>NW_015150518.1:1703455-1705472 GCF_000732505.1 Cyprinodon variegatus | reverse complement strand
GTATTTGGACAAAGACATGGCTGAGCTAACGTGGCTACTACGGTCTGTCAGTTTGACAGGAAGGACTCCATTTCACTCATTGCCCCCCCGCCATGATGCTGGGTTTTTGTCTGAGAGGAAGAAGAATCCTTGTTCGCCCACTGAGCGATTTGCCTACGACCACCTTACGACGGCCCACTGAATTTCAAACATGTTTGATTTTCTCCTGATCTCACTATTTCTGATTGTTTTCTTTAGATAGAAAACTTTGAAACAATTTAACTGGAGGATCTGGTGAACTGGAAAGTGCCTATAGATGATATGTGTGAATTGGCACTATAGAAATAAACTGAGTTTAATCTAATTTAAGGCAGCAATCAGTGGATGATCTAATTAATCCAGGGGAGCCAATCAGGATTCATGTCTGCATCACCTGTGCTGTTTCTTCAAAGATATCTTCATCCTCTGAGGAAGCAGATCCAGGGTGGGAGGAGTCAGAGCTGCCCTCCTCTTCCTCATACAGAATTCTCTTCACCTGGAAATCAAACATTTTTTTTCAGTACAATATTCAATTTTTGTTTTCTTTTTTATTACATCCTTGTTAGTAGATGTTTGTGATAAAAACTAGAGTTAAACATCAATAGGAAGTTATTGTGGTGTTAATATGTGACGTAGAAATGAACACAAAGCTGTTTGGATTATTAATATCTTAATGCATTTGTGTTAATCTGTTATTTTACCATCCAAACAAAGGAAATACCTTCATGTCTTTCATTAAACCTACCAAACACAAGGAGAAACATCTGTCATACTGCTGATCAATAAATATATCTGTGTGGTTTATTTTTTAAAATCTGCAGGATAAATATGCGCTTATAGAAAGAAATGCATGAAAAACGTGGAGAAAATTGTTGTCTTCTTTTGTTTAATGAAAGAAAAAGTCACAATGACCACAGAAATAACTTAAATCTGATGATATCTGATCGTTTTTATTTATTATTTTTTATTTTTTAGTTATTGCTGTGAAACTTGTGGGTTTTCTTTTCATCAAAAGAGGGTCTCAACAATTTTGTCCACATGATTTTAACATTTTACCCAAACAATGCATTCATATGGTCTATAAAACATTAAGTAAATATGATCACTGAACCATCTCCTAAATAGAGGAATTGTGAGAATTCAACAAATCAAAGTTGCCACTCATCAGATTACTTCCCCACATTGACAGAAATGACTCCAATAGTCTAAATCCTTTGGTTACATAACGACATTATAATGTGAATGTCTGCCATGTGGCTCATTAGGCTGCAGTATGTTCCTATAATCTGCAGTAAAGAGCCATAGATCTCTAAAAGACCTTTCTAGAATAAACACTTATTCTAAACACAGGAAGTATGATGATGGACCAATTTATTACATCATTTCATTCAGTCTCAAAAAACAATGTGTACAAAAATCTAGCCAAAGAAAAAAAACAAAATAATATTTTTATCCATCCATCCATTTTCCGTCACGCTTTATCCCTGCTGGGGTTGGGAGGGGTGCTGGTGTCTGTCTCCAGCTGTCTACAGGCGAGAGGCGGGACACCTGGACATGTCTCCAGTCCATCACAGGGCAACACAGAGACAAACAGGACAAACAACTATTCACCAACATACTCACACCTGGCAAGAATTTAGAGAAGCCAATTAACCCAACAGTCATGTTTTTGGACTGTGGGGAAGAGGCTGGAGTACCCGGAGAGAACCCATGCATGCTCAGGGAGAACATGCAAACTCCATGCAGAAAGACCCCTGACCGGGAATCGAACCTGAAACTTTATTGCTGCAAGACAGCAGCAGCGCTACCCAATTCTCCACTGTGCAACACATTATATAACATTTTTAATTGTCTTTATTTCTGTTTGATTTGACTTGCATCTCTATTAATTACAGGGTTTATACATGAATGAGTAACTGTTAGTTAATGCTTTTTAATGCTCTTAGAAATAATCTTAATGTCATCAACCAATACCCAAGACTTATGTATATATATATAC
>NW_015150518.1:1695713-1698423 GCF_000732505.1 Cyprinodon variegatus | reverse complement strand
TAATGAATTTTAATGCCAATTAAGGCCTTAATTTTAAAAATAATAATTTAATGACTTTTAATGATTTTTAATGACCCGCATAAACCATGAATTAATGAAGAGTTTAATTCAGTTTAAATTAAAAAAAACTATTGTTTTTTTTGGGGGTTTTTTGTCTTGATTATTTAGAACACAAAATATTAAAACCCACCTAGCTGACCTGGTCAGGCTCAAACCTGTAGTGCTGGTGGGATTAAAATCTTTATATTTACTACAAATGAATAAAAAAATAAGGCCAATAAAAAGCAGAAAACGTCTTAATAACAGCTATTTTCCAATAGCGGCTTCAGCTAAGCAGGGACCATAAAACAGATTACACTAAAACATGTGACCAAATGTTAAAATGAAACAGTTATCATCGGCGTATTGGTTTGGATACATTTCCAAATAAATCAATGCTGAGACCGCGGGCTGATTTCGCTGACTGGTTCCCACCTGCTGCGGCGTCATGGTCTCCGCTTGGCTCAGTGTGGCGCACAGCAGAGCCTGGAAGTACAAGTTAAAGCTCATCGCTGACTGACGGTAAAGGTTTGCTGCTCCACAAACACCCGACACCTTCATCAGCAGGTACTTCAGCCCCGGCCGGGTGTCAAAGTCCCGAGAAGTCCTGTGAAACGGACATTAAGACACATTAAGCAGATGCTGTCACAGAACGGCAGGATACCTTCTGCCTGACGGACCTGTAAGAGTCCAGCAGCAGGTCCAGGATGATGGCTAAATTCGTCATGGAAATGTAGCGCAGGAAGCCAGCGGTGGGTCTGCTGGGGTCGGAGGTCACAGGTGTCACCCGCTCGTTGCCTTCGGGCTGCTTGACGAACTCTTCAAGCAGGATGTCGTAGAGGTTCTGAAGCAGGACCTGGTGGGAAAGCAGGCTCACCACGATGGTCCGAAACGGGATCCTAGATGTGGTGAGACACCATTTCTTCAGTTTTGACAAAAAAAAATGTCCCAACAGTAGCAGTTTGTGAGCTAAAGGTTAAAAAGAAGAAGAGATTGGGGGCTTCTAGGCCCAGAAGAACAGAGCAGAGTATCTAATCCCTGAACTCAAGATGGAGCAGAGGGTTAGCGTCTGCTGTGAGGTCTCAGCTTCTCTATGTCTGATTGACCATTAAAGGAACATATTCAGACACAAGCAGTCCAGACAGCTGCTGTGTGGAGGAACGCGCATAAAAGGTTGGTCAATCAAGGATTTGTTTTCCATTACATTTGCATTACAAGCATTATTTTAAGTATGACAAATATGGTGGTGAAGATTCTCATTCCTCCAGGTCATAGTCAAAAAAAGTCCAAAATAGTAGTGTTGCACCGATACTGATACCAGTATCCGGAGGGGCCCCGATCCAGCACTATAATGGTGTTATTGGTTTTGGTGAGTGCCAAGAAATAGGCCATTGTTACCATTTTTAGAGCCAAAAGTTTCTTCAACTATTGTCACCCATTCCAGGTAGGCAATAAAAAGTTCTACTGGATTCACTTTGTTTTAGTCGTTTTCCTGCTTCACAAAGGAAGGCAGCAGCTTGACATGAAGCCATGATGGCGATTATTTTACATCCAGGTAGTATGTAGTTCTTCATACTGTATATACACACACATTAATTTCAAACAGATGGTATCGATATGGTATCGGCCAATAATGCACAGCCAGGTATCAGGCCAAAAAATGGCATCGGCGCAACACTAAAAAAATAGTCCAAAAAAATTGCAACCGCAACCCCTTTACAAGGGAAAAGAACACCTCTCCCATTCAGCCAGGCCAACAATTCCCTTTAATGACCCCCTTTCAGATACATAGACAGTTATTGGGCATTGCAGGCTAACTTTCCAAAGGGGTGCACCAGTTCGGCCATTACAATTTGCATGTTTTCGAAACATAAAATAAGACTTTGTTGGGCTATAAAGCATTTAAATGCTATTTCTGACATCTTTTTATTTAAAAAGCTTGCTNCAATTTGCATGTTTTCGAAACATAAAATAAGACTTTGTTGGGCTATAAAGCATTTAAATGCTATTTCTGACATCTTTTTATTTAAAAAGCTTGCTGGATGGAAAGTGAAACGTCTTCAAACTATGAAACAAATCCATTGGATTGTGTTTTTTTTACTTCTTTGGAAAACTATGAAGTACCCATTTTTCATACCGTACCATGACACAGACACATCTAATCTATTGAAGCCTGTTGGATTTCTAAACGTTGTGCAGCTTTATCGGTGACGTACGGAGTGTCATTGTGAACGTGCTACAGATGGCTGCTGCATGTGAACATCTGTCACTCTAATAAATCTGACAGATAGAGAGACAGAGATGTCAGAAAACAGACTTACCCAATTTTCCTGCAGCACGGCGGCAGAAACAGAAGCATAAAGGTCATTAGATTCATTTAGCAACACAGCCTGGAAAATACTGGGATTTGGATTTAAGAAGAGAAACTCTGAGAGAAAGTCTGAGGCAGAGAGAATCTTAGTGAGGAGCAGAAAAGAACTTGAGTTTGGAGATTAAAAACATGCATCTGTCAGTGTGTTTGTGGTCCACCTCTTCTGAGCATGTCCGTTAGACTGCTGGTCAGCCGGCAGCTCGATGATGAGCACACAGGACTGAGCGTGCTCGAAGCCGTCCTTGTTGTTGGGCGTCTTTGGAGAGCACTGAGTGTCTAACATGAAGACCTGCAGCAAAA
>NW_015150518.1:1692508-1693487 GCF_000732505.1 Cyprinodon variegatus | reverse complement strand
CGGAGAGAACTGAGTGTCTAACATGAAGACCTGCAGCAAAACGGAGAGAACTGAGTGTCTAACATGAAGACCTGCAGCAAACAGAGGAAACTCACTGATCTACAGCGGCGGTATAGGCCGCACTAATCTCTATAGAGACTGATGTTACAGTAGCAGCCATTCAAAATGGCTCTTCCCAGTCAAACACCAGCCAAATAACAGCCCACTTCCCTGCAACTCCACCCTTTTACTGGATTACAGGTTCTGACCAGCATAGGGCCAGCCAAGGGCCAACTAAGGGCCAGCCAAGGGCCAACTAAGGGCCTATCAGAGAAATTGGAAAATTTGGAATGGCTACTACTGTATTCCAGCTTCTATTTCTGCTTGCTTCGTGTTATATTTAAGGATTTCAGTCCTTTAAATATAAGGATTCTTTAACCGACCTGCTGAGCCATAGCTTTGATCCTCCAGTACTCGGCCTCGGCTGATGGAGAGTGAGACGGAGCCGCGACCTTCACCTCGCAGGCGTCTCCAGAGAAGCTGTCCGAGCCGCTATGAAAGCATGCTAGAAGGTTCTACAGGGAGAGAAAAACAGAGCTATCCTGGTCAGATATCTGCTAAAGTCACACATTTAGGGTCTGCAGATGAGCTGAACTATGAATAATGATTTATATGAATAAAAATATCTTACATCTCTTTAATTCATGGTGGCCCGGTCGCATTTAATAATAAGTAATTGAACTTTATTGATCTCTCATTGGAGAGGTTTACCTCTGCATTGAACCAGAGGCATTGCTGAAATTGGATAGGCGTCAGAACCTCAGGGTCAATCTCCACTGTTCCAACAGGAAAATGAACGAGCAAAACATCCATATTTTCTAAATAAAGACAAACTATTCTTTCCTAAATCCTATGGTAACAAATAGATGCATATATTGAAACATCTGTGCACTGCAAAAACCATCTAGAAATAAGTACAAAATTTCTTAAAATAATTGTA
>NW_015150518.1:1688594-1691880 GCF_000732505.1 Cyprinodon variegatus | reverse complement strand
CAGGCACCTTTCAGTGCAGTGGAGCAGCAGCTCTACTCTGAGCTGCCCGGGATCTCAGCTACCAGCCTCCCTGCAGGGGGAGCTCCTCTCAGCTGACTGCATCCAGGATCAACATCTTTTAAATCATTATCAATACCGCACAACCGTATGTTAGGGATGGAAATCAGATCATTAAATCAAGAGATTCACTAAAAAGATTTGCTCCTTCAACATGACTGATGGACTAGTTAAAAAATCTATCCCATTTAAGGGGAATTAGGTTTAGAAGGTAAGAATTCCAGCAGGGCTCCCTGTTGAACTGCAGGCTGTTCCCTATCCTGGTGAGGAAAATATATTCCATTTATTGTGCATCATAAATGATTTAAAGGAATCGCATCGATCGATCAGCCAGCAGACCCAGACAGCTTTAGTGAGCCGCACCCAGGATTGTAGATAAATGTTGAACCGTGGATCAAATGTGACCTGAATGTTTCGGAGACAAAAGCAGCTTTTCCATAAGCCTCATCAAATGTCACATGTTCAGATGTCTGAAGCTACTTGTTGGAGATTTAAGCTGCTGGTGAAGCAGAAATCAAAGAGTAGTTTTTTGTTTTTTGTGGGGTTTTTTTTGTTTATAGGAGTAAGAAGTGATTAAACATGATGAACGGGATTAAGAACTTGCTCTTTAGCATCATGGGACTGATATATATTGCTGGTAAATGAGTCCTCCGTTTATGAACTCAATTTCCCATTATTTGTTTTCTAAATGATCTTTAGAAACCTAGAAATATACTGTATAATTATTATTTCACATAACCCCAATGGGTTACTTTGCAGCAAATAAAAAAACACAAGATTTGGGCCAAAAATGTTTAAACTGGTCAACAAAAAGGATGCAGTGATCCACAGACCAACAGTGTCAGAGCATTATCAGTTATCATCATTATTGTCAATAATGACACAACTTCCATGGTAAAATAAGGGTTGGAAAAATAACATCCATATCAACTGGTGCACTTTAGCAAAGTCTCCCTACTCTTAAACATTTCCACATGGAGTAAAATCACAGCCAGACATTTTTAATTACCTTTTTTTATTAGATAAAATAAACTGACACCAAGCAGAACATTCTGACTAAGTTACTAAAACAATATTCCAAGCAGTGGCCAGTAGTGGGCGCAACACCGCTTACACAACGACCTTGATTAAGAAATAAAAAACGAATAAAAATTAATTATGAAATTAAAATATTTCCAAAAACATTAATTTAACTTTTAATGTGCATTATAAATGTTTAATCTTTAATGACAGGTAAATCTGTTTCCCTCGCTAAAGGTTGTACATGTGCAGTAGCTCCTCTGCAATGCAACAGGATAGGGCCATCCGGGGCCCCAACCACTCGCCGTAGAAAGAGCTCACTCACTCTTGCTTGGCAGCTGTTAAATGAGGAGCAGAGCGCGCCACATTTTAAACAGACGAGGAAGTTCGTTATCACAACGGATCGCAGCTGAGTGTGTTAATCGGTTCATCTGGTTTGAATTGGGCTCATCATAGTGATAACTGTTTGCTTCATGCCCAGGTTAATAGAAAAAATATTTTTTTTTTACTAAAGATGAGGAACAGAAATATAACATAAACCAAGCTACTCAACAAAAAGTAAGACTATTGGCTGCAGCTGAAAGAGGAAATAGACTCAGATAAATTAAACAGAATGATTGAAAACTCCTTATAAGGAGCTAATCTGGTTCAGTGGTTCTCCAGGGATCAAAAAGGGTTCATCTAAAGATGGTTTTAGAACTGATTGGTGACCTTTACTTACAATAACTAACTATCTAAAGATAAAAACTAGAGTTATAAGTTTATCTTCTGTTTAATTATTGTGATTTATGAGCTTCCAGGCGTAGGTCTACTTTTCTACCACTCAGTTTGGATATATGGAAGTTCCTCATTATAAATAATGAGAGGCAGAAAAAGGAAAACTGAATGAGACAAGATCTGCATGATCTGAGAATGAAGGAGGAAGAGATAACCGCCTGTTTAATGTTCATTTATTAGCTTGTTTTTACTTGCGGCTCCAAATATTGTGGTGATCAGTCTTTTTAGTAATTAATCAGGTGAGAAAACAACAAAAACAATAATAATATTAATCACCATATCATAATAATTATAACATGTATGAGATTATGTGTGTTTGGGAGGGATTTTGATTGTATTTTGTGTCTGTTTTAGATTAGTTTAAGATTGATGGAAGAGGAGAGGAAGAAGATTAGAAGACTGATAGAAGGAAGCAGAGGATGACATTTTTACAAAAAACTCTAAACCTCAATAAAGATCAAGTTTAAAGTCCAGTTTCTATAAGAAAATTACATAAACATTACATAAAGACTGATGGATACATGTCATATTCAGACCATCCCAGCTGCTTGATATGGATGATAAAAGCAATAAGATCTCCTATCATATGGCAGATAATCCATTTTTAAATAATTTAATTTTCCTGATTAGTTTATTAGTTTCATATCTTTTATCTTTTTACAAAGATTTTAATAATTGAGTTTATTAGTTTCTTGTCCTGTTGAAAATCCTGAAAATAAAGAAATAGTTTTCTCTCTGCAGGCGTCCAATCGTTGGTTATCATCGTCTACCTTTCTGAACCTCACACACAAATGAATAAACACTGGAGGTTTAATCAGTAAAGCTGCTTAGCTGCAGTCGGGCAGACTGCTGCCTCTGAGCTGCAGGAATATTCTGGAGTCGGCTTCCCGATGAGCTCCCGTCCATGTTAGCTGGAGCCAGGGATGAGAGGCTGAAATGGATCAGCAGGGGTTTAAGTCACACTGAGGATGTTCTCTGCAAATCCACAGAGACACACAGCAGGTGCCGTCATCAACAAATTAACACAAGTCCTCACAAAGCAGATCCTGCTGGGATTTAATCAAATGAAACAGGCACGAGGGTCCGGCACCGTCACAAGTCCCAGTTCTGGGTCATATGAAGCCTTTCTAACATGTTTATCAGAGGAAATCAAAGCGGCCGAAAGTTTTAGGCGAAGATCACAGATTTCTAAGGTAAAGTGAGAGGAAAATGTTTGGCTGTGGACAAACAAAATGGTCCTTTAGTTTAAAATAGAAATAACTCATGCATGATAGTAGGTAATACTGATGTTTGCATGAAACAGAATAATATTGGTGGATTTGGAAGTTTGGAGTCTTATAAATAAACCTGAACTTTAAAAAAAAACATGTTACAACATGCAGGTTGTAGAGCGCAACAAACAATCTGGATGGATGGATGGATGGATGGATGG
>NW_015150518.1:1684312-1688266 GCF_000732505.1 Cyprinodon variegatus | reverse complement strand
ATAGGACGTTCCTGGTATTTCCTTCGTTGATCTTTATTCCTTTTTTTTTTTTTTTTTTTTTTTTTTTTTACAAATGACCATTTTAAATCCACAAACCTGCAATAAAAAAGTAAATAACCATTCAGTCTATGTGCTAAGATTTTTCACATCAGTGGGGTTTCAGCTCCATGCAGCTAAATCTCCTATTTGATGATGAGGTCCAGGGTGTAAACACGGCATCTGAAATGCAGAGCGGTGAACTACCTGCGGAAATCACCGCGGGCGCCGCCTTCGGTCTGAACGCACCATAAAACTGAATGTTTTAGTCTCTGACTTTAATCAGCTAAAATAAAAGTGGAGAAACTAAAGATCGTTTAAAAAAGAGCCTCAGGACTCAGAATGTTTGTGTGAGGGAGAGTTTAGCTTCAGAGAAAGATTTTAGATTAATTCTGCTCACCTCCAGGGCAAATTTCAGGGCATTCAGATCACCCCTAGATTTTTCCCCCCCTAACTTTAAAATCCTATTTTATCCAGTTGTTGCTTTTTTAAATCTGATCTTTGGCAGGGGATGATCTGTGCGAGTTGTCGTACCTTTACAGGCTCTAATGTTGCAGAAAAAGCATCCTGCAGGGCGCAGCAGGCCAGCCTCCACATTTCCTCCGTAAACACCGGACCCACCGTCACCAACACGTACCTGCAGAGTCAAACAGATACGGAGCAAACAAGCAGGAGTTTAATTCTAACACTTTCCTTAGCCATCATCCCAGCAATAAAAAATACTTCTAAGAACTTATTTTAAATAAACCCATGCAGCCTAAAATCCAGAACCTGGATGGTCTTTGCAGGTTAATATGAGGAAAGCAGTGAGCAAAGACACAAACAGAAGCTCTGCAGAGATTTGAGAAGCATCAGTTTAACGTGGTTTTTAGGTTTTAACAGGTCATGCAGTAAAACTATAAAGTGAATCATATCAACTTGGCCGTTTCTCAATATGTGTACTTGTGCGTTCTCATATGCTCGTGTACTCGTGAAACGTCATCAGCATCAGCCCTAGCACTGTTCCTCTCGCCCCTCCCTCTTTACCCAGAATGCATCAGAGCAGACTTGTCCATTTTTGAGATTGACAGCTGTCCCAGCATGCACTGCAGCAGCAGCTTCCAGGTTAGCGCTCACAGAGCTCAGAGTGTTAAGTTGAAAGTTCTCTTTTCTGTTGCCGTTGTTCAATAAAAGTACCTTTTAAGATCATTTGAGGTGAGAGCATTATACTTTTAAGCATCAATTTATGGTCCATTTACCGATTTCATGCATAATGTAAAAAAAAATGTCCAAAGTTGAGAGGACCGCAGCAACCAGCAGAGCTCCGAGGGTAACATGTCTATATTGGAAAAAATTTAAATTTTCCTGCATTCTGAGTTATTACTTGTAAACGCTATAAACAGGTTTTGAGGGGTTAACAAAGGTCAAGATCTGAAAAAAAATTTTTTTAATTAGAATCATATAAATAGTTCTACAGCTGCTATAGCTTCTAATCTAACAAGTGGAACATGTTGGTGTTTGATGCAAACTGTGTTACGGGTAAAGATGAGGTGACCTGATGCAGGAGCAGCCCACTCTGGAGATGGTCTCTGCAGGTTCAGACACGCACGCCACCAGCAGCTTGAACAGATCCTTCAGCATCAGGTTGATCAGAGACTCGTAACCAATGTCTACAGGAAGGGAGGGGCCAAACAGACAAACAAGCTGTAAACATGCTGAGACACTGCAGAGGACAACATGGCATCAGTCATGCTCCAATTCTTCCTGAACACATCATGCACGAGGCGATCAGTAAGCCTTTATCAGATCTGTGACGGCAGTCGATCCGTTTGATGGCAACACACCTGCAGCGAGGAAATCATTCAGGCAGATAAAAACCTGCCCTGCAGCTTTCTGAGAGAGCCGCTGCAGACATAGCTCACCTGAGTGGATGAAGCTGTTGACGTGCTCCACAACCAGCTCGCATGACAGGCCGATGGCGTGCTTGAAATTCGCCGCCGCCACGTCCCAGTAAGAGTGGTCTCCATGGCTACGCTGCAGCCACAGCGACATCACAGGAAGGAGCAGCTGAATGACGGCGAAGATGGCGAAGCCTGGGCCTGCGGCATGGAGAATGTTCAGATAATTGATTAGTTAGTTGGTCTGTATGTTCAGGATCAAATAGAAATGTTGGTGCCGCGCTTCAAAGCATCTTTCTGAAACTATGCCTCCCAGGAGGTTGCTACTGTTCAACCTTTTTCCACTTTTTAGGCTGCTTTTTTTTCTCTGCTTTGCATGTTTTTACAAACACAGTTCACGCAGCGTTGTCATGGTCAGGTAAAAACAGACAAAGGGCCCTGCTGCAGGTGTTCCTGTACATCACCTGGTACAGCTGTGACCTCTCTGAGCAAGGTGAAGAGCAGCTCCAGGGTGGGAGGCTGATGCTGTCGGGGGCAGTTGGACACGGCTGCTGTGAGCTGCTCTAACAGTAAGATCCACACCTGGATTAAACCTGGAAAGAGAGATTCAACTATATAAATAACCTTATATAAGGATCCTACTATTAAACAAAGCTGTCATATGTGAACGCACTATATAAACTATATATATCCCATGAACCTTTACACTTTTTGACTATTTGAGCTGATGTAACGAGTGAATTTATCCACTATTAGATCGATAATGTCAATCAATTAATACTGTAAAAACAATCTAGAAATAGGTAAACATTTCTTTACCCTTAATTTGAATAGTTTAATAAGATCTGTCAATAGAATTAGTATTTTTACTCTTAAAATAAGATAATTAGATCATTTGCACTAGAAATAAAACAATGCAGTTGTTTTTTCTTATTTTAAAGGTAAATCGTCTTGTTCCATTGGTAAAGTGTTTCACTTACCTCCTCAATTCAAGAAAAAATGCACTTATTTTAAGAAAAAAATGACTTATTTAGATTTAGATTTTATGCAGAGCAGCTGGATCCCAATAGGGAAACAAAAGGGACAATAAAAAAAAGTCTGTTTCCTTCACCTGTGTCATCATCGAACTCCTGGAGGACACAGTCCATCCCGTCCTCACTGCTGATGGAACGCTCCTGCGATCTCATCGGCAGGCCGGCAAGCCGAGCTCCCAGAAACACCGGCTTGGACGGCATCTTATAGATCTTCGCCAGCAGCTGGAACCGTAAAACCCAACAAAGCATGTGAGAATCTTCCAACGCTGGAAAACAGGTGATCCTATACAGATGACCTCTGACCTGTGAACATTTGTGCAGGTAGTCAAGAGCAGGAACGCAGAGTTCGGTGGAGCTGAACCCGGACGCATGAACGCAGTCTCCAATCTCTTTGTAGTCCACCTCTCCTGCAGACCAATAACCATAAAAAACATTAATACAACAATCACACCTAAAGAAAATCGACGACATTCAAGTTCTTAGAAGCTGAGACATTCTTCGAGACAAAAATCCTCCAAGGCTGGAAACCAAATGTATAAACAGGGCTGAAACAATCTGTCTGATTAATCGTGATTAATCCATTATTGAAATAACCATCAACTAATTTAGTAACCGATTAATCAGTAACTGGAGTATAGAGACTCTAAAACAAACCTTCGGCTGACAGAATAACCAGCTTAGAGCAGCAATTATACCAAGATTTTGCATTTAAGAAAAAAAGTTTTCATCTGTCAATATGATCTATCCAGAAGCCATCAAGTGAAAAAAAAACTGGTTAAATTTCATTCAAAAATCTTCTTTAAGGCTATCCGATTATTAATCGATTATTTAGCAAATCAATTAATCTGTAGATTATTGTTTTTTACGATTAATCGTTAGTTACAGCCCTAATATAAAGTAATTATATATTGCAGAAAAAGCCTTAAATGGCCAAGCTCCATCTGATATCAGAGATCTGATTGTTCCTTATGTTCCTAACAGAGCACTTCGCTCTCAATCTGCAGGTT
>NW_015150518.1:1680069-1683682 GCF_000732505.1 Cyprinodon variegatus | reverse complement strand
ATGGCCGCTCACACTGAGCCTGGTTCTGCTGGAGGTTTCTTCCTGTTCAAAGGGAGTTTTTCCTCTCCACTGTCGCTAAATCTTGCTCGGCGTGAGGGACTACCTTTAAGTCAATGATTTGATGCAATCAACTAGTTAGATAAAATTAGATAAAATACTTTGAATCAATTTGACTGGGTGATCTGGTTGACTTGTCTCTGTAAAGAGCCTTGAGATGACGTGTTGTGAATTGGCGCAATAGAAATAAACTAAATTGAATTGAATTGCAGAAGTGACACCCACCCAGGCCTTTTACAAACTTCATGAGGCACATGATGTAGTCTGTGGCGGCGTTAGCGAAGACCTGGATGTTGTCTGTATTGATGAAAGCCTCAAACACGTCGAACACTGGAGCCTGGGACTTGCCTACATGGAGACAGAAAGTCATGGAAAGGCTTTATTAAACTATCAGCTGACACCGATTCTGTCCGACGAACAGAAGCTTCTATTTACCCATGGAGTATTCTCCCAGCAGGTAGTCTTTGGTGTCGGCCTTGCTGCTGTGAACAGTCCTCAGAGCGCTGAACAGAGGCCTCCACCCGGACAGGATCTGAGGGGAACACATCTCCACCAGCTCTCCGATGGATGTCACCACCTGAGGGGAGACCACCTGGTTGGTGCTGGCAGGTAGAAGCTTTGCTGCGCCGCAGCAGACCGGCCCTCACCTGGTCCTGCACGTCCTCGTCGCAGAGCTCCAGCTGCATGATGTGCTCAAACGGTCTGAAGAGCGCCTCATTGAAGTGGAAGTGTGAAAGCTCCGCCCAGCTCGTCAGCACCTCGGTCAGAACGTCATGGATGAAGGACACAGCCTTCTGGGAGACGTGGCGCTCCTTGTGGCAAGCCGCCTGGGATAAATGGGACAGAGTGATTTAGGGGAAACGTGACAGAGCAGAGGTCCGTCGGTGAACCTGTCTGTCTGCAGGTCCCTACCTCCACCAGATGGGGCGCCACCACGCTCCAGGCCCTCATCATGTGCAGCAGTGGCCGGTTCTTGTTCCTGACGATCCTCAGCATAGCTTCTCCTAGGCGGAAGAGATGCAGAGCGCTGCGACGCTCCAGCGTGGATTTGGCTTCTCCTGAAAACAATTGGGGAAAAAATTTGCTGCACTCGCTTTCATTGATTAGGATCATGTCATTCACAATTATTTTATGGAAAAAGACAATCTCTACATCAAATACTGTCTTTTTTGTCCTAAATATTTTGTTGCAGAAGCTTTTCCAGATGTAAATCTGCAAAGAAGTCCTTTAGCCTCATTATTATTAGAGAAGACACTTTCTCCTTCTTCCCTGCTTGATCTGCTGCCTTAACATGGAGGAGGCATTTCAGGGTGTTTGCTTTGTTTTGAGGGCTTCAATTAGGGTCTCCCAAGCAAATCTGGCTGATGGGTCAAACAAAGAGTGCTTCTAAAAACCTTATGAAGACTTTAAAGTCTGGCCTTTTGATGTAACCTGGTACGGTGGAACCACGACCCCACCCTGAAGCCAGGCCTGGGGTTTGGGGTTAGTCGGCAAGTGCCTGGGGGGTCAGGTTCCTCCTTACCATACCCATCTGGGCCTAGTCTGAAGGAGTGACAAAAGGCCACTCCCCATTGGGCCCACCACCTGCAGGGGGAACCATGAGGGACGATGCTAGGAGGATTGGGTAGCAGTCAGAGGTGGAGGTCTTGATGACCCGATCCATGGATGCTAAAACTACCTCTTAGCTGTGTTTGTAAAGCCTGATTTAACTGCAGTGGGGGCAATCCCCATATTGGTGGTGAAGACCACCAGCAGTAAGAGACGCTGTCAAGTTTACTAAAGGACTCCTATGGAGCCTGGCAGACTTGTGGGACTCCTGAAGCGTGGCAGTGTCTGGCAGAGACAAAAAAACTCAGGCCTGGGAGGAGATTGGAGAGACCATAGAGAAAGACGATTGGTTGGACTCAGATGGATGCTGGCAAACCGACCGGTACATCCTTAGTTAGCTTTGACAACAATACTTTTAGTGGGAGTGAGGATCTGTTGACCCGGAATGAGGACATCATTGGATGGAGGAGGAAAAACTCTGAGCATCTCCTCAATGCGCCTTACGTGGTGGAAGAAGAGGTGGGGTACTCCGGGCTGGATTCATTCACCACTCAGCCTGAAGGCCCTGAGGTGGTCATAAAAACTCGCTGCAGGTGTGGAGGTCAGAGACAGTTCCCTTGGATTAGCAGACTGGTGTGGTGGTTCCCCTACATAAGAAGGGGGGACCAGAGGGTGTTTTCCAACTATAGGGGTTTACTATTTTCAGCACAAGCCAGGGTTCTGGAGGAGTGTGCGGCTGATTGTAGAACCTCGGCTTCAGGAGAAGTGTGGTTTTCCTCCCGGCCGTAGAACATCAAACCATCTCTACACTTTCTGCGGGAGTTTGCCCAACCGGTTCACATGTTTGACCTGGAGAAGTCATTTCTCATGTGCCTCTAATTGACCTCGTTTCAAGAATTTATCCAACTTATAACAAGTTAAACACAAAAAAACAACTGCTCAATAAAGACAACAGGACAGGAATCTCACTGCGGCCCCCTTCTGGTCATTACCTCTTAATGCTTGCAGCTGCATATGATGGAGACTTCTTAGAGCAGCGGTCCCAACCACCGGGTTGGTCATTTGGTACCAGGCCGCACAGAAAAAATATATGTCTATATAGTTTATCGATGATCAGAGTCTAAGTGATGTTTTATTTTGAAAAATATAAAAAGTTGGGGTATTCTCTCCCAATTACGTCACTCGGTGCATCTGTGTCTCTTGACACAGGTTAATTCAGGTCAAAACGCATCCTATCTATAACATCCTATCTTTGTGAAGCGGGATTTTCTGCGGTTACAGCGACCAAAACAAAGCTACGGAGCAGACTGGACATCAGGAGCACACTTCATGTCTCATAGTCTCTGATTACGCCACGATGGGACCGGCTTGTTTCAGAGAAACAAGCTCAGAGCTCCCACTAATTCAACATAATGGAGAGTTTTATTTTTATGCTGTTTGTATTTGATTTTATGCCAGTCGTATCATTTTATTTGATCGTATTTACCCCCCTACTCTTTAAAGGCCGGTCCGTGAAAATATTTTCTGATATATAGCTGGTCCGTGGCGCAAAAAAGGTTGGGGACCGCTGTCTTAGAGGACCTCTGGGGCTCCACCCACATATATACCTTTATAGGTTTAACCCTTTATAGGGCACTCAGTTAAATACTTTAAAATTAAGAATTTCAACCTGTAAGTGTTATTGGAATCCAGGACAAGACCTTATTACCTTTGTAACATTCAAAAAATACGGATATTTTGATGGCAAAAATTAACGTCAATTTAATAACGCCAACTTGCCGAATATATTAAGAAAAATAACAAAAGTGCTTCAATAAGAAATACATGAAAAACACTGAGAGTGAAAGAAACACATTTTCTTTGGTCCAAACCTTTGAGGCATTAATGCTGATACTGGCACACCTAAATATAATTGTTAAACTAGGCTTTTTAACTTTTTAACTTTTCAATTAGCTTTTTACCTTTTTTTCTTAACTTGTTAACTTTTTTTTCAGTAGTAGTGCCCTGT
>NW_015150518.1:1675601-1677766 GCF_000732505.1 Cyprinodon variegatus | reverse complement strand
CTGGGGCCCTTTACTAGGGGCCTTCCAGTCTATGTACTAGTGGAGTGTGGTCTGCATCATGCGTGTGCCTACCTGGCATTGCCAGGGAATAATCTCCAGTCTCTGTAACCGAGTTGAAGAGCTGAGACTGAGAAGCTTTCCTGAGCTGCTGCAGAAAACCAACCAGACCAACCAGGTTCAGCTTGGTAGCTGCTTCTTCAAACAACCTGGAACACACAGAAACAGAAGCACAACATTACCAGCTAAAACATGTTCAATATAAAATGAAATAAAAAAACTAATTATTAAATGTACCAGAAAGTTCTTAAACTTCTTACAAAAATATACATAAAAAAACAAATTTTTAGCTCATTTAAGCTTTAATTCATTCACTTCGATATATATTCATTACATTTACTCAGAAATGTATTTTTAGGTAGGTTTTATTAAATTACTTCAAGATGTATTATTCCATTTAATGAAATATCTATTTCAAGATTTATTTATTTCATTGATTTCACATTTAAAGCTGGAACAACCGACTCCTCTGCAGTTCTAATTTTCCCTGAGAACAAACAGAAGGAACGTTCACTGGGTGTCAGTGAGGCGGGGTAATTAGAGACAGGTCTGTGGACTGTTCCCTGTTGTTTGGCAACACCTTTTAGATCCTGAACATGTTCCGTTTATCTGGTCCAAAAGATCAGGAGGAATATTCTTTATTCCCTCCAAAAGCAGCTTGGATAAATGTTTACATAAGAGATTATCCTTGAGCAGAAACAAACACATGCAGAGCTTGTTTTCTTTTCTCTGTGTGTGAGTGTTGCGTGTTCACGCATATTAACTACAATATTTCTATTTGAACATGTGACTGAAGGACTTTACTGGCTCAAATCTTGACTCTATTTCTCAGAAAGCTTAGAGGAATGAAATGTCCCTCTAACTGACCTCATTTCAAGAATTTATCCAACTATTAATAAGTTAAACACACAAAAAAAAAAACCTGTTCAATAAAGACAACCAGGCAGTAATCTCACTGCTGCCTCCTTCTGGTCATTACCTCTTAATGCTTGCAGCTGCTTATGATGGACACTTCTGGGGCTCCACCCTGGTAAATACCTTTATAGGTTTAAAGGTCATCATCCTACAAACTCTACATCCACTCAGATTCCATTTTATTAGTTAACCTATTACATTGATTTTCTAACACGAATAATATAACCCCAAGTTGTTGGCTGTAAGTAGCCAATTGCAGGGCAGCAGGGGAGACGTAATTAAGAAAACTCAATGACATTCAAACCGAGCAGCAAGAAAAGGACGAAAAGCATTGATGTGACTTTAATATCTCATGGTTGTTAACGCCACATGGGCTGGTAAAGGTTTTCAGAACCTGCTGAGGATTTGACCAGAAATTTGGACCCAGAACCTTCGTTGAGGTGGACAATGAGGATGCCCTAAACAAGAGAAAATGTCCAGGGAGGGGCAGCTTTATGGATGAGGATGACTTATTTCAGAGGCCAAAGGGGAACAATCAGTCTGTGTCATGATCAGGCCTGTTTGCTCCTCCTTAATTAGTAATTCCTTTTACCTGTCGTTTTCCCTCCCTGCCTCAATTATAAATTATTCCTGTCACCTGTTTCTTCTGGGTTAAATTCTGTTCAGCCTGAGCATTTGGGGCCAGATCATTATTTGTTTTCAGTTAGTCGTTCTGTTCAGTCTGTTTTATTTCAAGGTTTATGTCCTGGATCCTGGCGGCCAGTGGAAAGAGGGTTTTTGTGTTTGTCTCGTCTCCTGGTCGTCCACTGTTCCTCCCCCGCGGAGTCCTCTGGGTTTTTTGCTCTTTATGTGGGGAGGTTCAGTTTTTATCTCCGTAAGCCCGGCTCCAGGTAAGAGACCAGTTTAAAGTCCTGCATCAAGTTCTGGTTCCACGTCCTGTCTTGGTTACCCTCTTCCACTGAGCCTGCTCATCTGCACCTGATGAGGTTATGTATGGAAACATATATAACCTAATTAATATAGTCTATTAACCTAAAGCAGTATGCTTGGTATGGTAGTTACATGTCAGGTACGCCGGTCATTGACCTCGACCGAGGCACCTTACAGTACAACTGCAGTCAGTCCCTGGACTGGCATGGCTATCACTGCCCTTACATAGTTAGCATGGCTATCACTGCCCTTACATAGTTAGC
>NW_015150518.1:1671588-1674860 GCF_000732505.1 Cyprinodon variegatus | reverse complement strand
ATAATATATTTACCTGCACATACGGACATCCTCATAAAATGGCCAAATCTAAAAATAAACACATCAACTTCCAAAAATATGAAACTTTTGATATTAAGGAGTCTTTTGGGTTTGAGAACAAAATTGTGGCCCAATAATAAAATAATCCTCAAAAATACAACTTGGCTAATAATTCTGCACTCTGTGTATACAGGGACTAGGGCTGACATTCGGACACATCTCTAAAAGTACAGCTGGAAGGTTCTACTCTCTGTAGATCTATGTTTCATACTAGACACTAGAATTTATTGCCATGAAAACTAACGTTTTGACAAGCTGTGTTCCCTGGGTCTAAATGCAGAGAAAATACGAAGATTTTAGAGGCAGATCCAGTCTTGTTAAATCTTTAAATTATTTATTTTTTTGTGTGATCCTGATTTGCTTATTGCGACGTAACTGAGAGGAAAAAGTCTCAGATCTGAAACAAACATGGAAGCATAGGGTTAATAAATGATGGCACGTGTCCTACCTGTCAGCCTGTGTGGACAGGGTGCAGACAGCCTTGGCAGCGCCGATCCCGGTCAACAGGCTGCCGCTCCTCAGGTCCAGGCCCCGCCCTCCTCTGCTGCTCTCTTTCAGCAGCTCCTGGATGGACAGCGGCTGGATGACCGGCTGGCTCAGACTCAGCTCTGTAGCCTCCGGGCTGGGCTCACAGCTCAGCTCCAGACCCAGGTCCACGCCGGACGGCTGCTGGTTCTGCTGGGTGATGGTGGTAAGGGTGGATGGCTGTAAGGAGCCGTCGCTGAAGTGGGTGTGCTCTAGAGAGCTGATGTACTCCGTCACCCTGAGACAGAATTAAAGGTAGGGGATTTTAAAGGCCATTTGACTATTTTATTCCCACAGATGAGGCAGAAGTGGCTCTTTATACCTGAAAACATGCGGCCAGCAGTCATGGTTGTGGCTGCCCATCTCTAACCCCACGTTCAGGATGGCGTCCATACACAACACATGAGCCGTGTGGAGCCGGACTCCCTGAGGACGGCCCATCTGCTCCAGACGCTGCTCAACACGCTGCTTCACTACCAAAAGACAAGATCAGCAGAGTTTGAGCAATGGGGCAAAGCAGGGGGCTGCAGAGAGCAAAGAAGCAGACCTCTCATAAGTTCCTGGCACCAACTTTTAACCACATCACTATTTTAGCTGATGACAAAACCAAAAAACACCAGGATGGAGGCTCTGTGGCCTGTAAAGAGGGACAGTCATTCATTGGGGACCTTTGTTTGATATCAGCTACAGATTTGGTCTTTAAGGCTCTTGGCCCGCTGAGATGATGTTAATAAGATGATTGTTGTCAGTATTATTTTTATAATGTGACTATCATTATGCATCCCTGCACCATTATATTACGAATAAAACACAAATACCTTGTGTTATAGCATCTCCCATCTCTGCGTCCTCCTTCTCCTCTTGCACACAGGAAGCTGCAGCCATTTGGGCTAGAGCCGATGCACAGTTAGCCGCCACACCTAAAGGATAGCAGGAAACAGCAAACAGACATGATCAGATCAAGTCCTGATCAATTTAAGAAGATGCAAAGAACAACAACACATTTTCTAAACTTCAAATTCTTTCTATGACTGCAGGAACCATGAGGGGAAAAAGGAATGACAGATTAAACCAGCTGAGGTTTGGTGCTATGGTTCATTCACATTCATTAGTCCATGTTAATAATCAGTGCAGAGTTTAGGCCAGGACTAAACTCTGCACTGATTATAGTTTACTTTTCATCAAAAATACTCAATGAAATATATTGTTTTTTAAGAACCCATCCTTGTTTCTAAAGGTTTAACCTCTTAAAATTTGAAAGCAGATTATTCTGGACGGGGGGGTAAATTAGATTTAAATGGCAGAAAAAAAAAAAACCTATTGATGTCTACATGCAAATCTTCTTATTTATCCTGTAACACAATAAATACAATAAAATGTAACTACAGAATCTTGGTTCCCATAGACCTGCCACCTCCAGAAGTTCTCTGACATCTCTGCCATAGTTGGCCTCATCACAGGTGGAGACGACGCAGAGTTCAGACAGTGGACCCAGAACTTTGTGTTGACTGGTGCCAGCAGAACCACCTTCTGATTAATGCAGGGAACAGCTGGGAGCTTGGTTTGGACTTTAGCCAAAGCAGATCCACCCCACTGACACAGACGAACATCCAGGGGACGGACAGTGAGATAGTCGACTCTTATAAGTAGCTTGAAATTCACCTGAACAACAAACTGGACTGGACTCCCAACACTCAGGCTCTCTACAAGAAAGGTCAGAGCAAGGTCAGACACTTCCTGCTGAGGAGACTGAGGTCTTTTCGAATGTAGGGGGGGCTCCTAAAGACCTTCTATGACTCTGTTGTGGCATCAGGCATCTTCTATGGAGCTGTCTGTTGGAGCAGCGGCTTATCTGTAGCTGAGAGGAAGCGGATAGATCAGCTGATCAGGAAGGCCAGCTGTGATTGGCTGCCCTCTGGACTCAGTGAAGGAGGGGGAAAACACAACGATCCTCACTAAATGAACATCTGTTGGATAATGTCTCCCACCACATGCATGAAGCTGGTGCTGAACTGGAGAGCTCCTTCAGTGACAGACTGCTGCACCTTAAATGCACCAGGGAGCGTTATCACAGATCCTTCCTCCCAACGACCTCAACCAGTTCTTCCATTCATGCCCATTTTGCACAGTTTCTACCTTAGTCAGTTAAATAACCTGCTGCTGTCATTTTGTACATCTCTGATGTTGCTGCTCAGTGGCGGTTCTAGACCAAATGTATCAGGGGGCCAGGAGGGGGCCAGAAGGGGGCCAGGAGGGGGCCCTGCGTGTTTTCATGGGGGCACAGAAAAGCATGAAATAAAAAACAAGGCAAGGAGTTTAAATACATTAAGAGAGCTGCATGAAGTGAAATTTCTTTTCAAATAGGTTTAATTAAAATTATATTTCTTATTAGGTCAATATCTTTTCATAATTTATTAATTTTACATATTTTTGACTTAATTTAAGTTAAAATGACCGTTGTCTATAAAATCAGAATAAGAAATCTGTCAAACTCACCCATCAAAGTTAGGGGGCGGGGTTAACACGAATCAAGTCTCTGTAATCGATTTGCTTCGCCTTAATGTGCAGGCTGACCAATCAGGTGTTAGAGAACCGCCCCCTAACTTTGATGGGCCAGTTTGACAGTTTTTTTCAATGGTTTCGCTGCACTTCGACACAGGACCATGAAATAATTAAATGCACATTGA
>NW_015150518.1:1668776-1671165 GCF_000732505.1 Cyprinodon variegatus | reverse complement strand
TGTTAACTATTCTATTTGTTTATTCTCTTAACAATGTGACTTATTGTGTTATTTTAATACACTTTTCTAAGGTCCACATTTATGTGAACATGTTTGTTATAATCTTTTTGCAGCTGTGACACAACAATTTCCCCATTATGGGACAATAATGGGATTTTCTATTCTATGCTATTCTATTGGTTACATATGTAGCAACATTGCCGTCCATTCAACAGGCAACTGAGATGCTTTCATAAACACCTTCTGGGCCATTATTGACACAATATCTGACATTTAGAATTTTTTTCTTGAAAATTAAAATTTTTAATGCCGTTATATCATAGAAAGACAGTTTTCATCCCAAAATATTGTTTTTAATCAGTCTTTACCGTAATTACAACCTATATATGTATATATTATATATATGCTTCATGGCTGTTTTAGCGCCGTAATACAGAGAGAATAAGTAACTTTTAGCTAAATAACAACAAATCGGTTAATATTGTCCAGAAACTGACAATTTTTTGATAAAAACAGATTTGATTTGTGTGTCATGGGTTACGGTTGCTAGGCGACGGGTGATGAAAGCCGAAGAAGGCTAGACCTGTTTGAATCCATAGCCAAACTCTTCCAGCCTCCTTATTTTAACAGACCTTGAACGATCCGGTCCAGGTAGACCGGGTCCTTGGAGGACTGCATCATTCAGCGCTGCTACCTGTGTTGTTGAAATGAGGCCCTCCAAAACACAAACGTGGTCATAAATTACATTTTGGCAATCTGAGCACTTTTGGACACGGTGTGGGAGCCATTAGAATGAACTAGATAGTCTTGTAGATGAGTTTCAGATGAAGATCTAAACATATGATAAGTGTGTGTCAGTCTTAAAGTTAGTGAGTTACAATCTTAATATCATAAAAGCTGCAGCACCGTGAAAGGGTAACGCTGAGAGAGAGAAGCCAAAATGATCAAAATGTTTAGGCTTTACATCGTCTGAAAGTTAATCAGCATTTATTGGGTTAAAATGGCGCCTGAAGCTTTTCCTTGAGAAGTTAAACCTCCCTTAGTTAATCCCTTCTGACTTATTATCCCTCTGCCCGGATGGAAGACATGCTTGGAAACTCCCATTAGTGACACCAATGAAAACTGTCTCCAGAGGACATAACTGGTCTTGCATGAATGAGACCAATTTACTGCAGATATTCCAAATAGAAAGCTGTTAAAATGTAAAAGCTGCTGCTCTATGAATCCATTCATAATATTATTATATTATAATATTATACCTAATAACTGCTGCAGATGGATGATAATTATTGATGATGATAGAAAATCAGTGGATGTAAATATTCTAACAGGATGGATGAAATAAATTGCTGTTTTTGACGGATCAAACAATAATGAAAACGCTGTCGAGTGTGACCAAAACCTCTAAAACCAACTGCCACATTAAATCCTTCACATCCATCACAGAATCCTCCATCTTTGGTGTTTTCCTATGAGACCTCTCTCTGTTTCATTAGCCTCTGCCCACTGGCCTGCAGAGTTTCCCCTGACAGAACTGTCCCCGTCGTTCTGCTCACTGCTTCGCCATTTCTATGGTTTTCTTTTCACATGATGCATTACATCTATCTGTGCTTGGGTTGAAAGACGGGACACAGGTCAAAGGTTTCACCTACCGAGGGAGCAGCTGAGCGCAGCAGCCTTTCGAAGGCCGTCCAAACTCAGACAGATGGCATCTCTCTCCCGCTGGCTCTGCTCTTTGAGCCCCTCGGCCCCCAGGATAAAGGCGAGGCCCTTGGAGCTGCCCGCCATGCGTCCCGTCAGGGGAGTGGACAGCACATCAATCAGGTTCTTCCACACGCCGGTGAGAATGAATCGGGAGAACACAGCACCTGATCAAAAAGACAGGAGGGTTCTGATCTCGAAGAGGGAAAATGTTGACGTCATCAGGTGATACTCGACTGCAGCTCTCCTGGTTTATGTGATAAAGGCTTCTTTCTACAGTGGATAGCAGAGAAACTCAGGTGGTCACTCCTTCTAGATCTGTTCTCCTCTACATCTCTATCATTTCCCTTTATCCTTTCTTCTTCTTTTGTTTTTTTTTCTTTAACTGTGAAGATTCTCAGTCACCCACATCATGGTCAAGCTTGAAAAGTTCATTTTAGGCAACTGGACATAAAGTTTTGTAAAAACGTTTCTCTTTTCATCTAAGATGCTTTTTCAGTTCTACAGCAGCAGCCATTCAAAATGGCCCTTCCCATTCAAACGCCAGCCGAATGGCAGACCACTTCCCTGCAACTCCCAGCAAAATTACCTCCAACTTCCAGCCACTGGCCTTCTAGTCGTGCATTTTCTTTACTCTGACTCCACCCTTTCACTGAATTACAGGGTCTGACCAGGAGATGGCGCTTCT
>NW_015150518.1:1664587-1667725 GCF_000732505.1 Cyprinodon variegatus | reverse complement strand
TCTCCAGGATGGAGTCACAGCCAAACAGGAACAGACCAGATGAAGCTACTCTGAGAAAAAGCAGAGAGAGCAGAACGTTGAGTGTGATTCAGATGAGGGCAGGTGAGACCTCAATCTCCTGGGTATCGTCCTAAAAGTGCTTCGTAAGTTGGTGAAAAGTCTAAGACCACTTCCTCTGATGAGAGATGCTTTTTCCAAGTTAAGAAAGATGGCTGCCTTAACCCCTCTTTAAAACCATCATTCTTCCTAGGCCAGAATATGGACGTTGTTGTCCTTAAGCGAGTGTCCTGTAGCCTTCAGGTGTAGCTGACCCCCATGTCCATCCAGTAGGAGGGATCAGATCCACCTTTGGTTCCCCTAATTCTTTGTTCCACCTACAGTATATTAAAATCAGTGCTGCCGCATCACTAGTTAGAATTGAAGAAGCATCTTGGATGAGATGAGACACGTCTTTCTCACAGTCCTGGTTGTTAAGTTTTCAGTGAGTTTTCAGTTTCACGTGTATCAATGTTTTTCTTTGTTTTCTATCTTTATTGGTGTTTTCTGGATGGATTTGAGTTCTTAGGTTTTTCTTTGCTTGCCCTCTGTCGCCCTCTTGTGTTGGTCACCTTTTCCCTAGTTCCTTCTAGAAGCCTCTGTTCACACCTGCTCCCAATCAGCTCATTAGTCCTGTCTTTGTTCAGTCAGTAAATACTCTCCCTGTGCAGTTCCTCAGCTGGTCACTCGTCTTTCCCCCTCCTTCCTTCGCTGCTCATGCATGTTTTCCCTGATGACTCCACGGTACAACGTGAACTAAAAAACAAAAAAACCCACCCATCCATCGTTTGGCGACGTGTAAAACCGACCTGCAGTCACCGTGTCGATACCAGCCTTCTCAGAGGCCAGCGCTGATTGGCTGGAAGGCCTCCGAACCATTTGACCTCCAATCGCACTGCTGCCCAGGCCATCTATATCTGAGAGGAAAAATAAATAAATAACAAGGAAAAATGACTAGAGATTAAATATCCATTTTATATTTAATGAAACAATGTTGGAATTTAAGGTTTAAGGCAATTGATTCACATTCTATGAACCTAAAGATTAAATGTAAAAGCTGTGTAAGTGTTTTTAGTCAAAGTTTGACTCTTTAAGTACTGAAAGTTATATAAAACTCAGAGCAGGGATTCAATCAGGTGGAGGCACGACTGGATCCTGTCTCAATCCAGCAGGATGTCTGGAGGCCGAAGAGTTGGGAAAATATCCTAAAATCGTTGCTTTCATTTACTTTTTTGCAGAAAATAACCGGCTTAATTTCTTCTATTCATTTCAGCTTAATTATTTATTTCCATTTCTAAAATAATCTCTTACTAAGTGATTTCAGAAGACAAACAGGTTCAGTTCATACTGTATCTACTAGGTGATTTATCTGAATTAAGTCCCGCGCAGTCAGCAGTAAAACACCATAGAGAGGCTTTGCTTGCACTGCAAAACAAGTTTTATCTAAATAATTTTTTCTTGAATTGTGGAGGTAAGGGAGACATTTAGCCAATGGAACATTTATATTTAAAATAAGTAAAACTATTGCCTTGTCTTGCTTCAAGTAAATAATGTCTAATTATTTTATTTTAAGAGTAAATATATTGATTCCATTGGCATTTAACCCATCCCCTTGGGGANCAGTGGGCTGCCACTGTGCGGCGATCGGGGAGCAGTGGGCTGCCACTGTGCGGCGATCGGGGAGCAGTGGGCTGCCACTGTGCGGCGATCGGGGACTGCCCAGAGTGGCAGTCCGTGGAAGTGGGGCTTGAACTCAGAACCTCAGGATTCCAAGGTCGTCCTCACCAAAGCAGCCATTAGATGGAGGGTATTGCCTTAAGACCCACACTGGAAGCTCGTTCCCCCCAGCTGGGATACAAACCCAGGCTTTCAGTTAGCAGGAAGGGTGGGCTGCCACTGTGCGGCGCCTGGGCAGCAATCAGGGGTTAAGGGTCTTGATCAGAGACCCAGCGTGGCAGTTTGTGGGAGAGGGCCTGAACTCATGACCTCAGGATTCCAAGCCCAATGCCCTGACCACGAGGCTACCACTGCCATCTTATTTACCTGCTCAAATTAAGGATAAATACATTTTATTATATAATACATATTATAATAATATATTTATTTAGTGGATGTATGTTTAGATCCAGGACTCTGGCACATCTTTACCTTTAAAACTAACCTCTGTGATTGACTTTGGTTTTATATTTGTTTTAGTGTCGCAGCTTTTTGTTTTTAGATTTTCTTTGCTTTGAGAAGCACTTTGGATAATAATAAGATCTACATTGGAAAAGTCTATGTTCAATAACCACCTGTCAGCATGGTGATCAGTGGCAAAATGCGGTCTTCTGCTGAGCCCCAGTACCCAGCATCAGCCAGCAGGTTGCGCTCTAACACCTGGTGGTGAAGCTCCTCGATCCAGGGCTGAGACAGAACCACCAGGACTCCGCTGCTCTGGATCAGACGGACAAACTCCTTCTGCAGAACAGGAAGGGAAACACTGAGCGCTGCTAAGACTCCACAGAGGATCCCGCTGTGACTCTGCTCACCAGGCTGAGGGCGGGGGGGAGCTCCCTCCGTCTGTAGTAGTCGCAGCAGCAGAGTTTGAGGTTGAGCAGCAGAACGTAGTACGACACCAGGTAGAGGCCGTCGGCGTTCATCAGAGCCTGGCAGCTCAGAGAGTCGCCAGCTTCAAAGCCTGGAGAGTGAATTCCTCCTGGAGAAACATCAACATACGACTTTAAGAAACTCCAAAAACAGTCACACTTTGGGCTAAATGTGATATTCCTGATCCGTCTCAGAGGATTCAGACTTCCTGCAGAATTAAGTAAGAAAGTAAACTAGAGAGCTTTACCTGAAACCGAAAAAACTAGGAAGTTGCCTAGGGCCCCAAGTTCCTGGGGGCCCCATAAAAGTCTGTTTACATGTATGGTTAATACAACTATTCCTTAAGTTTGCAAAAATGCCGTCAAAAGGCTTATAAGTGTGTCTCAGCCCCCCCCTTCAGTGTCCACCATATTGGATCAATCCATTTGCTGCACATGTTCAGAAAGGTCCAAACAGACAGCAGCAAACCATTTGAAAACAAACCATGCAAAGAGCAGTGTTGCCAACTTAGCGCTT
>NW_015150518.1:1649877-1664122 GCF_000732505.1 Cyprinodon variegatus | reverse complement strand
CAAGAAGAAAAGGGACAAGAAGAGAGGGACACAACCTAGAACAGATAATGGATGTCTATTCTATTAACATTTCTACATCTGGAGAATGGGGCTGTTTGATGTGTTTTTTCTAGATTCAGAGTCTTTGCCTAGGGCTGGCCAGGTCGGAGATTCTGGTTCTCTTTCATATAAAATGACTAAAATAAGCTGAGAATACATTTAATCTAATTAAGGCTTTCTGAAGATTTCTAAAGGTTTTATTTTAGGAGAGTCAACAGGTTGATCAAGGATTGGGGGGACTAAGCAGTGAGGACACTTCTTGAACTTTGAGTAACAGAACTTTTATAGTTTCTATCAGTGTTTCTTTGGGCGATTCAATAGTTTGGAAGAACTGTTGGTGTGTGTCTGGCATCATGGCGATGGGAAGCACACTGGAAAATCATCTGTCTCCATGTTTAAACACATACAGGTTTCGATTACAGGGAGGCAATGGGAAATCCTAAGGTTTAAAGATTTTTCACAGCCTCAGAGTCATCATCATATTCTGGCCAAAAATATCTTAAATTAAGAAAGAAAACTCCAGAATATCAGAGTGTTTGAGGGAAGCAGTGCAGTGCAAAAACGATCTAGAAATAAGTAAAAACTCATTAGATCAAGTGTATTTACCTTTAATTTGAGTAGGTGAATAGGCTTATTTGCCAATGG
This sequence comes from Cyprinodon variegatus, assembly GCF_000732505.1. Taxonomy (NCBI): domain Eukaryota; kingdom Metazoa; phylum Chordata; class Actinopteri; order Cyprinodontiformes; family Cyprinodontidae; genus Cyprinodon; species Cyprinodon variegatus. The sequence continues at coordinate 1,663,438 of NW_015150518.1, read as the reverse complement.
AATAAGTATTTTTGATCGCAAAATAAGATAATTACATAATATGCACTTGAACTAAGACAATACAGTTGTTTTTTTCTTATTTTAAAGGTAAATTGTCTTGTTCCATTGGCAAAGTGTTTCACCTCCTCAATTCAAGAAAAAATGCATTTATTAAAAAAAAACATCATTTATTTAGATCTACGTTTTTTGCAGTGTGGAAGCACAAAACGCTCCTTTCAGCAAAAACATTTGTTACCAAACAAAAAGAGTCGGATCTGTTCCAGCCTTCAAACACAAACTCACTCATCAACCCTGATTTCCTCCTGATCTCCCTTCCTTCGCCTTACCGGCCTGCAGTCCGGAGCAAAAGGTGGAGGAGAAGTTCTGCAGCGACAGGTCAACCTCCTTGGCACCGGCCAGGCCCAGCAGGCGGGGCAGCAGCGCAGCTAGCGATTGGACGAACAGCCTGGCGCTCTGCTGATCGGCCTCCTGGTGGCGCAGCAGCTTCAGGGACAGAGCAGCGGTCCTCAGGGAGCGGTGGCCCGGACAGTCCCGAGGCGTCTGCTGCTCCTCATCCACCAGAGACACGTTGTCGGAACCGATGTCGGACACGTCAGAGCGCCCCGAGTCTTTCTCCGCCGCCATGGAGTACTGATCGCACGAGTCAAACTCAGTCCGAGACAAGTCCTGCTCTTCCATGCTGGAGGACAACAGGAGGCAGGATCAAAAACAGCAATAATATCTACATGTTTGCCCGCTGCCCCCCAAGGGGACGATTAAAGGAGAAGTCCGGTCAGCAAGCAATGATCAATGGATCATTATTTATAACTAAGACTAATATATTCGCTGTGATTTAATTAATTTATCAGTAAAATAATAAAAACTAATTTCAGATGAAAATTACTCTGAATTAAAAACACTGATCATTTATTGAACATTATGTAATGATTTCATATTTAAAGTACTTTCAGAAGTTTGTATTCTGAATATGAGCGACTTTTCCTTTAAATGCAGAGGTAAAATAAAGTTCAATTATTACGAAAAATTTGTTTTTTTAATATCCTTCCAAAAAAAACTCTTCTTGATAGGTCAGTTCCAGCACCTCTGTCATTCAGTTAGCTTAAAATCATTGTTTAAAAACCTTCCACCAGATGTCGCTAAAGAGAATATTTAGCTTGATAATCCCAAAAAGCTGAGGATGAAAAGCAGGTGTTGACAGATCAACATGGATGCAGATGTACCTGAAGTTGCTCTCGCTGTACCGGGACCCTGCTCCGTGGTGCGACCTCGTCCTGGACTCCACCGACAGGAAGTTGGTGATATCAGGGAAGACGAGAGCGTGACTCCTCTGCACCACGTCAGGAGGGACAACACCGCCTCTGTCCTCCGCCTCCACTGCACCGCCGCCTCCCTCCTCCCTCTGAACAGCCCCTCCTACCCGACCCACTTGGGTTCTCTCTGGGGCTCCGAAGGAGTAGGTGTGGGGGAAACGAGCGTCCTCGCCACCCTCCTCAGGAGTGTTGTGTCCCTGACCCAGGCCCAGGTCCCCCATTTCCAAGTCCTCCAATGTAGTTTGTCCCGTTTCCGTGGTGATGCTGATGCTGATGTCAGGGCTGCGCTCGGTGCCGCCGGCCGTGGCCATGTTGGAGGAAGAAGAGCTGGGGTCCCAGTGAGGCTGCTCCGAGGACAGGATGTGTCTCTGCCACCTGAAGTCGGCCTCGTTGATCTCCATGGATTCTCGACTGGACTCTGATCCGTCCTTCAGGTCGTCAAGTCGTCTGAGGAGAAACCGAGCCTTCAGGACAAAACACAGCCGACGTTACCTTTTTATCAAATCCATTATTATTCATCCTTATATCCACCTATTTTATATTAACCCATTTTATTATCGCTAAAGATGGAAATGGAGAATATCATTCTGCATTCTGTAGGGCAGCAGTACTGCGAATGTAATACCATGCATCCCTATTAACAGCCATTTATCGCTTCTTCAATAAATCATTTGTTTTTTTTATTCTAAAGGATGCAATTTATTGATAATTTAATTTAAATGACAATTAATTAATTCAATTCAGTTTATTTCTATAGCTCCAATTCCCATCATGTCATCTCAGGTCACTTTCCAGTTCACCAGATCATCCAGTCAGATTGATTCAAAGTTTTCTATCTAAGGAAAACCAGCTGATTGCATCGACTCATTGACTCTTCAGCAATCCCTCACACTAAGCATGCTTGTAGCGACAGTGGAGAGGAAAAACTCCAGCAGAACCAGGCTCGGTGTGAGCGGCCATCTGCTGAGGCCGACTGGGGTTAATAAACAATTATTGATGCTTGTTTTTACTTTCATGCATTGCTAGCAGCAAACATCTATTCGTGTATTCTACATTCATACTGAATCAGAAATATTAAAAGCAGAAATTAGTTCCTTTTCAGTTCTTTGACTATTCTTTATGAATGGTAAATGATTATCATTTTTAAAATGTGATAGTAGCATTAATTCATTTATTTATTCACCTCTGGATATCTCAGGCTGGTGTCGCCTCTATTTCTATCCGGGGCCTGTAGGGTCAGTCTGGGGTCGCCCACACCTGCTATTAAACATCTTTTCCTTCTGAAGAACTTGTGAATCCTTTATACACGAGCATGGCCATGCACGGATACCATGGGAGTTTGATTCCAGGCGTTCATAGATACACTGATACTAAACACTACGCTGCAGCTATAGATATTTACCACCCTGATTAATACAGTTTAATCAACATAGGTTTGGCCTTCAACACAAATGGGCATCTAAGGGACACCTGCTGCTCTGGGAGCTTTTTTTTTTTTTTTTTTGTTTGTTTTTTTTTTTTTTTTTTTTTTTGTATTTTTTTTTTTTTTGTTTTTTTTTGATGTGGATGTGGATTTCTATTTGTTGGTGTTCCTGTTCTTTTTTTTCTTTTTTTTTTTTTTTTTTTTTTTTTTTTTTTCTTTTCCCTTTTCCTTTTTTTGTTTCTCTCAACTTAGTTCCGTCTCTCTGTCCATGGTATACGATTTTACTTCCTAAATTATTTTCAGCAAAGTTTCATATAAAAGTATAAAGCAGAACCTTATAGCAACAGTCATACTGTTGTGCTTGTGAAAGCAAAGCTGTTGGGCTATTATACGGCTCTGGGACGTCTATCCACGGAGCCATATTGGCAAACACACAGAATAAAGAAAAAAAAGTAGAAATTATGTAATAATTTCCAGTTTTTAAGAGTTATTAATGATCATTTCTTCATATAAAATGTCCTGTACAGACTGAAAGCTGTTAGCATAAGTTTTTTGAAGGTTTTCTGCTGGTCCAGACTGAGCGTTGTGGTTCTGAGATCCCTTTACCTGCTCAGGTAGGAGGCCGCGGCCCTGTGACAGTTCATCTAAAGCAGCTAGAAGAGCGAAGGCGCAGGAAACGGCGGCGTAACATGCCTCGATGCCCCCCTTTATACACGCCTCGGTCATCCCATCCATCACTCTGAAAACAAATACAGAACCTCAGACCCAAACTGAGACAGGATTTAGAGTATATATATAATCCCCTTTCCTCCATTAACCAAGACAGAGATAAAGACCAAGCCTACAGTTTGAGCAGATCCAGGTGGGACTTCCTCTTTGAGAAGGAGCGCTTCCTGGTTTCAGGTTCTGCCACACATGGCCCAGCCAGGTCGTAGAGGCGCTGAGGGCTGCCTAGAATCTGACCGAGACAGAAAGTTGGTCACATTCATTCCATCAGTGACCAAAGTATTAATGGATGCAGAGAGAAACACCTCTTTCATGATGCGGATGGCCTCGGTTCGGTGCTGGGGGGGTGGGTACAGAAGGATCCTGTGGTACAGGGACTGTAGCACCGGCTTCATCGACTCCACGCAGCTCACCAGGCGAACCAGCTCTGCTGCTATGTAGCACACTGTCCGCACCACAGGCGCGATCCTGGCGGGGGCGCTGGAGGAGCAGCCGGACCCCCTGCCTTGATCGGATACCCCGCCAGAGCCCTCCAACTCCTGACTGATTCCTGGGAGAGGAGACAGGGAGGAGGCTGTGATTGGGACGGACGGATGGACGGATGGATGGATGAATGGATTCATTATTCTTTACATGCTACCTTGAGTGATTCTCTCTGGCGCCCCCGTGTAGCTGTGGTGAGATGTGATGGTTTTATCATTAACTGGATTTCCCATAATGGCCACCAGGGATGGACACAGCTGCTTCCTGTCATAATGAAAAGTCTGTTTTTATAAAGAACAAAGTGAAAAATAAAACCATTCCCAACATGTTTCCCTCCTCAAACTTTCATTCCAAACTAATTAATAATAACGAATAAACAGCTTCAGGAAGTCCTACCAGACAAGGTCTGTGAAACTTCTGGACAAGTGCATTGTGGGAGGACAGCTGCTGAGCATGGACAGGATGCACTCCAGGAAGAGGAGCTGCAGCAGCTGATTGTCACTGAAGGAGCAGAGAGGCATTTATCAGGACTGCTGGTTGAATCGCAGAGGAAAAGCTTTTTTTATTAGCTTACCCGTCCACCGACTCCAGTTTCTCACAGAAAACAGTCAGAACCATCACCACGTCCTCACACAGAGCCTGGCTGGTGGGAGAAACGTCTGCAAACACACACAGTCAATTCCCAGCTACTAATTTATTCAACTTTTACAATAGGTGATAAAAAACTCATTATTTCTCAACGTCTGCCTCTAATCTGTTAGCTCCTTTCATTAGAATATTTAAGAAATGAAAATTCGTGTGAGTAGAATGGCTCTCTGCCTTCATAGACATCCATGCAATCAATTTCTAATTGACAATTTTCTACTTTGTGCATTTGGTAGATGCTTTTATCCGGAGAAACTTAAACAGGAGGGCAAAACAATGCAGCTAATATCAAATAATGCCTGTTAGACGTGAAAATGCAGAAAGAGAGCAGGAGCTGGACGAGGAAACGTCTTTCCTGAAGATATACTGGGCTGGGTTATTGATGTGATTGCACCTAATTGCTTTGCTTCTTATATTTATTAAATTACTGTCCCTTATTGAGCTTTAAATTGTAAAGGTTTGCACTTAGATGGACAAAAAAAGCACAAATACATATCTTTCCTTGAATTTAAAATACAAAAACTGACCAATTATACAGCAGAAGTGGAGCCAAAGTAAAGCTTAATACATTTTAGTAATAAAAAAAAAAATCATTAATTCGCCAAAACAGTGGATCATTTTGTCCCTTACAGGCAGCCATACAAGAGAAGCACAATAACTTTGGGCTCCCAGAGAATATTTAGGATGAAACCAGAGAAACTGGAAGACTGGACTTCATCTAAGGAACAGAGATTATCTTTTAAAATGGAAGTTTGTGACATTTGAGGTGCAGATGTACCTTTTCTCTGCAGAGGCAGTGATGTCACCTCGTCTCCTTCAGCTCCCTGCAGACAAACACACAGATTCTTTTATTTTAATCATTTTTTAACAGATCATATACAGAAAATATATAATCAGTTGATTGCTTCTTGTTGCCGTTTGTGTTTGTGGGGAGAGGAGGAGGGGTGTTGGTCACATGACAGTGACGGGGACGCCGTGTCAGAGGTAAGCTCATGTTTTTATGGGTTGGTATAGAAAATAAGCTTTATACAGTAGCAGCTATTTAAAATGGCCCTTCCTGTTCAAACACCAGCAAAATTACAGCCTATATCCCTGCAACTCCCAGCAAAATCCCCTCCAACTTGCAGCCGTTGGAGTAACCCCCCTCCTTGCATATTTTTTTACTCTGACCCCTCCCTTTCACTGAATAACAGGTTCTCACCAGGAGATGGAATTGATGAACAGAGAGAATATTTTAGTCCAAAGATTGATGTTTAAAAAGGATTTCTAGGGGACCAGCCAAGAAGCAGCCAAGAACCAGCCAAGAAGCAGCCAAGAAGCAGCCAAGAAGCAGCCAAGAAGCAGCCAAGAACCAGCCAAGAACCAGCCAAGAACCAGCCAAGAAGCAGCCAAGAACCAGCCAAGAACCAGCCAAGAAGCAGCCAAGAAGCAGCCAAGAACCAGCCAAGAAGCAGCCAAGGACCCATAAAGGAAAAGGGGGAAAATTCTAATGGCTACTGTTGTATCATCACCAAGAATGATCTCAGGGAACCTGCTGCCCCTTCAGTGTGATAAAGTTCATAACAGGACCGTTAAAATAACTGAACAAGTCAAACAAGACTGTTTAGAGCCTATGTGGAAAAAGTACTCTTCTCCAAAAAAAAAACAATATGGCGGTTGAAGACGCACCCATCTGATACCTGGATCAGGTATCGGCTCCAATATCTACTAAACAGCAGGTCCAGGTACTAGCGACTTAATATCAGAGATCCAATCCAGCGCAATGAACTCTTTGAATGAACTGTTTCTTTTTGCTGCTTATTTGTTAATAAATAATATAAAGTAGGTTTATATCAGTGTTATTTTTTTCCCTTTTTTAACTATATATATATATCCAGGCTAAAATAAAAATTCACCTACAGGGGAAGATATTTGGTTCATTCATTCAACACTTGAATCCGACTGGCTTCAGATATCGGCCAAAATGCTCAGCCCAGGTATCGGATCGGAAAAAACTGGATCGGTGCATCTCTAAGGGAAGCAGGACTAAAGTTTGTATGCAGTGAAAACTCAGGCTTCTGGATCATATTTGTCTATAATGCTGGAGAAAACCAGAATATCAGCAGCAATGCCTCATACTACTGCTCTGCATGGTGATGGAGGAATGATGATCCGTTGAGTCGTCGAGCGGACCATGACCTCTTCTGTAGACGGAAGTATTCTAATTAATTCTGAGCTTATATGACAGCTGTAACTGAGTCCAAACTGGCAGCAATAAACGACTGCTGGGAGGACATCAGTTTATCCCTTGATTGTGCATTTCTGTTCCTTTACATGATTAACGACAGACCTGATGAGCAATAAATAGTTTTCATTGAGCTGCTGGATGTAGAACCTTGGAGCTGAGAGATGATCTAGTTTAAAGATCAAAGAACCGGATGTAAACCTGAATCTGCTCACTGTAGACGTGTCTTTGTAAAGGTAAGGTGTGCGTTTGTGCGTGGGGGTTTCTGACCTCCTGTCTGTGGCGCAGCTGCAGCGTCAGGTCTCCCAGTATCTGGCTGAGGGTGGCCCTCACCGCTGTGTTGATGCTGCGCTGGTGGCAGCTGGACACGTAGGTCTCAATACACACCTGAACAGAACACAGCATGAAACCCGTCAGTGGGTTAACGTCACAACAACATGGAGATCAATGGGAAGTTTCCATGGCGTCACTGGTTGCTATGGTGACCAGACACCACAGGGATGCGTTTTCCATCTGTAAAACATCCTGCAGTCGGATTAAAAGGTCACTCTGTGGTTACCGAGCAGTAATGGAGCAGACAGGAACACAAAGCCGATATCCGGCTGGATGTTTGCAGCGTCATCAGTTCGGATTTATGCTGCGGCTGCGTCACTGAAGATGATAACACGTCTTTATACAGACCTAATGAAGCTGGAAGGAACAGGAAGGAAGAAAATGAGACGCTGTTAAAGCCACTCCAAAAACATTTTATTTTATTGAAGGTGAAGCCCAAACAGAAAAGGGGCAAGCATGAAAAATTGTTAAAATTGAATAAATCATTGATGAAAAATCAGAAACCAGATGAAATGTTAATTCCTCTTTTTTATACAGACTGAGATGTTTTCTTTACCCGTTTTCTGTTCCACCAACAACTAAATTGTTCTCACTGTGGAACAGCAGCGTGTTTCTATTCTATTCATATAATTATCTTTTCTAATTTTATTCATTTTATATGAAATAGAACCCCTATCTCCTACTATTTTGTTTAAGTTGAATCTATCATTAAGTGCATAAAGAAAAAGATAAAAACACGTTACTGGAGATGCATGTCTTTTTTGTTGGACTGTTTTAAAACATGAACCAGATCCAGACCTGAAATAATTTTCTGCAGGAATTTCAGAAGCTTTACTTTAAACTAAGAGCAACTTTTGCCAATAGACCCCTTCATGTTCCAATCTAAGAGATAATTTCTACTTTAGAGAGCTTCTTAGAAGCTGAAGGTTTGCAGAACCCAGAGCCAGCAGAGGTTAGAGGTAGTAGATGATCCATCTGAACGGACGCAGCAGAAACCACCTGCTGAGTCACAGAGAGCAGACGACTCATTGGTGCTGAGCTCAACAAAGACTGGAATCTGCTAATTAGTCTCAGATTTAATGCTTCTGCAGCTGCCGGGTTATTTTACAACCGATCAATGAACCTCACAGCTCCACTAAGTCTGGATTTCTGCAGGGCAGGTATAAAAAAAGAGCTTTGCCACAAAGTCTGACTGTGACACAGGAGTCTTCAACCCCGGTTCATCAGGACCCACTTTATTACACGTTTCTTTCTTTTAATGCATCTCAGCATCGAGACACCTGAATCAAATTATTACATCACCTCAGCAGCCATCAGAGGCCTATTAATGGAATCGAATAGAAAAGAAAATCACTTTATTGTCCCATAATGGGGAATTTCTGCTGTTTACAGCAGCAAAAATATTATAGAAAAAAAAAATGGTCACACAAATGTGGGCCATAAAAAATATAAAAGAAAAACATCATAGTGAAGAGTTAAAAGATAGAAGATAAAATACTGTAAAGTGTTTTAACAATATAAATACTGTGAACCCGGAGAATAAATAACCAATATGCAGCTATGGACATTTTTACAGTAATGGATATTTGAAAATAGCAGCAACATCAGAGATGTTTCTACCAAGGTAGAAACTGAGCAGAATCAGCATGAATGGAAGAACTGGTTGAGGTTACTGGGAACAGTGGTGGCTCTAAACGCTTCCAGCTGCTGGGAGGAAGGATCTGTGATAACGCTCCCTGGTGCATTTAAGGTGCAGCAGTCTGTCACTGAAGGAGCTGTCCAGTTCAGCACCAGCTGAACCAGCATGGGGGGGGGAAACATTATCCACCAGAGATGATCATTTAGCTAGGATCCTTCTGTTTTCCACCTCCTGCTCTGAGTCCAGAGGGCAGCCAATCACAGCTGGCCTTCCTGATCAGCTGATCCATCCGCTTCCTCTCAGCTACAGATGAGCCACTGCTCCAACAGACGGCTCCATAGAAGATGGCTGATGCCACAACAGTCATAGAAGCTCTTTAGGAGGACCCAGTCTATCATTAACCATTAAGGCTACGTTCACACAGCAGCCTGGAGGGATTTTTTTGCTCATATGCGACCTGGATCTGATCTTTTCATGACTGAACAACACAGATATAATCTNGATGGATGGATGGATGGATGGATGGATGGATGGATGGATGGATGGATGGATGGATGGATGGATGGATGGATGGATGGATGGATGGAGCGTGTGATCGATAGAAGGATCGGTGTGGCATCGGCAGTGAGGCGGTCGCTGTATCTGACTGACGTGGTGAAGAGGGAACTGAGTCGGGGGACAAAGCTCTCAATTTGCCGATTGATCTACGTTCCCACCCTCACCTATGGTCATGAGATCTGGGTAATGACCGAAAGGACAAGATCAGGAATACAAGCGGCCGGAAGGAGTTTCCTTCGCAGGTTGGCGGGGCGCACCTTTCCAGATCGGGTGAGGAGCTTAGTTACCCGGGAGGAGCTCAGAGTAGAGTCATTACCCCTTCACGTCGAAAAGAGCCAGCTGAGGAGGCTCAGGCATCTGTTCCGGATGCCTCCTGGTCGCCTCCCTCTGGAGGTGTTCCAGGCATTATAGGGAGGAGGCCTGGTGGAAGGCCCAGGACACGCTGTAGGGACTATGTCTCTGAGCTGGCCTGGTGTCGCCTCGGGGGGGCCCCCAGAGCAGCTGGAGGAAGTGTGCATGGATCAGGAAGTCTGGGCATCTTGGCTTAGACTGCGGATGGATGGATGGATGGATGGATGGATGGATGGATGGATGGATGGATGGATGGATGGATGGATGGACGGACGGACGGACGGACGGACGGACGGATGGATGGATGGATGGACGGACGGACGGACGGACGGATGGATGCTCCCTTAAGACCAGGACTGAAGATCTCCTCTCTAGCAGGTTTTTCTGGCCATTCAGGGTCACCTTGTGTGTTTCAGGTCACGATTTCCCCTTTTTGTCAGTTTGGAGTAGAGGTTGTAATATTTCTGAATGGCCGGATGGACGAGCAGAGTACAATGAACCAAGGAAAGGTGTCTGAGGAGCATTTCATACATTATTTCTACCCGGTCAACCTTGCATGGTCACAGGGCAGCTGTCTATCTCCAGTCAGATCAGTGCTTCACAGGCCAGAACACTGAGCAAACAGCCACGCACACACACACCTCAGGCAATATAAAGATAAAGCAAATAAGCCAACACTTCACTGGACTGTGGGAGGAAAACCTGACTCACACATGGAGAGATAATGCAACTCAGGCACCGTATAAGCATATGTCATAGTATTTGATCTGTTTCATTCACATAAACTCTAATCAGTTAATAAAGCTAAGATGTAAAAATGTCTTGATGGTTAATGAATCTCTGAATCATGGCTGCTTTCTTCTGTTGGGTTTAATGGAGATCTGCTGATAGCATTCACCGGCGCTCTGAGTTATGACCAAACAGAACCAGATACCGCGTCTCCCAGCAGATGGCCGGGCCCGGTGGCTCTGAATGCATTAACACATCAGCATGAAAAGGTTTTATGAGGCGATAATGGCAGCAAACATCTCCTGGTTCCTGCAGCCGCAGCTGCTGCAGAATGAAGGGACGTCAGACAGAAACACTCCCAGACAAACACAGAGGAGCATTCATCAGGATCACTAACAATGAGTCACACAATATTTAGCATCTGAACAAGAAACAGGCAGAGATTAAATTTATAAATTAGGAACAGTTTGATTAATACATAAGAATTTGGTAACATCTGAGATCCAACAGCTGCAGGTCTGAAGACCTGAAGATTTCCATGTATAAGAACATGTTTGAACTTTATAGCACGGTTAAAGCTAAAGGCCATAATAACCCTAACCCACCCACCTACCAACCAGGTACAAATGACAAGTTCCTCTAGGTTTTATTGTTAATATTTAACTTTTTTAGTAGTGTAGCATTTTGACACACTCAAATGCTAATTCTAAATTATATTTATAATATTCTACTATAAATAATATTTCAGATGATAATTGTTGTTAATTGTTAATAACTGTTGTTATTTTTGCATCATGGCTTAGAACTTCATCTTTCTTTAAGGCCCACCCTAATGCACTGAATGGCCAGTAGCATACATACATTCCTCACTGATGTGGGGTGTTTTAAATCAATTTTGCATCTGTAATCCATTGCCCATTCACTTTTCTTTATATATATATATATATATATATATATATATACACACAAGCAAAGGATCACTTCTAGAAGCTTAGCTAACCAGGCCATTAGAGTCTGTAAAACAATTAGCTTTTATTGCTCTAAAGCTGAACTGAGGAGGATATAAGTAACATATCTGAGCAGCCTGACCCAGCAGGGTCGTGACCCGGTGCCAGGCCCGGCATTAGAGGAAAACATTAGATGCACATTAATTAGATTTTATTTTCCAAAAGCAAAACCATTTATAAAAATTATAAAACACAAATAGTCCTGAAAGCATTTTATTTTATGAATTCCATCTTAGTGTTCCTCAGTAAGGATTTAGTCTCCTTGTGGCTGATGAGTTAAATCTAGTGTTGCAGCGATGCCATTTTTTGGTTCCTAGATACCTGGCTGTGCAATATCGGCCGATACCATCTGTTTGAAATTGATGTGTGTGAATATATGAAGAACTGTAGACTACTTGGATGTAAAATAATTGCCATCATGGCTTCATGTCAAGCTGCTGCCTTCCTTTGTGAAGCAGGAAAAAGACTAAAACAAAGTGAATCCAGTAGAACCTTTTATTGCCTACCTGGACTGGGTGACAATAGTTGAAGAAACTTTTGGCTCTCAGAATGGTATTGGTGGCCTATTGGTTGGTACTCGCCGAGACAGATAACACCATTTTAATGTTGCATCGGGGCCCTGTATGATACTGGTATCAGTATCGGTGCAACACTAATTAAATCTCAATTTTGTTTTTATTTGTTTGTTATAATGCATCTAGCTTCACAGTTTGTCTTTGTAAAAACAATGTGATACGCCAGGCTAGCTTCTGATCCAACTCTGTCTGGTTATGTGACGTAAAGCTTGGCCTGCACCGAGCAAACGGTGGATGTTATCCGTTTCGTTTGAGAATGTTGGGTTTTTAAAAAAGGGTTAAAAGATGGATATAATTTAATTTTTTTTTTTTCATTTTGGGGGGTGGGGCTACCCCTTGGTGCGCTCTGGGCCCACTTGGGGCAACCAGTGAAGGACTCAAATTTCCTCAAAATATCATCCAGTCAAAAACCTAGAGATGCATGTTTCACCTGAGCGATCTTCAGGATGGAGTCTCCATTAATGTCAAAGTTGGGAGAGTAGGTGATGCAGAGCAGGACCTGCAAACAGAGATAAACGCTTCAGATGCTCTGCAGGAGAAGGTCAGAGGTCAATGCTTCTTCTTCTGGCTTTCAGCAGAATTGAGCCGTTCGTTACTCCTCACCTTCATGACCTCCACCTGCAGGTCCTCATGCAGAGACGGAGTCACTCTGATGGCCTCCAACATCTGGCTGAGCAGCTGTTTCTCCAGAACCTCCACCTCCGAGCCGACACTGCCCACAAACCTGTCGTCACACAGGAACCTCTGATGGGAGCAGAATTCAGTCATTAGGCCGAATCAGACAGAGTCAGGTGGTGAAGATCAAACGTGTTTATCTCCAGCTACCTGCATGCCAGAGAGCGCCGTCTGTCCCAGCTTGGTGTTTTTGGACTCCAGAGCCATCTGCAGCGGCAGCAGGCAGCGCTCTCTGCATACAGGGACAGAAAAAATGAATATTAATGAAGCACAGATGCACCGATACACAAGTATCTAACAGGAAAGAGTCCAAGCAGAGAAGATGATGCGACAAATACAATTCTGGATCCGTCTGAAGCTGCTGTTTTTTATCTCCAAGAGAAATTAGATTCCAGCTTTATTTGACCTTTGATTTTTCCCATTTAAATGTCTGCTGAGTCACAGGAGGATGAGGTAAGAGGAGGAAAAAAATTAATGAGTTTATTTCTGTCATCGGATTTAATTTCTACTGAATGTTGACATAAATGAACCATTTAAATCTCCTCCCAACCTCTGCCTCAAATAAAATAAAAATTAGCCTAATATTATTAGAATAAATCACGTTAAACACATTTAAATGTGTAGTCTAAATAAAATCAAACAAGAAAATAAAAAAATATATATATTTTTCATTTCTTCTTAGAGAACATCAGATTTTTCCTGTTGACCAATATAAGGCTCCAAAGAATATTAGTAAAGATGTATTTTTTTATTCTTTATAATAAAGTGTATATTTTTTCATGGGACAGAAGAGAATCATATCTTCACAAAAAAAAAAACCAAAACATTCTCTCTCTACCAAAAGGAGGCCAGAATGATAAACCAATAAAAACAGAAAAAGAAA
>NW_015150518.1:1644616-1647923 GCF_000732505.1 Cyprinodon variegatus | reverse complement strand
CTCTCCCACACACCCGTTCTCCGAGGCTCAATCATCCAGGCAGCAGGATGCTTCCTAGCATTAATTCAGTTACTGTAGCATAAAGAGCTCTGAACGTTCCTAGCTGGCATGAGGAGCCATACGGCATCCCACAATCCTTTGCATGACAGGACGTATGGCTCCAGATTGGCTCACAGCAGAGCTTTTTAAACTCTAAAACTTCTAGCAAATGATGCGTTTTCTCAGCTTTTGTGTTGAGTTTGTAAATGACTGCAAATCCTCTAAAACACTGAGCTTCACATTGTTGAATTAAAAATATAATTTTACCTCCAAACACTGTCTTTGTTAGGATCTAAAACATTCAAACAGAAAACTGGCATTTAAGTTTTCACTGTTCTTTTTTCAATATCCAGATGGTGGAAATATTTCCCCATTAATCTACCTGTTTTAAAGGTGCATCCATGAAGTAAAGGAGGAAGTTATAAAGCAGTTTTGGACGGACGAGTTAGCATCATCTACTAAAAATATTCTTTTTTATATATATTCAGTCACTATACAGATATTTAAAATGATTCCTGTTTGCAAAATTCCTCTAATGTTTGGGAGGAGATCAGAAAACCGTCTCTGGTTTTATTTCACTGCTATGTTCAATATTTGCATCAGCAGCTGATTAACACCTGGATCATTTAAATCCATTCAAATCAGACCAGAACAGTTGAAAGATGCAGGAGACCCAGAGCTCTGCAGGCTGTGACCCAGAGGAACCCGTCAAAGAAATGTTTCTGGAATACCGAGACTCTTCCCAGTAGACTCTAAGAGAACGGAGACAATAAACCATGTGATGACGCTGGTGAAGATTCTCAGTCATCCAGGTCATAGTCATTCCAAAAAAAAAAAAAAAACAATCCACTGGACTTGGTTTCCAAGTGTGAAGATCTTTCTCTTCCCATCCAGGACTAACGGGTCCAACCTCTGGGAATGGGCAGTCGTTTGGGTTCTTAGTTAGCTGCAATGCCCCATACCTGTCAGAAACATAGACAGGTATGGGGCATTGCAGGCTAACAAGGAACCCAAACGACTGCCCATTCCCAGAGGTTAGACCCGTTTTTCCCGGTTCAATCGCATGTTTTCTTAGAAGCCTCAAACTCAACGCTATTTCTGACATTTTGATTTGAAAAGGCTTCCTGGATGGGAAGCGAAGCGTCTTCAAACTTGGAAACAAAGTTCAGTGGATTGTTTGCTAACTTCTTTTAGAATGACCACGTGACGATGGAGCATTTAGACTTTCTTTAGATGTTCATGTGACCAATAAACTAACTCATGGTTAAAGTTAGTTCCTTTTTCACCTTTTACACAATCGATGCACCAAAAGTCTCCCAGATAATCTGGTTTTAGCTTCTCCCCCTGCTGTACCAGAACTCAGACCCGTCATGTTTCTGTTTCACAGAGATTTACAGACATTTGTGCATCGGAGTGATAAGAGCAATCTCACCTTTAACACTAGAAAACAAAGGAGGTGGTGTTTGGCCCCCGGCTGGTCGGGGATAATACCATGCTGTTAATCCACAGTACCTGGTAGTCTTCCCCGTGACCACCTTTAAGCTGATGTCATCATGACTCATCATTTTTTATGCAGACTGATGGTTTTTGCTGTCAGAAGGAAGATCATCTTTTTATTTATTACGGCAGCGATTCAGGGTGTCGTAACGGAAGGGTTGGTGCCGTTCTTTGCCAGTCTTTCCTCATTGTCTGAATCTCTGCAGATCTTGGTGCAGAGTGCGATGAGGGCAAGGGTGAAACTTTGTGATGAAAGTTGGTGGGGAAACTCTAAGGGTGGGGGCCTACTGTTACTCGACCCGATGCATTCATCAGGTTTTTGTTATTTTCCAAAAATGAGCTCAAACATAAATTTATTGAAGGTTTTCCTATTGTTGAATAGGAAAGCGATCCTTTTATTGCATTATATATATATATAGAGCCCAAAAAGCTTAATGTATAAAAAAAAACAACTAACAGCCATTTCTGATGCCAGAAATCGATCATGCATCCCTAGAAGTACAATTTTAATTCCATCCATAAAAATATGGATATGCTGCATTTTAAATGTAGCATAGCAGATTTTTTTCTTGGAAACTTTGTGGTAAACTTGGATAAATGTTTTATTACATGTTGCATATCGCAGTAAATCTGTTTGACCTTTAAATCTGCAGCTTTCCCTACTTCTGTCTGTGCTGTTTAAAAAGATTTATGAATCTTTTTACTATAATGATGCCAGAAACAAAATTTCCAGATATGTAGAAGCTCTGCAGTCTGTTTCTGTCTGAAGAAAAAATGCACGTATTTAGTTTTGAATCTTTTGCAGTGAGGATGTTGTCTCTAAACGGACAGAATTATTATTTTATTGTCAGATGTTGGTTGGATGCAGCAGAGAAGAATCAAAGTGAACCAACAATATTGAGCCGAATGCATAAAGAATGAATGAATAAACTTACCGAAGCTGCGAAGGAGAAACTTTGGCTGATCCTCTCTGAGACTCCAGAGTTTCTGTGAAAATAAACCCAAAACAAAATCAAAAACGATTATTTATCTGATTAAAAACTGTAACAGATAAACACCAATACTTAAATATTTTGACTTTTTTTTTTAGACAGAAAAAAAAAGTTTAAGACAGGAAAATATGAAGAATGTTTTATTATTATTTGGCTAAAGCTGCAGAAACTCTGAGCCGCTTAAAACTGATAACTGGAAATAAAATTAGTAATCTGATAAAACAAATGAAAACCAGGGAATGCAAAGTAAAGCAGCTTTATGTTTTAAAACACATGGAAAATATTTCTTTTTTACAATCAAGCTGTAGCTGTTTCCACTAAGCTATGCCGCTTGATTTATTAATCTGCAGGTTTCCTCAGATACTTTTAAAGTAAAGTGAAGAAGTCCAACAACCTCCTGAGCAGAACCATAAAAATGCGAGGATGTGACTGCAGGTCGTCATGTTACAGGAACCTGCAGGTGTCCTCGCCTTTATCTTCCTCATCTGTATCCTGATCTCTGTGTGTTAAAGGTGTTTGCAGCAGAACACTGAAACATTCCTGAGTGCGTCTGAGTATGAGCCACAGAGGAAGATGTTAGGGCTGAGCAAAATTACAATTATTTTTATTAAAATTAGGATTTTATTTCGATTTTCTTTTGCACTAACCCCAATCACTGCAAATATGGAAATCTAAAGTCATTTATTCTTAAACTAAGTATATTTCTTCTTGAATTGAGGAGGTAAGTGAGACACTTTGCCAATGGAACAAGATAATTTACATTTAAAACAAGAAAAAGT
>NW_015150518.1:1641407-1643689 GCF_000732505.1 Cyprinodon variegatus | reverse complement strand
CAAATAAAAAATCAATGTCTCTGCAATTTAAAAATTGAATTTTGGTAATTGCACTTATATTGCAAATGCAATTAATTGCCCAGCGCTAGAAGATGTAATGAAATACTCAGCTAAAATTACAGTACCTAACTTATCTGACCTTCTCCTCATCACGACCCAACCAGAGTACAACCAATAGACTCCAACCTCTGGTCTTTTAGCAGCATCAGCAGGGATGTTTTGATTTTTTCCGTCTTTCACATCACAGAGGACATGTTTTTGTCCAACCAATCTTTCCAGTGTGGCTTCAGCTTATTAATATTTGCAGAACTTTGTCTTTATACTGATCTCTTAGGGTCCCACTAAAGCAGCAGCGGGCATTTCCAGTTCCTGAGGCCTGGTATGCTGCCTCTTTTAGATGTGCCTATTTTATTTCAACACACCTGAATCAAATAATTAGATCAGGGGGAACCAATTAAAAATCTGCGGGGTCTGGATAAAGAAAATCAACCAGTAAAGGTCCAGAGACGGTTTTAATTATAATCCATTACTTTAAACAAACTAAAATAAGAAGGGGTATTTATGCGTGTAGAGAACAACAATCGTTCAGTTTGGTATCTAGACAATTTCATGATTCATATTTTATAAAATACCTGAACTGACCGTATTTTTTTTTCTTTTTTATGGCTTAGACAGACTTTATTGTCATTTTGTACACAAAGTGTTTACAGAAAGAGATTTCGTTCAGTACAGCTCTCAAGACATTTGCATTTTAAAGGTGCAGCAGTGATAAAATGTAAACGTAAGACCGGAATCTGATTTCTGTCTTAATGTTGGCAGTGGGCTTTAGGCTGCCCTGCAAGGCTTTAAACCTGGGTTTGAATGGAGACTAAGCCATTCTGGATCCAGATTTATTTTTGCACTAAAGCGATCCAAGCTGTACCTCTGCATCATTCGGAGTCTGTAGCAGCTGCTTCTTTGTGACTTTTCCTGCAGAGGACCCAGAATAGATCCAGGTTTAACTCCCAGATATCTTGTTTAACTCAATAATTCTCAAATGGCGTTTAGTCTCTTGTAGACGGCCTCAAATTTTCTAAGTTTTGTCTGAGAAAGAGGATTTTAAATTCTTTTGAAGTGACATAAAAACATTTCTCAGAGTGATTGACTCTTATTGGTTTTTCTGAGATTTCATTGCGGATGTATTTCCTTCTTTTTACTAATTTTACAACCTGCTGCCTAAAAAGCTTTTACAGGGCAGCAGATGTCTGCTAACCTAGCCAGCATTTCTTGGAAACAGTTGGAAGTGATGTCCTTTGGCATGGAGTCATGGGTTATTGTCCTGCTGAGGTTTCACCAAGGCTGTTTTTTTCACAAACCGCTTTAAGCCCTTCCAGCCGCGTCCAGTTTAGACAGGCTCAGTGGGCGCCTTGATTCTGTTACACAGCATTTCTGTGATATTGCATAAAGTGGAAGGGAACATGATTCTCCCTCCATCAGCACAACCTGAACCTGTGCCGTCTCAGTGAACTCATCACCCACCTTTCTCCTGCTATGCTGTCAATGCTAACAGTTTCTGCCCTTCCTCCTAACAGTTAGATGTCTCACAGAAATAAACCAGAGACGTTTGGTCTCATGATGGGAATCATTTTGTTTCTAAAGTCTGCAAATAAGCAGATTTTTGAGGATTTATTGCTGATATTGGAACTTGTGTTGCAGAACAGATAAAAGCAGGTATCCCCAGAGTCGTTCCTTGAGGGGCGCTGTCCTGCAGGTTTTAGAGGTTTCTCTGCTCCAGCACAGCTGATTTTAATTGAAAGCTGATTAACAGGCTTTTGCTCAAATGCAATCATCATAATCGGCTGTGCTAAAGCAGGGAAAATGTAAAACCTGCAGGACAGCGGCCCTCGAGGAGCGACTTTGGGGAGGCCTGAATAAAACCTTCAGCCATGATTTTAGTAAAAAAAGGCTTTGAAAATAAAGTCAGACATTGGATGGCTGAATGTGGCTTCCTGTCAAAGGGAACCTTAGAATGGGACCGAAGTTACGAGCAGAGTTCCCAGCCCCTACGCGTATTAAGAGCTGCAGACATATTGGATTTTAAGTTGAGGATTGATGAATAAGGTGGCTGCTTCTGTGATTTCAGTCCAGGGATGAGCGATAAAGACGTGAAATGTTTGTTGTAATCAGGGTCCGGACCCTGGTTGCTAATCCGGAAACAACCTGATTTCAAACATTTATAAATTACGGCATGTTGTCCGACTATAATGTCTAACTTCACTTGCGCCTCTTCTCCTGTTAATACG
>NW_015150518.1:1637285-1638910 GCF_000732505.1 Cyprinodon variegatus | reverse complement strand
AATTGTATCCAGAGAATCAACAATAAAAAAAGTATTTACACTGTTAACGTAATTCTTGAAATATTTGGAGAAATGTAAAATATCTGGGCCCTTTTTTATTTTTTTTATTTCTATCTTTTATTTTTTGTCTTTGTTAAAATCTCTTTTGTTATTTATTTAAGTTAAAGTATGTCATGTCTTAACTGTATTTGCACTCCATCATATTCTGGAGATATTGTTCTATTTCTTGAGATATGTTCTGTTAATATTTTGTAATTCGCAATGTTTCAATAAAAAAACTAAAAAAAAAAGACATTGTCGTATTTTGCACATTTTGTTCTTTGAGTGTTGAAACAGTAACCTATTTGTTTTGGCATTGCTCTTTTGACCAAAATCTCTGGTCTGACATTTGTAAGTTTATTGCAGAAAAAATTGAGAAAGACTTTAAGTTATTTTGGAAGTTTTACAGAAGTTTTACAGTTATTTTGTCCTATTTGGACTTTATGACCTCAACATAACATATGACCTTATTAATCGGATTATTCTCTTGGCAAACTTCTACATTCATAAATGTAAGTTTTCACATTCCAAAATATCTTTAATTAACAATGAGGTCAAGCAATATGTGAACGTGATTAAGTATTCTCTTAATCAAAGGCAACAAAAACTGTAAATGTGTTTAAACAATTTAATATCTTTTTGTAAATTTGTACTTTCCCTGGAAAATGTGATGATTTTATGTTAAAACACCAGCAATGTTGGATACTGCACAGTGAAATATTTTCTCAATGGAGACGGATGTTCATGTATTCATGTAAACTGTGCAATTGTTGAATAAAAAAAATAATAATAATAAAAGAAAAGATACATCGAAACGCCAGTTCAGCTTTATGTCGCTGATGGTCCAATGCATCCCGGGCAGTTATGTGATCTGGGTTCTGCAGCTGCAACCAAGCAGAAACTCCAAACCCATCAAGCGCGCAGATCTTTCCCAGAAGTTCACATGTGACGTCAAAAAGGCGTTTAAGAAACCTTGGAAGCACCAATATCTTCTTGTCTACTCACACAAACACATACAGTAATAACAATGAGAATGTGATGTCCACTGGGGCTCTGCGCTGATTGGTGCCAGAGAATGACCGCGCGTAATTACGCATAATGAGGAACTATTCTGCTGATTGTGTTTGAGAATCCAAGTGGGCCTCCTGACAAAACCCAGAGAATATTTAGTTAGAGATTTTATTAGGCAAACTATAAGCTCATAGTAGATGAACTAAAGGTTAGAAATTGAACTAATAGATTCTGCAGAGTGGGAAACACTCCATTCAGGCTCTTAGCTGCTCAAAGTAAAGTCCCAGTTGCTCCCAGTAACAGTTTTTCCTGACTCATCCTTAGATGATTAAAATGAGTAATTTATAACGCTGATAAGTGACAGCAGAGGAAACATTCCCTATTCTAGTAACACAATAGAAGCTTATGTAATTTTTACTCATGAATAATCAGTGGACTTCAGTGATGATGTATAATTAGGTAACGCTACAATAACTGTTCTCATCAGAGCGCCTCTAGGATCACTGCAACAAAGGATGACCTCAGCCTGTACTTCCTAATGAGCCCATGAACTGTCTGGAGGGCTGCTACTGGGG
>NW_015150518.1:1635430-1636515 GCF_000732505.1 Cyprinodon variegatus | reverse complement strand
AATTACTCTGAATTAAAAACTCTGATCATTTATTGAACAGGATGGAATCATTTCACATTTAAAGATCTTTCAGAAGTTTGGATTCTGAATATGAGCGACTTTTCCTTTAATGGTCTCTCAGACAGGACTCGGCGCGCGCACCACTGCGCTCTTTTCAATGGCACGCGCCGGCCATGGCGATAAAAGCAAAGACCTTATAAATAAAGTTCTAAAGTTATAAAGAAAACACATTTTCCATTCATGAAAAACATTTAAAATGATGAGCTAATATTCTGATATCACAGTTTCAGAATTATATAAAATGTTTTTTCTCCATTATTTAAGTTTATATATTTAGGTTTATGCATCGATGTCTTAATGTTTGTTTTTCTTACACATTATTCCTTTTTGACAACTTCCTGTGCCCATTTTGTGTGATAATAAGAGCTGCTGCGATTTTCTCCATTCTGATACTAAAATATATATTTTTTTATTATTTCAAACAGACAGTCACCTTGCCTGTAAGGACATTTTATCTCAATTAGCAGCTGATAAAGAACAAAAAACAAACTAATCATTCAAAACTTTTGATAATAAGAATATTTTATATCAAGCTATAAATGCATCGTTGTTGATTTGAGACAATGAGCTAAAGATCTCCGGGATTCAGCATGCAGTTCCAACAAGTGACCACTTGAGGGTGCTAACATCTAAAGTTAGAGGCAGCTTGTCATCAGTAAAAGGTTCCCTCAAGTTGTTTTTTTTTTTTTTTTTTTCTTAACTCTAAAAGCATCCTTAAATTAGAGGCAAACTGACTTTTGTGAAAATGTTTCAACACCTTCCCAGTAGTCTTTGTCTGTTGGCTCCATCAGAGCAAACTTTTAATGGAGCGCTGATGTATTTAAGCAGCATGGAGGTCCTGCCTCCTGCACACATTCCATGTCAGAAACTAATCCGCCACCATTTGTTCTACAGGGGCAGATTTAGGACATTTGGGGCCCTAAGCAAAGACAGGCAGGGGGCCCTGTGTTAATAGAACAGACATCCATTATCTGTTCTAGGTTGTGTCCCTCTCTTCTTGTCCCTTTTCTTCTTGTTTTCCTCTC
>NW_015150518.1:1626260-1634709 GCF_000732505.1 Cyprinodon variegatus | reverse complement strand
CCCCCCTGGTTCTACTGGATTGTTGGAGCCTTTTGTTGTGGTTTCTGTGATTCTTTTAACTCCAGCGTCAAAATGTGAGCGAAGTGATGAAGTCAGACTGAAGCTCATGATGGAGGCAGAATCCTGCATCTGAACTGGAAATAATTAAATGACTGAAAGTTGGAGGAGTTGATATGAAAAGAGACTCACAGATTCATACAAACACAAAAACATACCGAGTTTAAAGTTAATACTTTTAATCAGTACTATTTATGTGTCTTGAGACCTTAAATATATTAAATCCTTTTCTGTTTATTCGGATAAACTGTGCTTCATCTTCAAATCTCTAACTAAATATTCTTTGGGTTTTGTCAGGAGGCCCACTTGGATTCTCAAACACAATCAGCAGAATAGTTCCTCATTATGCGTAATTACGCGCGGTTATTCTCTGGCACCAATCAGCGCAGAGCCCCAGTGGACATCACATTCTCATTGTTATTACTGTATGTGTTTGTGTGAGTAGACAAGAAGATATTGGTGCTTCCAAGGTTTCTTAAACGCATTTTTGACGTCACATGTCAACTTCTGGGAAAGATCTGCGCGCATGATGGGTTTGGAGTTTCTGCTGGTTGCAGCTGCAGAACCCAGATCACATAACTGGCCGGGATGCATTGGACCATCAGCGACATAAAGCTGAACTGGCGTTTCGATGTATCTGAGTCTGCCCACTGCGCGCCACATGCGTAATAACGCACGATGCCCCTGAGTTGTAACAGTTTTCATGTGAATCTGTTGGCGGAGAGAGAACATCACACGTTCTTCACACCAACGCTGCCACATCTGCGCGTCTGTGTCCCCGCTGGACAGCTCTCAACACGTCCATGGATAAAAAGCACCACCAGGCACCAGGATGGTTGTTGTTGGAGCGAGTAACGGAACTTTTTCAGCTGACAACTTGAGGTCTGCGTTCATGATCGAGGATAAGGTCGGCGGAGGGGACCCGGGCTTCTCCACCAGCATGATGATCTCTGAAGCTCTGGCGCCTAAGCTGCTAAAAATTGCGCAGGACGCCGCAGAGGCTGCGGCAGCGGCGGCGGCAGCGGCCACTTCTCCGTCCTCCTCCAGTCAGCCGCAGGTCATGGAGACGAACGGGACGCGCTGTGGGGAGCAGATACTGAGCTACGGGCGGGTGGAGAAGGTCCTGATCGGCGGGGTGCTCACCATGCTGACGCTGTCCACCATCTGCGGGAACCTGCTGGTGGTCATCTCGGTGTGCTTCGTGAAGAAGCTGCGCCAGCCTTCCAACTACCTGATCGTGTCTCTGGCCCTGGCGGACCTGTCCGTGGCGCTGGCCGTGATGCCGTTCGTCAGCATCACGGACCTGATCGGCGGTCAGTGGATCTTTGGGCAGTTTTTCTGCAACGTTTTTATCGCCATGGATGTGATGTGCTGCACCGCGTCCATCATGACTCTGTGCGTAATCAGCATCGACAGGTAAGAGAAACTTCAAAGTGCCTGAAACTAAACGCCCCAAAAAGTGGGATTTGCAGAGAGAACAGCTGCATGGGAAACTTTCCCAGCTTTGATCTGCAGACTTCACCAAGCTGAGACTGCAGATCACTTTTATCCTTTAATCCCACATTTCAAACAATTGAATCATAAAATCAGGTCTGTGTCTCCAGCTGGCCATTAAATCATGGATATTATTTTTTTCTCTCTGCCCAGCCGTTTGCTCACTAAGAGACATATTTCCTTTCCCAATGTTTTAGTTAAATCTGCATTTTAGAACTACATACATTTTGATTTTGCTTTTTCAGGGCAAATTTTCTCAGACTGATGCTTTTTATTCCCCTCCTCCATTTTTTGTTTTTTTGTTTTTTTGCTCTGTGGTCTAACTATAACCTCAGAAATACTATTTCTTGCAACATCTGTCTGCCTTTCATTCATAAAATCACACAGTTCCCATCTGCGGCTGCATATGGCTCAGAGAGATTGTGGTTAAGCTCTTTGTTCAAGGGCACCTTGTTGAGGGTGGGTGGTTGGGTGGGGGTGAACTAGTCATTTTTCCCATTAGGCAGAATTTATGTGATTCTTCCAAAACAGTAAAATGCTCCGTTTTCCTTCTTGGCAGGTACCTTGGCATCACTAAACCTCTGACGTATCCTGTTCGCCAGAACGGCTGCTGCATGGCCAAGATGATCCTATCAGTGTGGCTCCTCTCTGCCTCCATCACCCTGCCCCCGCTCTTCGGCTGGGCACAGAATGTCAACGATGGCAGAGTTTGCCTCATCAGCCAAGACTTTGGCTACACCGTCTACTCTACGGCCGTGGCCTTCTACATCCCCATGTCGGTCATGTTGATCATGTACTACAGGATCTACAGAGCGGCTAAACTCAGCGCAGCCAAACACACCATCACCGGCTTCCCCAGGGAAGGAGAGCACCGCGCAGGGGCGGCCCACCGAGGGGGGAGAGCGGTGCACGAGCCCCGGCAGCCCTCAGAGTCAGGAGAAACGGGAAGCGTTGAGGCAACGGAGACGGAGCATTGTGAGGAGGAGGAGGAGGCGGAGGAGGAGGAGAGCCTGGACTGTGTGGCAGCAGCGTTGAAGCTGCAGCGGGAGGTGGAGGAGGAGTGCAGCAGCCGCGTCTCCCGCCTTCTCAAGAGCACCGAGCATCACCAGCGGCGGAAAAGGAAGAACCAGTCCATCTTTAAGCGGGAGCAGAAAGCGGCGGCCACTCTGGGCATCGTGGTCGGCGCGTTCACCTTCTGCTGGCTGCCGTTCTTCCTGGTGTCCACGGCCAGACCGTTTGTCTGCGGCGTGGAGTGCAGCTGCGTGCCGCTCTGGTTGGAGAGGACTCTGCTTTGGCTCGGGTATGCCAACTCGCTCATCAATCCCTTCATTTACGCATTTTTCAACCGCGACCTAAGGACCACCTACAGCAACCTGCTGCGCTGCCGCTACAGGAACATCAACCGGAAGCTGTCAGCGGCTGGCATGCATGAGGCTTTAAAGCTGGTGGAGAAGCCAGACACTGACGCTTGAAGCGGCGCCGCTGCCAATTAGCAGAGCTGCAAAAACATCCAGAGGGCCTCTTAGGATGGGACAAAACCTAGCCTGCCACACTGATTATTTTCTCCATATGTGTGATGGTTGCTGAAGCGAGAGGAGAAGGGAAAATGATGGATGCAAATGATGGTGCACTTAGGAAATTAAGATATTTTCCTTAAAAATAAAGGATAATTAAGGATGTTTGTAAAGATAAATAGTACAGCTGACTGAATTTTGTTACTTTGGCCGCTGTCTGCACAAAGCTGGCTTCATACTCTTCTGTCTGAATGGATGAAAATCCACCAACTCACTTCCTGCTGCCTTTTATTTTCAGTTTGAGCCACGGAGAACAAAACAAGGCAGCAACGCCAAGTCTGTTCAGGTTTTTCGTTCTCTCTTGGTCTTTTCACAGCACAACCAATGCCAGGATGTAAACAGTAAATATGTAAAGAGTATAAATAATGTACAGATTCATGTTCCTGCTGTTTCTGTTCTGATCCGGTAATCAAGACTGGAGCTGCTCATTTGTCGCTGTGCTTATCATATATTCCTGTACGGTTTGTTGAAAGGTTCTGCATATATAAGACTGATGATCTTTGTGACTGGCAGCTCTCTTATGTACAATGACCTACTTATTTATTGTGAATTATTAACACAGCCCTATAAAGTCAGTGTTAATATATGAAACAGAAATGTGATGTTTTCAGAAACCTTCTGAACGTGACTGTGCCTTTTCCTGCTTTGTTCCACATACTTTGGTTGCAGAGCACAACAAGCTCATTTGAACTGGCTGTGTTTGCTGAGCTTTACGGTAGAAGAAAACATTTAGTTGTTGACAGGATTGTTTATGTGTTTCTCCTCCTAAAGTATTTAAAAACTGACTAAAGCCTGGTTAATGCTCAGAAACCAGGTCATCAGGTCTGTGTCGCAGTTAACTCAGACAGTGGTGCAGACATGGAGGCCTCTGATTGGTCAAATCTACATCCGCTCTACTCTATGCGTATTTCCTGTTTGGTACCTAATGGTAGGAAACTCTGGCTGTAGTGCCGTCCACAACACCTGGCACCACTTGGACATTAACCCAGACACTGTGCAGGACGCTAGTTTGTAGTCAGTTGGTTTGCACCTGAGGCCAAACACGCAGCGCCACGGCCAGTCTTTGGGGAACACTCACGGGTGAACTGTGTGCCATCCGGCGTCGGATGAGGGGCTGTAGACAGTGAACAAGCTCGTCAAACCGACACACAGACACCCTCAATCCTAGCTAGACACTCAGCTAGTTCCTGATTGTCCCTCTTGCGTTGTGGCGTGGAATAGCATAGCGGAGACCACGCTTCAATATTGGGTATAAATCAAAAATACCTCCATCATACCTGCGACAAGCTAACTGCGACACACTGCTGTGAGAGTGTAACCAGCCCTTGAGGAATAGTGTTTGTTAATGCATCATAAAAGGCTTTTAAACATTTAGAAACAATCAGGAGCTTTTTTCCATGAATAAAAGTAGTATTTTGGTTAAAATGCAGATATAATCTGTTCAAAGCTCCATAGTTCACATTAACCTGACTCCTCCAGATGGATTTGCTCCGCATATCCATCTGGAAACCTTCCGTTGAAGTAATTTTGGGAAGGGGCGAAAATACTGGTTAGCTGATTGGCCTATGTTGGTGATAGACGGGCCAAATAAACCAATCAGATCAACGAAGCATATGACGTACTAACAGAGCGACGATGAAAACACAACCACAAGCCAGGCTACTCTTGGCGAAACCAGTCGGGAGAAGAGCAAAAACATCTTTGCCTCTGAGAAAAGCCTCCAGAGCAGTGTTTTGCTCTTCTTTCAGTGAAGAAATACTCTGTAATTCCGATAAAACTTGCTCGATAGCCACGCTAACGCTAGTTTCATCGGCTGAAGCCGCCATGTTCTTTAGACTGAACTGTCGCGCTTCTCGTTGCGTCACACCTCAACCCGCCTCAAAGCCAACGCTGATTGGACGTTCGTTTGGTGAACGGCTCCAAATTTTCTTTAACGGAGAGTCTCCAGACTGATCTGCGAGGGAAACCTTGAAAGCTCGAGATCAGGATGGGCTCACCAGGCTAAGTTCACACTAGAAACACATTTCAGAGTTGAAATAACCAGGAGTTGGATATGAAAACATGAAAATCTGATTTTAATACAACCCACACAATGTTACGTGATGATGTTTGACTTAGAAACCCATTTTGATTTTGTCGTCTCAACATGTACAGTTTATATATCTATTGATGTATATTATGGTCTATTTTTAACCCCTGCCATCTTTTACTGTTTTCTATCAGAGAGAAAAAAACTCTCAGAGCCAAACTCTAGTTTCCATGGCTCATGTTTCCAGTCTGGAACAGAAGCCTCCATACATCCAACATAAAACATCATCCACACTGAAACTCACATTGTGAGCCACGTTTTACTTTCAGGTTATTTCAGATTAAACAAAGACTTTCCTCACAATGACAAATTCTTTGATGCATAATGCAACCCAGCGAGCCAAAACTGGTTAAAAACACATTGAAAAGACGACATGATTTACATCCCTGACGTCTACATTTGATGGAAAAGTCAAAATCTGTAATTTTCAGATCGTTGAAAACATTGAAATCCCGGTTTTCAGTGTCTATTATTGGAGTAGAGTGGGACAAAATCAGACCGATCAAACACAGCACAATATTTAACAACTATTTCTGGAGTAAGTCGAGACTATGACAGACCAGATTTAGCCTAAAAGCCAACATTTAAAGAATGTCTGGTGTTTGGGGGGAAAGGGTGATGTAGGGGGGATCACCATAGCGACCGATAACAGGGGCCTCCAATTCCCCGGTTCTGGTTGGTGCTTGGAGGCTCTGATCACTGCAAGTTTCCCTCATTGCTGCCCCATAGATCCACAATGATGGGAGCTGGAAATTCAAAATAAGAATCTCCAATAAGTTCAGTTTTAGGTCTCAAAACCTGAAGAAAATACAGGAAGAAGGTTTAAACTGGACCTCCTGTAAAGCATTTTGAGCCGATCTGAGAAACCAGTTGGTTTCTGATCTACTGTTGGTTTTCTATATAATCTAAGTCTAACGCAACAGGAATTTAGATTGTCTTCAAAAGACAAAACCAGAAACAGATTAAGCAGCAAATTACTGCATGTTTTAAATTTCAGATTGAGGTTAAAAAACTCATATTTTTCTACCAATTATACTGAAGACAATCAACTGAATTAGCTGCTATGTAACAACTGTTACACAGCAATATAAAAAGCAAGATTTTGAGTAGATTTTAATGGATTACTGTTCTATAAAACCTGACATTTTGTTTACACTTAAAAAAAGAAATCTAAATACGTTATTTCTTCTTAAAATAAGTGAATTGAGGGAGCTAAGTGAGACACTTTGCCAATGGAACAAGACAATTTACATTTAAAATAAAAATAAAAAACTATTGCATTGCCTTATTCCAATGGCAAATCATCTTATTTACCTACTTAAATTTAGGGTAACTACCATTAAATATAGACATTTTTACTTATTTCTAGAATGTTTTTGCAGTGAAGATGCAAAACCAAACAGCAAAAAATTGAAATCTAAATAAGTCCTTTTTTCTTACAATAAGTGCATTTTGTCTTATATTTAGGAGCTAAGTGAGACACTTTACCAATAGATTAAGACAAGTTACATTAAAATAAGAAATATTTTATTTTAATGGAATATTATCTAATCATCTTATATTAAGAATAAAACGACCAATTCCTTTGGTAAATCCTCTTACTTACCTGCTCAAATTAAGGGTAAATACACTTAATTCAAGAAATCTTTACTTCTTTCTAGATCGTATTTGCATTCAGTGTTTCATGCAAACATATTTTCTGTTTTTGGATGTGAAGAACAATCATCAGCTGTTAGATTAAAGGAACGTTTCTGCTGCAGTTTTAGAAAACTGTTGTTCTTTGAGTGAAGTAATCGAAGAGGCTGAAGTTTAACCTCCTGCTGTCTGAGCTGCTGAAAATTCCTCCTCATTAAAGGGACTTTCTCTGCAGCGGGAGATGGAATATTACTGGGTGGAAAAAATCTCTTTTCTGAGGAAGTGGATCTCTATAACTGCTTCCTTCACTCGTCCGTTAATCATTAATTAAAGCTGCTTTGTGCAGGAATTGAAAAACATAGAAAAACCAATGAGGCTTTCAGGCTTTAATCATTAAATGGGACAGAATCAGATGCTGCCACTCACTGAAATCTTCCTCACATTCAAACTCAGGAACAGTCAAAGATTTCTGCTTTAGCGTCTTTATTTCTGCAGGAATCAGTGTCCGCAGTAAAAGCCGGTTGTCTGGAGTTTCATGGTCTGCTAAATGTTCCCGGATCTGTGCGGTCATGCATCAGAATCTCTGAACTGGACTCTCTCTGGGCTCGCAGCCATAGTGGCTGCGGTCCATGAGCTGCCAGAGCAGATAAGGAGAGCGGCGGCCAGTGGGCTCACATGGTCTGCATGTTTCTGACAGGAGTTTTCTAAATCTCTTCACAGTTTGAAACACATTCATCAACCTCAATGCTTTGAAGAGCTGCGATGGCGTGGAGACGCAACAGATACAGATCTGGGGTCTTTTGTAGAAGATCAGACCTTTGAAGAAAAAAATAATAAACTTTCTGCTTAGAGATCATCTGACTGCTTCCTGCTCAGCTTTTCCTCTGAACAAACTGTTTATTATTGTTCTTTCACATTTATGGACCATTTCTGTGGTCTTTCTCCTTTCCCAGCCCAAACCATCTTAGCCTTAAGAAAGAAGCTGCAACCAGTGTAGCAAACATTTGAAACAAATGAGATAATTTGAGTGTTTTTATGTATTTATGTCATGTAGACTTTCTCCCGTTTCATTCAAACATGTTTTTTTTTTTTCTCAGCTTCCAGAATATCCTCCAGAATTAAAGAGCTCAAAGTTTAATCCTGAAAATGTGCATTAATAAAACCAATTAAGCAAGATGTCAGACTCAAAACTCTTGATTTTTTTTGTTTTAAGAACATTATGGAGGCTGTAATGAAAAATGCAGATTTTGTAACTTTCTACCGCAGCCTTTCCATAAAGCAAAGCCAGAGATGAGCCTTCTGTAATGGGAGGATGCAGGCGCCATGAAATCATTCACTTTTTCTGAGGAGTGGAATAAACGAGAAATCTTTACTATGTTTTTATCAAACTTTAAATACTGAGATTCTTCATGAAGCACCGAAAATCCTCTAAAAACTACATGTAGGATGCAAACGTATTTTATTTTGTGTATTGTATAAAAAATTATCATATTTCATCATCTGCACTGAAATTGAAATGGTTTAAAAGAAGAAGAAATTTCTGGTTATGTTTAAATTTCTCTGCTGTGACATCAGCTGGTTTCAATAATCAAATACATAA
>NW_015150518.1:1622661-1624867 GCF_000732505.1 Cyprinodon variegatus | reverse complement strand
ATAATGAGCCATTGATTACTCCTTACTAACTGGACTTTTCCTTTAAAACAGATGTTTTATCTGCAGGCATCAAGAAGCTCCTGAAATCATCCTGATTGGCTGTTTGACCAGCCATCAACTGAGCTGATTGGTTGGTTTCTGAGCAACAGCCCTGCTGTCCGTCATCCACTGATTTTTAACTAGGTTTAGATCGAAGCTGTTGTGACCAAAGCAGAAGCTTCATTTGAGCCAAAACACTTTTGGCTCAAATTGTTTCTTTGGTAAAACATCCAGTTGAGCTTCAACAAACTGTTAACATTAATTTAAACCTGAAGATTTTACCTGCCATCCTCAGATTATTATTTTTTTTTGACAACTTAGTCATAGGATTATTAATGGGCACCACAAAGACTTCTCTAAATGTTTCCTCCTTTTGCTCTGAGTTCTGTTCAGTTGAGTGAATGATGTAGAAAAATGGATAATAAAGCTGAATTCAGTCATGATCACTAACTTCTCATTTTCTAATCACCTCCCCTGGAGAACAAACGGCTGAAATGACCCAAAGCTTCAAACTAGAGAGATTCTTTTCATTGACGACTTTATTTAGACAGAACTGTATTAAGAATCATTTAATGACAATAAAATATGTTTTTTAAATGTTGGTAGAGAGCCGGTGTTATTTTAAGGTGAAGAGGAGGAGAATCTCCCTTCAGCTGCTGGTTAGTTTATTTTAGCTCACACATTCTGTGATTCAGAGTTGCACCTTCATGCACCCCGATATGACTAAAATAAACATTTTTTTGATGCACATAGGGTACAGACTTTCTAAATATGATTGGAAAGTGCTTTGATTGCCTCCCTTACGCTGTGCACAGACTGATGCAACCTTCACCCCATCTGAACTGTGCTGCTCCAAAAATAAAAGCCTTTTAAGAAGAGCAGCACTTTGAATGGAATATGCGGCCGATGTTCTGCAGGTTATTTTCTGCTGCAGATCTCTGCGTTTTCAGCACCTCGTTCCAGGAAGGAAAAGGTTAGAGGTTGGCAGTTGGTTAAAAAAAACAACCTTCAACTCAAATCTAATTTATTTTCTGCTCTTCAGAAAGATAAGAGGTGCAGCGATTCTTCGTCACACAACCAGAAACTCTGTGTTCCTGTTTAATGACTGGGACTGTGCTCTTTCATGTGGACAGAGTGAATAGCCTGGAACCATGACGCATATTTAAACATCCACGATATGTTTGCAGGGAGGCGGAGAACGAGAGAAACACATGAAAATCTGGTTGACTTGTTTTAAAATTATTATTCTGTTAGAAACCCCCTCAAGACCGCTAAGGGTACACTGCAAAAAATGGAAATCTATGTCAGTAATTTCTTCTTAAAATAAGTACATTTTTTCTCGAATTGAGGATGAAAGTGCGACACTTTGCAAATGGAACAAGACAATTTACATTTGAAGTAAGAAAAAACTATTTCATTGTCTTATTTCAAGTTCCTATTATCTAATTATCTTAGTTTAAGAGTAAAGATAATAATTTCATTGGCAAATCATCTGATTTAATCACTCAAATTAAGGGTAAATACACTTAATTTAAGACATTTTTACTTAGTTCTTGATCATTTTTGCAGTGTAAATTCTGGCACTAAGTGTGACACAGAAGTCCGTAACCTAAACAGATATCAGTAATAAAATTATTTTACAATTAGCAGGAGTTCAATTAGAAGAGATAACTCAGGGAAGCTTTGAGCCTCAGGGTCTCTAAAGCCAAAACAATAAAACAGCCGTTTTTTTGTTATGGATCCTAGGAGGAAATTCTACTGAATAAACTGATTTCACCCCTTCCTCCTCCTACGACGCAGACAATGAGCTTAGAACCACGCCTCCACTACAGCCAATCAGCATCCAAAGCTCATCTTAAAAGGCCTCCGATCTGCAGCTCGTCTGCTAACTAGTGCGCAGGCGGTGGTTTCGCTGTGTGACGTCATCCAGATGACATCGTTTCAAACCCCCCCCCAGCCCCTCCTCCACTATCTTAGCTAAACTTCATCAGTTTCATTCCTCCCGGACTTTTACTGCGTTCCACGTCTCATTTGAACCGGTCCGGCAGAAGACCGCCATGATGAGCCTGGTTCTGCCAGAGGTTTCTTCCCAATGGGGAGTATTTCCTCTCCACTGTCGCTTCATGCTTGCTCATCATGGACAGGTTCTCTCAACCTGTGTTATCCA
>NW_015150518.1:1620666-1622361 GCF_000732505.1 Cyprinodon variegatus | reverse complement strand
AAAGGGGTTAACATCTCTGGTATGAAGGCCTTTATGGGGTGGCTGACGAGCTCCAACACATTTCACCTGTACCAGCCTGGTAGACCTGAAACACTAAGAAGAGAGCCCCTAGAGGTCAGTGACCGGAACATATTCTGCTGTATGTTTGAATTAAAGAATCTTAAAGGCAGCAACAATAATCTAAAAGGAAATAAGTTTCATGGTTTTTTTCACCCTTTTAAATGATCAGAAGGCATCCAAACCATAAAATCTCCAATTATTTAAAAGCTTATAAAATATCTGTTTACTTGAAGGTTCAGAATTAACTATTTCTAAAAAAAAATTTTTTTTTTTTGTGCCCCATATTTGATTAAATCCATAATTTCTATGTATGAACTTCACATCAGAGCTTTAAACTATGCAGGAATATCCTTTTTATTGACATTTAAAAAAAAGTTAATTGAGTTTGTTTCACCGTCACTGAACAGACTGAGAGAAAATATTGTCGGATTGCACAATCATCACTCTGTTTAAACCAGAACTGCTCGTTATACAATAAAATGAAATCCTCTGGTGTCACATGATGTTTAGAAAAACAGAGAGTGTCACAAGTTGTTGCTCCTCCTGTCACTCAGAGACCCGTCTGTCACAGACCTTTGGATAATAGTGAGCCTGGATTCAGGGAATGCTGCTTAGTAAGACAAAAATAAAAATGCTAGTTTGCAACTGTGAGGTTGTTTTATGGCAAAGTGACCAAAGCCTCAATCTAAAGTAAGAAGACAGAAAATAAATTTATACTGAGTAAAAACAAGCATCCATCTGACCCTGTCTGACTGAACATCATCAATGTAATGCTGCTGAAATCTACATGTGGGAAAACAGAGAAGCAAGACGTTACTGAGAGCAGGAGCCAAAATGAACTATCAGAAAGAAGCAGATTTAGGTCGGAAATCACTGCAAATGACATAAACCTACAAGATTCTATTGATCTGCAGGAGAGAAAGGAATGAATCATTTATTTTCTGACCCAACAGAATAGATCATCCTCAGATTTCACTGAGCTTCTATCTTCTGAAAATGTTTTCAACAGGAGGATAAATTTCAACAGTAAAAATATAAACGGTCTGTGGATCCATCCAGGCGGGACCCCCCCCTCCTAAAATGGCCCCTGGTCAATGTCCAGGCTTCAGTCCATCTTGGACAATGTCTCACACCCACTCCATGACACACCCACCCAGAAGAGGAGTTCCTCCAGCAGAGGACTCCTCCTACCCGGATGCACCACAGAGCGCCACAGGAAATCAATTCCCCGCCTGGAAATCAATTCCCCGCCTGGAAATCAATTCCACGCCTGGAAATCAATTCCACGCCTGGAAATCAATACCCCACCTGGAAATCAATTCCCCGCCTGGAAATCAATTCCACGCCTGGAAATCAATACCCCACCTGGAAATCAATTCCACGCCTGTGGTCATCAATTTTTGCAACGCCTCCCTCAGAGTTAAACACCGCCCCTCTGTAATTCTGATCTATAGAATTATTGACAATTTTGACATTTATTTAGTCTTTTGCTCTCTTTTGCACATTGCTATTATTCTTTATATTTTTTAGATCTGTAAATATATAGTATATATAAGTATATACACTCACCGGCCACTTTATTAGGTACCCCATGCTAGTAACGGGTTGGACCCCCTTTTGCCTTCAGAACTGCCT
>NW_015150518.1:1613979-1618393 GCF_000732505.1 Cyprinodon variegatus | reverse complement strand
AAACACATAAAACAGCCCCGTTCTACAGATAGAGAAATGTTAATAGAATAGATATCCATTCTTTGTTCTAGGTTTTGTAACTCTTTTCTTCTTGTTTTCCTCTCTATGTTTTGTACTCAGCTGACTTTTCATGCTGTCTCTAAAGGAATGAAAGATTTTTTCCAAGCACTAAGCTCACTTATCTGATTGCTCCTTCCTGTGTTTCCAAAAAGGCCAAAGTAAATAACCCAGTGTTATCAGTGTTCTGATGGTATTTTAGCCAAAGGATTTTTATCAAAAACATAATTAATGTGAACAAATAAGGAATAGTTTTATTAACCATACATGTAAACAGAGTTTTATTGGGCCTCCCCAGGAACTTGGGGCCCTGGGAACTCCCCTATATAACCTAATGGTAACCCCCCCCCCCCAAGTGGTTCCATACCAATACCAACCTTCTGACTCCTTTAAAAGTTGAAATCTTGTCCTTCCTTGACTCCTATGTTTTACTTATTCTTTCTGTGCTGCAGGATGTGAAAAAGAACGAGGGTTGAAAGATG
This sequence comes from Cyprinodon variegatus, assembly GCF_000732505.1. Classification (NCBI taxonomy): domain Eukaryota; kingdom Metazoa; phylum Chordata; class Actinopteri; order Cyprinodontiformes; family Cyprinodontidae; genus Cyprinodon; species Cyprinodon variegatus. The sequence continues at coordinate 1,617,854 of NW_015150518.1, read as the reverse complement.
GTGCGTTTTGACTAATGAGTGGCTCAGTTGTTGTGGAAAACGTTTTACCCTCTGCAGAGTTCAAACAGCAACCCTCTGCATACTGAGAGGCTTCTCTCAGCACCTGGGGCTCAAGTGTGTGCAGAGAAATCACAGAGTTCACAGGAGGAGAAGAAGAAGGCAAGAGCTGGCACTTAGTGGAAGGACTGCGGCTGTATCAGCTGCCAGGGTTCCTGTTTGTTTAGGGTTCAGCAATATTTTAAGGCAACATTTTCATGTCTAAAAACAGTCGCAGCTATTTTGTACAATTATCCATGTTTCTACTCTCGTTGGCAGAGCATTCAAGTGCATATTGATTGACTTGCAGAAAGTTGTTTAAAAAGTTTGCTGCATTCAGGTATGATAACAAAAAGCAGGACTGTCCTCCTCTGATGACAGAGCTGCCAATAATGCAGAGCTTGGTCACATTTGGCAGCAGCTGCTTTTCTGCACACATTAAGAATAAAACCAAACAGCAGCATTTCCCTGGAAAGCAGCGACCCCCATTTCTGCCCAGGAAAAAAAAAACTCACTTAGTAGGAGGTACCAGGATGGACAGCAGAGAACTGATGCAAACCAAGAGTTCTGCAACCTACGGCTCCAGGGCCTCATATGGCTCTTTGGACTCTATAATGGCTCTTAATAGAGACTAAAAGGAGATAAAGAACTAATTAACATATTTTAATAATAAACACCAGTCTTAGGAGCTTCAGTGTTTTTTATAAAGAATATTTGAACTCAATCCTCACAAAAAAATGTCATAAAAAGAATCTGAAATAAGTTCTTAGAGCCATTTTTCTTTTAATTAGCTTGGAAATGATGTGCTTGATCACTTTTTAAAAGCTAAAAATACCAATAAACTTTTGATTGTTTAAGATGGCAACAGATTCCCTCCGACAAATATTTGATAAAAAAAAAAATAACAGGGCGTATTTGATTATAAATTCCTGTAATATTTTGCAGCTCTACATTTTTACCTAGTCGGACTCAAGGAAAATGGCTCTTTGGATATGAAAGGTTGCAGATCCCTGCTGTAAAGGAACCAGATATAATCCATGGCAGAGAGTTCATTTAAAAGGTTAAAGTCAGCTAGTGACTAAAAGATTAGAAGGATGATCTATGATCAATAAGCTTGTAAACCCTGGAAATCTGTTAATTCTCAAAAAGTGGAATTACAAGCAGAAGCTACTGAACTTACAAGTACAAAAGGACAAGCATGGGTTTTAGTCGGTGTTTAGTAAGGCTGGTGTCCATCTGAGAAGAAGGCAGATCACCTCTGGGAAAAACACCTTTTAAGAATCAGAAATGTTTAAAATTGTTTAAAACTACACTGGGAAAAATAGATATCTAGATAAGTCATTTTTTCTTAAAATAAGTGCATTTGTTTTCAGACTGAGGGGATAAAAGAGACACTTTGCCAATGGAACAAGACAATTTACATTTGAAAAAAGAAAAAACTATTGCATTGTCTTATTTCAAGTGCATATTATCTAATTATCTTATTTTAAGAGTAGAAATACTCATTCCATTGGCAAACTATCTCATTTACCTACTCAAATTAAGGGGAAATACACTTAATTTAAGACATTTTTTACTTCTTTCTAGATGGTTTTTCCAGTGTATTAGAACCAAATGCTAAAAGAAATAACTGGATCATAAATGTCTTTAAAAAAGATCCCAGAACAGTAGAACATGCAGGAGACTCATGAAAAGCACAGAGTTGCACTAAAAGAACAGCTTAGCCTCGTGATTGAGAGCCGAGTGGATTTTGTTATTGATCTAAGTGAGCTGTGATTTATGTCCGCGCTCAGTGAGTTTTGTTGTGTCCCATTCATGCGTTTGCCCTGACAGCGCATCTGAATGGCTGCTATTGATCCATCCTTCCCACACTTATGCTCCCAAACATAGAGAGTAAAATGCACCATCTTCAAAAGCGGACGGCAGGAGAAAAGCTGCAGATAACTCAAACCGACTGCTGCGTCTTCCTGCACAGAAGAAGTTGACTTTTTAACTTTATAATACTTCGTTTTCCTCACAAAGTTCTGCTTTGTGCACTGCAAAAAGGATTTAGAAATTAGTAAAGAAAATTCTTAAATTTAGTGTTTTTATCCTTAATTTGAGCAGGTAAATAGGATGGTTTTCCAATGGACTCAGTATTTCTACTCTTAAAATAAGATAATTAAATAATATACACCTGAAATAAGAAAATAAAATTGTTTTTTCTTATTTTAAATGTAAATTGTCTTGTTTCATTAGTAAAGCCTTCCACTTACTTCCTCAATTCAAGAATGAATGCACTTATTTTAGAAAAAATGACTTATTTAGATTTTTCTGCAGAGTGGAAAACAAAAAGTGAGAAGTCTGAAGTCAAAGAGAGACGGTGCTCCATCCTCGGCGAGATGGAGATGAGGAGGAGTGAGAAAGAGTGAAGGGGGAGAGACAGAGAAGAAGAATCAGAGATTAATGAAGAGAAGTGCCAGAGAGAGTGGGAGGAAGAGGAGACGGACCAAAGAGATGGAGGATGGGAAGATGAGCTTGGAAAGAAAAACCAAGAGACATAAATGATGCTGTGGAGGATGAGGAGAAATCATTGGTCAAATACTAATAAACTGAATCATCCAGTCCTAGTGTTGCTCTTCTGACGTGAGCGGACCGGCCATGCTGATACGATGAGTCAAAGACGTGTGGACGACGATGAGTCAGCGTCGAAGGAGGCGTCTGAGAAGTAGTGCTGTCTTCAGCTGGACCACCATGACAGCAAAGATGTCCTGCAAAAGTCAGGACATTGGAGCAAAGTGGAACCTTTACAGAACTACGATAGCAATAACTTGTTTAATGTATAATGTGCAATTACTATTTGATACCTTGTTCAATAACTGTATATATAAATATAAATATATATAAATATTAATGTTAATACCCTAAACAATAACCCTGTATAATGATCCTACTAAAAAATAAAGCTGTCATATGTGGATGCCCTGTATATACTGCATATATCCTATGCACCTTTTTCTTGCTTTGGCAGAGTCTTCTTCTCCTTTGACTGTTTGAGTTGATGTAACGAGTAAATTTCTCCACTGTGAGATCCATCAAGTAATTCAATCAACCAACATGGCCTCAACAAGCTACTCCAAACACTAGGGTTAGGGTTAGTCGTTGCACACAGCTGCAGTTCACAGATGCAGCTCATGATGTATGTTCTCACACTGTGTGGCCAACCGCTCTGATGCGATCTACCTGCACTGGAAAACTAGAGTCTAAATCTAGAAATAAGTGAAAAATTCCTTAAGTTAAGTGTATTGACCCTTAATTTGAGTTGGTAAATGAGATAGTTTGCCAATGGAATGAGTATTTTTACTCTTAAAATAATATAAGATAATATGCACTTGAAATAAGAAGATGCAAGTTTTCTTATTTTAAGTGTAAATTGTCTCGTTCTATTGGCAATATGTCTCTTACTTCCTCAATCCAAGAACAAATGCATTTATTTTAAGAAAGAATTACTTTTCTAGATATTTTGCAGCGTGCTCACACTGTACGTCTAAAAACTACATCAGACTCAGCTCACACTGGAAAAACTATCTAAAAATAAGTAAACATTTCTTCTTTCTTCTTTCTATTTAACCTTAATCTGAGTCGGTAAATGAGATAGTTTGCCAATGGAATGAGTATTTTTACTCTTAAAATAAGATATTTAGATAATATGAACATGAATTAATTGGCATGGGAGCTGCCTTGGAGCTTGTCTGCCTGGCTGTGTGTTTCCTGGACGGGGCCGCCTTTTACAGTTGCCTTTTGTATCTATGCTTCTTTTTCTACGTCTGCTTCTGTCTCCTTGAACCCCAGTGGGCCTC
>NW_015150518.1:1610046-1613896 GCF_000732505.1 Cyprinodon variegatus | reverse complement strand
TCAACAAGCTACTCCAAACACTAGGGTTAGGGTTAGTGGTTGCACACAGCTGCAGTTCAGTCACTTAATCTGAGCAGGTAAATGAGATAGTTTGCCAATGGAATGAGTATTTTTACTCTTAAAATAAGATAATTAGATAATATGCACTTGAATTAAGACAATGCATTTTTTTTTCTTATTTTAAGTGTAAATTGTCTTGTTCCATTGGCGAAATGTCTCTTTTACCTCCTCAATTAAAGAACAAATGCACTGATTTTAAGAAAAAAATGACTTATCTAGATTTAGATTTTTTCCAGTGCAGCAGTGAGATGGCGCTACTCGGACTCGTTTATCCAGAAGCCAAACGAGTAGAAGACGAATAGGAAGCTCACTAGAGAGAAAAGCGATGCTGTGGCTATTTGTGCAAATTTGTCTGTTAATTTCTCATAAAGATCACCATTTCAGTTGCATCCTCGTCATGCTTCTGTGTTTTTGTCTGAAAGGAAGAAGAAGAATCCTTGCACTGAGCGATTTGCCCATGACGACCTTACGACGGCCGACTGATTTTCTAACATGTTTGATTTTCCTTAATGTTTCTGATAGGGAGGTGGTCGTGAGAGGCCGATCGCCCCTCCTAACCGCCTGTACACTACATGATGCACGATCAGGCTGAAAGTCGGCTGAAAAATTCTTGCATGACTGGACAATCGACGCTATAAAGGGCAAAAACATCCTACATGCCCGGGCTAAAGTAAGGTTACTTTATTTCAATCATAAAAAACTAACTGAAAAAAAAACACTAAAGAGGTTTCTGTTAATTAAGTAAACCTGTTTATTGCAAGCACTTTGCTATATAATCTGTTCTACGTGTGATGCTAGTTCAGACTGAGTGCAACCTTTAAATCTATGGTAGCTCAACAAGGACGTGACGCGACCAAAGTGGCTTTTATCACCTAAAAGCTGCACATTATCAGCTATAAGAAACCTGCTATAAGGAGGAGGAAGCACAGCCTGAAGCCATTCTATCAGACTAATAACAGCTGATAACGGCCATTTAGTGGTTGATCACATCCAAACAGATGCATAATAAAAGGCATCATTAATAAACATTGGACCGTTAGCAGATGAAATCTTGACTGTTATGGTTAAAGAAAACCACTGCTGCTTTATGGGTAACTCCATCACACAGGTACTGTCCTGCTTCCTGATTGGTTTGGTCTATTATAGACCTACAGAGTCTGAGCCTTACCAGACCTACTGTGGGGTCAGGCTACCAAACCCAGGTCAGATGACGCCATATTCCTGCTTTTTCTGACGTTGCTCCCCTTATAAGCTGTTTGTTTGTTCCACTCTAATTCTTTGCTACTCCTCTGGGGCATTAGGCCATTGGGGACCAAACGCCTCCACAGCAGACCCCCAGAAGGATTATAATGGTGCTCAACCCCCAAGAGGTAGCCTTTTTATTCTGCCCTGTTTTTTAGACATGTGGTTGAAATGAACCAAAAAGAGGCTTGATGAAGGTTTGGCTCAAGTTGTTTTAGTTTCTTGTCAATCACAGCTTCATCTACAGCAGGTATGGTTAGAAAAGTTTAGCATCAACTGGTTAAACTGTGCTTCAACTTTAACCTATGGATCCGTAGGTCATGACCCCAGAAAAAAAATGTCAGTCCAAAAGGAACATTTAGCTTCTTCCAGCCTCTATAGGAGTAAGTATGTCATCGTTTAGAGGATCTAAAGGTGCTCTGCATCCCCTCTAATCTCTGGATATCATGGTGAGAGACATGTGGGTTTCCTTCTTCAACATGAAGATCCTCAGAGTGACTTAAGACGAGCAGAAACAATAAACCCGTGGGTAGATGAACGCAAAGTAACAAATCTTTTATTCATTGAGAAACAGCTTCACAGAATAAAGCTGTAGATCAAGTTCTCTCCAACATAGAACCACACAGATATTTGCTTGATGTTCTAAGAGCCTTTTACTCAAGCGTCGCTTTTTCCCTCAGCCTCACAAACACACACCCAACTGTTTCAATAGAAACTCACAGGAAATGCATATTTGAATTTTCCTTCTCAATGTCAGGATTAGTGGATACTTGTTGAGGACCCAAAGCAGAGCTGAAGAGGCAAAGATGATTGTTTTGCTAAATCTAATGAAGAAATTAAAATATAGAAGCCATAAACCAGAACCGATCGACAAGAATCTCAGACACCAAAAACTAGGAGTGACCAGGGAGGAATAAACCAAAGGAACGGTGGAATGAAGAGAACCCAGCAACCAGTAAGGAGGAGTATATCTGCCAAACAGAAAACTGAATGGAGTAATCAGCTAATTGGGAGCAGATGTGGACAGAAGGATCTAGAAGGGAGCTAAGGTAAAGGAGACTGGCACAACAGAGAGTAAATGGAAATGAAACTAATGACACAGAATTACATTAATCAAGGTGTAACTAAAAACCCAAAAAGAAAAATTTATCAGAACTAAAAAGTCCAGAAAAGTCAGAATCATGACATTTAAGAAAATTACTTTTCTTTATTGAGAAGTGGAACTAAAATCAAATAATAATAATAATAAGACACATTTCATTCCCTCGATCTTAAAGGAAACGTTTGGTCATATTCAGAAATCAAACTTCTGAAAGTACTTTAGATATAAAATTATAACATCCTGTTCAATAAATGATCAGTGTTTTAATTAAGAGTAATTTTCAGTTGAATGTGTTTTACTCAGATTTAGACCTCTTTGGTGGTTCAATCAGCAACAAATATAAACCTTTTGTAAAAAGACATTTTTATTCACTGTCATTTTCCTTTTTCACATTTCTTTCCTCTTCTTTCTGATTGTAGTCAATCATGTCTTTCACTGTTTTCCATTCATAAGATCTCTTTCCAGTCTTGATCTGCATCACTCAGTCGCTCCTTCATTCACAAATTTATCTCATCCTTCAGCATCAGTCTGTATTTTTCTTCTGTCTGGCACAAACTGCAGTATTCATTTCTGATTCAAATCCTTCCCTTTGTTTCATTGTCTCGATTTTTCATAGATAAGTTTGATAGATTTCAGTCATGCTTTGCTTTTTTTTCTTTTCTGGGACTCATTTCCTCCATCGTATGGAGCCGTCATGGTAACCAGGCCATAACACATCCCATAAGCTACAGTAAATAATAAGAAAAAATGCCTTTAATCCGTATCAAGGAGCAAATAAATCTGACTCTATAAAGCAGCGAGGTTAGTTCTTTTCTTTAAGAGCTTTACATGCAGCAGTGTGTCCCTAAGTAAATAGGTCATTTTCAAAGCTTGGAGAAATATTACTGTGAAAAACTGCTTACGAAGCAGCATGAGACTTCAAAGTAATAACAAACCCCAACATTTCCAATTAACAACGAAATTCCTGGTAAGGCCTTTTTTTGTGTCTCATGCAGAGCTTTTTGTAGTGATGCGAAGCTGTGAGAGCAGCTTTCTATTTGGGCTGATAATCAGTGACAAGGTGAAGGATCCCTCAGGAATTACTCGCCCCAAATAAGACAAATAGGAGCAGAAACATGAGGCTGGTGGGAAGAAAAGGCCAAATTGTTTTAGTAATAGTGGAGGATTTCCAGAAGTTTATGCTCTAACTTCATTATGTCTTATCTAAAAGAGCATGTTTACATTTGTATGCCACAAAACTTACAAACTGTAGCAGAATTTAGACGAATAGTCCACGTTCTGTCATGTTTGTCAGTTAGATTCTGGCACAGATTCAGCCTTGGACTCACAAGGAAGCTTTAAGAGGATTTTATTGCAAAAAGAGGTTATGATCCTTGGAATTTAGAGAGCCGGTACTCAGGGGGACTCTAACAGTGAAGAAAAAAGATAAAATACATGTCTAGAGTT
>NW_015150518.1:1605955-1608087 GCF_000732505.1 Cyprinodon variegatus | reverse complement strand
TATTCTTATTTTTTTTACTGATGTTAAATTCATTAAATCGCCCTGAACGTGTAAGTTTTATGTATAAATAATGATCCGTTGGTTATTCCTTGCTGAGCTGACTTTTCCTTTAAAATATAACCTAAGGAATCTCTGCATGTTTCAGAGAATCAGTGTTTAACTCACATTCAGCGTAACTCTTTCACATTCTCTAAAACAGCATGATGGGCCTCAGAGATGCCAGTTTATTGCATAACTGGTAAAAATTCCACCGATGACAAAACAAGTGCCATCACAGTTTAGTGACAGTCTGTCAGGTTTTAGGGTAACAAACACATCATTACTGAATCAAGAGGCATCAGCAGAGAGGGAAGAAACTCCTGAGGATCAGTTGCTTTCTAAAGAGCAAACCTATTGTGCATTCTGGTTTGGACAGCTGTCAACTTGTCAAGGTCGTTTCCATCCTGACACATGGAAATGGTGTTTTTCACCATAAATTCAGATAAGCTGTGAAATGATTAAGAATCATAAGTTGTTTAACAGAAAATTACCTCCAGATATAAAGTCTTTCTTTCTATAGACATAAGAGCAGAGCTGTGCTGCACAAACAAGCTCACAAGGATCCATCACTGTCAATGTTGGAAGCAGGAAAGCTGATTTTACATTTTATTATATAATATTTTTCTTGCACCAGTGGCCTTTATCGGCAGCAATCTGACAGGAAATGGGCAGAGAAAGAAAGGGAAGTAACTCTGCAAAGGTCCTAAAGTCGGATCACCGTCAGAAGCTTAAGAGGATTGAAAAATCAGATATTGACAGTAAAAGAAATCCAAACCATTCTCCTTCGTCACTCAGGATGGATGTAACTTTCCCTATAAAAAAGCCATCCTCTCTTTTGTCTAATGTCTTGGACTAGTTTTTCTCCTTTCAAACGTAGATGTATGGTGTGGAGATGCTTTGATGCTGTTTGTCCATCGTTTTTACTTTTATGGAGGTCTTAATTTTCATATATTCACATATATGATTTATAGATGCACAGAACAATTCACGCAAGCACAAAAAAAATCCACACACACAAAGGAAGACAACCTCAGTCCTCAACAGATGGCCGCTCACACTGAGCCTGGTTCTGCTGGAGGTTTCTTCCTGTTAGAAGGGAGTTTTTCCTCTCCACTGTCGCTACAAGCATGCTTAATGTGAGGGATTGCTGAAGAGTCAATGAGTTGATGCTGTCAGGACTCCTGTTTTTGTGTTTGTGTTTCTGCGTTTGTCTCCCTTCCTCCACTAGGAGGCGCCTGGTTCTGGTCCGCCTCCTCACACACCTGCTGATGGTTTCCTTGTTAAACAGAGTGTTTTTTAAGCTGCTGACTGCCACTACCTCGACGCCAGAGTGTTTGCCAATTTAGGGTTCTCTAGCCAAGCTGAGTTTTTTGCTGAGTCAAGCTGAGCTTTTTGTCAACCTGAGTTTAACTTTGTTTTTGTCTTTGCCTCTCGGCAGGAAGTCATCCTGCAAACTGGATTTTTGGACCTTCTCTCCCTGGAAGGATCAACTGAGCTTCAAACTGAGCTGGGGTTCAAACAGGAGGTTTGGATCCACTTTCCCCAAGAGATTGTTTGAGCTTCACACTGAGAAAGGGATTAATCTCCACTACGACCCGTTCAAGTTCCGCAGGAAATCTGAGTGGCAGTAAATTTCTCCGTTCACCAACTTTCACCCGCATTCTGGGTAAACCCTGTTCTGCTCTCCCCCGAATCAGACAAACACTGGAACCACGGCACACAGACAGGAGTCAAGGATTCAACAAGGATTCTGGAAACGTGAGTCGGCAACCAAATCCTCTTCCGCAAGTTCACGAGTCAAATTCCCCACAGAGCCTGAACTAACCGCTGTGTCTTCCCCTCACTTTACAGTTCCGCTTGAGCAGCGTTCAGAGCAACACTTCTCCCTCTGCTAAACCTCTTCAATAAAACCCGTTAAACCTTTTCCCTGGTCTCTCTGTTCGGTTTTCTGCATCTGGGTCTGAACTTTGTAACATCATGATAGATGCAATCAGCTGGTTTTCCTTAGATAGAAAAGTTTTAATCAATTTGTCTGGATGATCTGGTGAACTGGAAAGTGCCTTGAGATGCCATGTGTTGTGAATTGGTGCTAT
>NW_015150518.1:1603505-1604909 GCF_000732505.1 Cyprinodon variegatus | reverse complement strand
TCCTCGGCTTTTTGCCCTCCCTCTCTGAAGTAGACTAATGCAACACTTGATGTTATAATTTTTAAGTTTTCTAACAGAGAAAATAGATGTATAGCTGTATAGCACTGAGTTATAATGACCTATGTTTAACCCCCAAACACTAGACGTTATTTGGACATTGGTTTTTAGGCTAAATCTGCTCCATCATAGTCTTGAGTTTGTCCATAGTTATTGAACATTTTTCTGTTTGGGTGGCCTGATAATGTCGCACTTTCTTTAAATTATAGGCGTTTTAAACAATCTGAAAATTACAGCTTTTCACATTTCACTTTTCAACCAGACGTAGACGTCGTTTGGACATAAATCATGTCGTCGTTTCAATGTCTTCTAAACCAATTTTTTCAGTGGGTAATAGTCTGGAGTTTACACATCTGCCCTCTTTCAGTGTTTCCCGTCTGAACTTAGGAAGATTTTCTCCACATTTCCAAAAGCTTTCTTCTCAAAGGAATGACCTGTTGATGGTCCACTGTCTTCTGAAGAAAAATAGCATTTGGGTTATAGCTGTGGTCTAACATACGGTTTACATGAAAACACACAAGTCCAAACAACCCGACCAGGCTGAAGTTGACATCTGGATGTTGTTTTCTATCAGAAGTTTAATCAAACCATTTTTTCTACTACTTTCATTATAATATATCATGCCTTAAAAGAGCATGAGAAGTCAGAATGTAATATAGACCCCATATAAGTTGCTCAAATGATAAACAGAGGGGTTTGTAACTTTTGTTAGCTGAGACAGAAGCTGCAAACACACCAGCTGCTGCTTCTTATGCATAAAAATTACATCTGCTCATAAAAACTATGAGGTCCTGAACAAACAAGATGAACATTAAATTGTTCATGTTCCAATTTGACTCAAATACCAGATGGCAATACAATCAGTACAACATCCCGTTAGCGCTATCCTCCAGTTCTATTCAGCTTCTCTAGCCTGATCTCATTCTTTATCTGATGAAATGCAGCTTTTTCCATCTGCTGGATGATCAAATCTATACAGTTTGTTTTGTTTCCTTATTTTTCTTCTTCTCTGGTGCCGAGCGCCACCGGTGACTCCTCATTTCGCTCTTAATATCTATTCTAACGTTGCCAGACGCAAACCGGAGTTCAGGCTTTGGAACCTTTTCTGTTTAATCGAGGTTTTTATTCAAGGTCAGAACTTCTTTCATATTCAGATGATCCTAGAAATTCTACAGGGTCTAGAGAAGATGGAGAATTTTCTGTTGTTAAAACTCTAGGACAATCGTCCCCTTCCAGAAATGAGTTTCTGTCCCTTTGAGATTTCCATGTTTCACTTGTCTTCTAAAGTCTTTCTTCAAAAGGCTTCTAAAGCAGAAGCTTTTAGTATCTATGCTTCTTTTTCTATGT
>NW_015150518.1:1601706-1602986 GCF_000732505.1 Cyprinodon variegatus | reverse complement strand
TAGTACTTGACTAAAACCCTTTGATGTTATCTTGTGCAAATGAAGAAAATTCACATTTTCTTTTAAATGATTCACTGTTCTGTGAGGTTTACTTATGCTTTATTATAGCTTCAAATTATAGATTATAACTGAAGTTAAAATGCTACATTGTAAAAATTAGCAGAAATGACAAAAAAGGCAATTTCACTTATTTTGGTTTCAAAGTCCTTCAGACGTATAATTAGGAGCTGCAGGAAAGTGAATGTTTAAGATGCGTTTCTGGGAAGACTGGAAATATATAAAATATAAAATGCTTAAATTCTCCAATGGAAGGGTTTCCAATTATTCAGAAAGGGAAACCAACGAGTGATAAAAGCTTTCCTGTTTCATTTTTATAAGATTCTTTTAAAGTAAGATTTTTTTCCATCTATGATGCTAAAAATGGATGATGGTGGACAAATAATGAAGAAGGTGAGAGAAAATATCCAGCCCACCATGATCTAACATCCCACTAAATAAAGTACACTTAGCTCCATTTAATTCAGGATGTTTAATGGAAATGTTCTTGTATCTATTTACAAAGAACGGAGCACAGTGTTCCCGTTTCAGCAGCGTTGAAGCAGCTCGCTCACACTTTAGAGCTGCTGACTCAAACCCATTCCTGGTGGGAAATGTCAGAGCTGATGTGTTGCTACAGTTATTTCAAACTCGACAAGTTTGAAAAATGATGATGCAAAGCAGGATGTGCGAATCTTTGGAAGATCAGAACCTTCTTCCCAGCTCTTCTGATTATCCCTTCAACTTTTCATGCTGGTTTTAATTTGCTGTGAAAACCTGATCTGTCCGCAGTTTCAAAGACAGGAGGGTTGATGCCAGTGCAGAGCGCTTTTTATAATTTTAAAAAGAAAGCTCATACCCTTCCTGAAGCTGCTTCTTTTCAGAAGAAGTCTGATGACAAAAATATTCAGGTTCTTAGAAAAAACATGGCATCTGCTGCCTATTTTTCTTCATAGATTTTCCAGAAATCACTCTGACGGTTCACGAAGAAGTGCTAAACCTGCATTCAGCAGAGAGCTGATGGCGTGGGAGGAAAACATGACAGCATCAGATACAACATGTTCATGGAAAGAAAAATGACAAAAAAACAAGGACATGGTAACAGAAAGAGGACAGAGACTTGATCAGTAGAAGTTACTGAAAACGTAGCTCAGATGTGCTGAGACACATGTAAAGGGAAATTAATGTGAAATGATTCCATCCTGTTCAATAAATGATCAGTGTTTTTAATTCAGAGTAATTTT
>NW_015150518.1:1595211-1600934 GCF_000732505.1 Cyprinodon variegatus | reverse complement strand
CTGTCTCTCACGCAGACTCCGGTGAAACCCGAACCCAGGCCCGAACCCGCCATCAGTACATTCAGTGTATTGTGCAAAATAAACTTGTTAAACTTTTCATCCTTGTGTCCGTCAGTGGTGTTCTGCATCATTGGGTCTCCATTAGAGAACCCATCATGACACTACTAGATTTGTATATTACTATAACTCAGTGATGGTGATGAAAATTAATGTTTTGTTAATCCTAAATTCATTAAATTACAGCGAACATATAATCTTTAGGTATAGATAATGATCCATTGATTATTCCTTGCTGGATGGACTTTACCTTCAAGCTGCTGGAGTCTCTCCATCGTCCCTCTAAAGAAAACAGACCTGAGCTAAATTTAGAGAAGACCCATTGCTTCTCTGTGTGGAGTGACTTCTGCTGCATCATTTATCATGCTTTCAACTAAAAGACTAAAAGACTATGTTCATAAAAAAGGAATAAAAAGTGGAAGCCGATATATAAATATTTATTTTTTATTTTTATTTATTTTTAGGAAGGAATCCTGTCACCCGTAGACAGCTAGAGATAGGCACCAGCACCCCTCGCGATAAGCATGACGGAAAATGGATGGATGCTCAGGCTACTTGTATTATTTCCATTACTGTTGATATATAGTATATATGGTGGTCGTTTTCTGTCCGAACCCCATTCCAAAGGGGCGGAACCACTCGTCGGGTTCAATATGCATGTTTCTAAGCCAAAACAAGCCTTTGTTTAGCTACTATGTAAGTCCTCAAACTCAACGCTCTTTCTGACATTTTGAATTGAAAATGCTGATTAAATGTGTCATGTTTTAAACACATTCAAAAGAATAAAAACCCACCAGATAAGCTAAAGAGATGTTGTTCTCTTCAATGTGAAACCGTGCGTTACTGTCTGGATGTGTTTCCTCCTCCATTTGTCCTCCAGGCCGTCGGATGAGACCAACTGCCGCAGCCTTAATGAAGCTCTGCATGATTGCATTCTAAAAACGAATTTTCTGTACAATTAAAATTACAACCTAAAAAACATCATCTTCCAACCTGTAATCTCTCTACCTTTGCCCAATTTTCTCTAAAAAACGTTTTCTCTCTGCACCTATATTAGGATGAGAGAAGAATAAAGGACTGGAAGCAGAGGAGGAGGAAGGGAAGACACAAACAAGAAGAGAAAAATAAAAATAAAAAAAGATCATCACAGAGTTTAAATCTGAATGCAGGGCTAAAATCTCGTTGAGACTTTGTTTTTCAGGATGACCTTTTTTTAAATATCATAAATAATAAAGATCCTTCAGGACTAGATTGTGTCCAGGACTGTTGGCTGCAGACAGTTTCCTGTTCCAACACCACACGGTTTTTATTGTATTATGCTCAACGCTCCCTGTTTGTAATTTATGTGTTCTGGTTTTAAACCAGGTTTCAGTTAAGCCAGGCATACACTGTGTGATATTTTGCCCGTTTTTATGCCAATTCTTCAGTCGTACAAGAATTTTTCAATCACTCCGACTTTCAGCCTGATGGTGCATCTAACCCTAACACTAACCCTAGTGTACAGGGGGTAACGGGAGGGGATCAGCCGCTAACGAGCACCTCCTGATCAGGAATTGTAGGTCAGGGGAAAATCAAACATGTTTGAAATTCAGTCGGCCGTAGTAAGGCGGTTGTGGGCAAATCGCTCAGTACGCAAACAAGGATTCTTCTTCTTCTTCTTCCTTTCAAAGGAAAACCCAGCAGCATGGCTGGAGGGGGGCAATGAGTGAAATAGAGTTCTCTCTGTAAAATTGACAGACCGTAGTAGCCACGTTAGCTCAGCCACGTCTTTGTCCAAATACGTCGTTGCCTTTTCTTTTTATGGCTTTCAGCGTTTCACTCTAGTGAGCTTCAGATTCCTCTTCTACTGGTTTGGCTGCCAGATAGACGAGTCCCAGTAGCGCCATCTCACTGCAGAGCTGAGTCCCACCTGCTTTTTAGACGTACAGTGTGAGCAGGTTGATCGCATCAGAGTGTTGGGTGTGAGTGTGAGACCATACATCGTGAGTTGTGAAATTTTAAACCCTAAGGTTTCATCGTACAGTGCGGAAATGTTAGGAAAATGTTAGGAAATGTTATTTCCTAACATTTACCTGCATCGTCTCTTGTTTCTTTTCGGTTTGGTTCCTGTTTGGGAATCTTGTATGATTTTGAATTAGTTTTGCACAAACTTAATGAATGACAGGTTTTATTTCTGAGTTAGTATTAAAGCAGTGACATCATATATTTGGTTCCTTTATTGTGAGCCTCATGTTTTACCATGAAACTGCTCTGTAATTCATGCCACCTTCAGCTAAAAAATCCCCTACAGACATGCTAATAATTAATCATATTCAGAACTTATTCTATTTGCAAAGAGCTCTCTGCACATTCCTTCACAATGCGTTAATATTAAAATCCATCATCTAGAGTGACAGCAGCTGTAATGAGACAAAGGCTGGTGAAAAATACTCTTCTTGTTTCCTTTCCTCCTACAGATTCTGTATCGCTCCTTTGACAGACAGCTATAAGTACCTTTGATGACTGTAAATAACGCAGCACCTCAAGGTGCCCAATCATAGTATTTTTGGGGGGTTTATTACTGCCACCCTGAAGCTCCAGCTTTGAGGGAACATATTATATCTGCAGGATACGTTGCCACATCTGTTGTTTGAGCCATTTATCACAAAAGAAATTATGAACTGGCAGAAACAGAGCAGCGAGTGAAAACAGATGGGACATGTAAATTTAGCAAAGACATGTGGAAAGCAAACAGCCACACATGCTTTTCTTTTCCACAGATGTGCAGGTATTACAAAAAACAGCAGGAAACAAAAGCTGATGTTTCTGTGTCATTAGCATCCGAGGCCCCTGATGCATCAGAGGTCAGAGGGTTTAGAGAGCAGAAAGCAACACAGTTTGCAAACAATAAGGAACTAGACCTGTAACTTCAAGCAGGTTACAATGCAAACCTTTTTTAGATGGCCAATAGAGAGAGGAAACCACTTCTTTGGAACATGAATGAGACAGAATTGTCTGATGATCAGTGAGCCGTAATTAATGGTAACATTAATGCTGAGACAATCTGTGACCTGGATAATGATCACCATCACATCACCTGGAAGCTCCCAATTATTCACTGTGATGTTTTTAGTTGATCCATTATGTGGATATTCACCAGTTATAGACTCCATGGCTGCCCAGTCTGTCTTCTTGGTAATCATTGTTGGCACTCGGTGCAGAAGAGGCTTTCGCTGCTCGACTAAGATAGCTCAGTCTCTACAGGCCATATCAGCAGGAATTTAGTTTTATATTTGTTTATTGACTTTCAGGTCGGGTGGAGGTTTGAACAGGGTCCAAATGCAGAGACTGGAACTGAGGTGGTTTCTTGCAAGAATTAATTAACCAAGAAGTTCAACAGCAACAAAAATCCAAAAACATAAAACCACAAAATGCTGAAAATCAGGAATACTCACAACAAGGGGGCAGAGAAATTACGACAAACCAGCAACAGCGACTGAGCAGGAGGTGCATATATGGGAGACAGACATGGGCGGTTGTATACAGGGGCCAACGGTGGCCAGTGCCCCTGTAGATCATGTCCTGGCCCCTATTATGACTCCTGTACTGAAGACATAATACTCAAAGGGAATGGAACAGACATAGTTACTGATCTATTTCTTTTTTTCTTTACAAATTCTGTTTTTTTCTAATTATTTAAAAGCAATAAGATGATAGCTTCACTGGTATTGAGATAGGATGCCAGTTTTTTTTTTTGCTAAATGTTTTTTTTTTTCAAAACAAATTGCTCAAATTTGTACAGCTCAATTTATCAGTTTTTCTTTTAGTTCTAATTCGGATTTTATAGAAAACTGTAATTTTACCTTAAATTATGACAAAAATGTGTTAAATTCCTAAATTATGAATGTATATTGACCTAATAAGGCATTTTAATTAAACCTATTGAATAAAAATTTCACTTGCAGCTATCTTAATATATTAGAATGCCTGGCCCTGTTTTTTATTTCATGCTTTTCTGGGCCCCCATGAAAACATGCTGGCCCCCTCCTGGCCCCCTGATTGATTTGGTCTAGAACCACCACTGGAGAAAGACACAAAGACCAGGCTGTTCAGCAGTGTATTTCCCTCCAAGCACAAGCAGACTCCAGTGGTTCTCCTTACTGGTTTATTCAAAGTTGTTTTCACAGTGAATTTTGAGAAATCCACGGTGAAAACGAAATAATGTTGACAACATAAACATTAATGTTACAAATAACTTGCAGTGTATATGAAATAATAGATACAACAAACACAAATGAATAAAATATCTCATCGGCTGCCTGGTGCAAGAAAAAGGTAATTATCCAAAGACTTTAAAATTGTGTTTCTATAAACGTAAACATCCTTATCCATATCCCTGAGTTAGTAAAAATCCTCCATGACCGCTTGACTGCGTCTTCCGCCTGAGCTCAAACAAGACCTTCTTAACTTCAAAATAAAGGAACATTACTATGTTCTGGATCATTTAATATATGATAAATACAATTTAAATTCATTCTAATCAGACAATTACCTTAGAAAAAGGAAAATAAATCATAGAATTATTTATAATAGGCATAAATGCAACAATTACAAGCAGATGTGGAGCAGGTGTGAACAGAGGAGACTAGAAGGGAGCTACGGAAAATGGAAACTGACACTAGAGGGCAACAGAGGGCAAACAAGAAATACCTAAGAACTCAAATATAATCAAAAATAAATACAATAACAACTAGAATAAAGCAAAAAGGAAAAAAACACGAATGAAAACTCAAAGATAAAATTTAAACAGCACCAAAAGCACAACACTGAGCAAATAAAGACTTTTAAAGGCCTGAAAAATCTGTATGATGTTCATCTAATTTTGTAAATATCTCAAACAGATAAATGAAATGATAGGAATATTTCAGAAACATGTTTAATACCTTGGTGAATCCATCTTTCAGTGATTCTCATTTTACAGATTTCTGACACTAATGAGCCTCTGAGAGCCGCATTAAGAAGAAGCATAATAATAATGTGGTTATTATGAGCTGGCTCTCCTCCTTAATGGAGAAGATTTTTTGCAGGAGTTGTCAGCAAGCAGAAAAAAACAGGTAATCACACACGAATTGTTTTGATGGCATTTAAGGGGCTGTTGGTATGTAAATGAAAGCAGGTTAGTCTCCAACAGCTGCAGCAGGACTGTCTAATTTCATTCCTATTCAGCCTGCGAGTGTAGCCTGGAAGTGAGTCTAAGGCTGATTAGTTACGGGTAAAAAATAAGCCGTGCTTTCTAAAACTGGAGAGAAGGTTTGTAATCATGCCTTAAATATGGGGATGTTTCCTTTTTTGTTTTAAAGTATGACTTTTAGCTTAACCCTCTGATGCATGAATTATTAAAGCCTTGGTCAAGATTTTCTTCTCAATGATTTTTATTCTTTTAGACATTAATATGCAGTTTCACCATAGAAACCATAGAATTAAAGAGATATTTACTGTTTAGTAGCTGTTCATTACAGTAACCGCCATGCACCAGAGGGTTAAAAAGTTTAAAAAAAGATCTACATCTGGTTTGGGTATTAAAGGCAGTCAAAGTCTGTTCATCTGACTTAAAGTAAAAGTCCGGTCAGCGAGGAATAACCAACAGATCATTATTTATACATAAAACGTATACATAATGATCTGTT
>NW_015150518.1:1589915-1592118 GCF_000732505.1 Cyprinodon variegatus | reverse complement strand
AAAGAGAAATACAGAGACGGAAGCTGAAGTGGTATCTTCCACTTTTAATATGTCAAAAAAGAGGCAACTGAAGAAGAAATGCAAAAATAACAAACACAGAAAACCAAAAATGGGAGACATCTGGGAAAACACACATGAGGAGCCAGAAAATAGTGACTGAATAGGAGGAGTATAAATGGGAGACAGAACAAGACCAGGCTAATCAGCAGATTGGGAGCAGATGTGGACAGAGGAACCTAGAAGGGAGCTGGGGAAAAGGAGACTGACACAAGAGGGGAACAGATGCAAACAAGAAATACATAAAATATCAAATAAAAAAAATATAAGCAAAAACAATTAGAATAACATAAAATGGAAATGAAACCAATAAACTAGAAAACACAGAAAGACATGAATCAAACTCAAAACGAAACCTTAAACAGAACCAAAAAGTGCAGAATCATGACAGATTACTTCCTCCTTATCTGTTTATTAGATTCAATTAATAATTTTCATGTTTTTTTTTTGCTAACTAATGAAGGATGATCTAAGAGGATGAGAACAGATGGATGCAGAAAGAAATAAATGCTGCTTGTTTCTTCATTCTAATTGGTGAAATGTATGCTTTGTGGTTTTCTGACAGTCCAACAAATACACAATGCATCGGGGTAGGTCTGTTTAAGTGTTTGGTCTCCAAGCAACCAATCAATCCTCCTGCAGAAAGTCATGAATGACCCCCTGATGGACTCAGATAATGAAACTGAGTCCATCTATATGAAGAGGAACTGCAAAGGTTCGGTCTGAATTTGTTTGGGATTTTTTCTTTGTAGCTCCTCAGCTTTATATTTGACTGATTTTCTAGTGTTGCTCTTTAGGCACCTTGTTTCACTGCTATGCAAAGACTCTTCACATCCTGCCCACCTCCAGGTTGCAGATTGTTCTGCTCCATATTCGTGGTTTAATTCCACTCAGCCTAAGATGTTCCAGGCAGAGTCGGAACAAGAGCAAGAATAAAATCAACTGTAAAACACAAAACTAATTCTCAAACAATAGCGACACAGCTAACATCATAATGTGTCAAAATATTATTCCTTATATTGTTACTGAAATGTTTTTAATGCAAACTTCACATCAGATAGTTTTTAAAATATAAAAGCTAACAGGATAAAAAGAGACTTCTTATAGACTCTTCATAATAATCATCCCTCCAAATTTTTTTTTAATATGTTGCAATTTTCTTTAATGTGTGCTACTTGAGACCAGAGTATCAAAAATATAAATGATCAGGCTCCATAAATCATAATTAAGATTCTTGATACTTGAACATGTGTGTTATAAAAAGCCCAAATACAGTTAACAATTATGCTAAAGCCACTTGAGAGAAATCACTAAATACCTTTGAATCTTGTGTTTCCCAAATAAAAACCAGCAAACAAACACATTACTAAACCGTTTGTTTAATAGTGTTTTCTCAAACCACACAGTAAGGTTATTTTTTCAGAGAGCCAGACGTCAGTGCATCAGCAAAAGCTGCTGTCACTAAGTTTTATTAACAGATTTATCATAAATCTTGCTGCTATTTTTAGTATTACAGTAGTAGCCATTTAAAAGTTCTCCTCTTTCCTTGATGGGTCCTTGGCCGGTCCACTACTATTACTTTTTAAACATCAATCTTTGTACTAAAATATTCTTTCTGTCATGATTTGTTGACATTAAGACCTAAAGAGAAGTATGATATCCTGGTCAGAGCCTTTAATTCAGTGAAAGGGTGGAGGCAGATTTAAAAAATGTGCATGCCTAGGAGAAGGAGGGGGTCACTCCAGTGGCTGGTAATTGGTGGAGATTTTGCTGGGAGTCGCAGGGAAGTGGGCTGCCATTCGGCTGGCCTTTTACTGGGGAGGGCCATTTTGAATCACTGCTACTGTGGGGGCAACATACTGCTTTGGTTTGCAAGCAGTGTGGGGAGATGCTGAGGATGATTTATGAGTCTGTTGTTGCTAGGACGCTCTTCTTTGCTGTCACATGCTGGGGCAGTGGGCTGAGGGTCGCTGACAACAACAGACTGAACAAACTGATCAGGTGATGTTGTGGCAGAGAGGAGGATGCTGTCCAGGCTTCAGTCCATCTTAGACAATGACTCACATCCTCTCCACGACACGCTGGTCCAGCAGACGAGCTCCTTCAGCAGGAGACTCCTCCCACCCAGATGCACCACAGAGCGCCA
>NW_015150518.1:1546094-1589675 GCF_000732505.1 Cyprinodon variegatus | reverse complement strand
TGTAACAAAAGTAATTTCCCTTAGAGTATTTCTGATTCTGATTCTGACAACCATCACTAAGACTTCTAGAACGCGGTTTTACTGGCTTTGGTTATTAACACGGACGCGACAGTGACTGCTGCTGCTGCGTAACGTCCACACTCACCACATCAGCACGGTTGCCAGACGTCACTGAGTCACGTTTTTCAGCCCAAAAAATGTTCATAAACCACCTGGATATATGAAATCTCGCTCAATTGGAACCAAAGTTTATTGATCTCTTAGGCCTTAAATCTAAATAAAATAAATGTTTAGCCATAGACGGCCATCCTAAACTGCCAGATTGGGAAACATACCAACCTGGCAACAATGCATGTAAGACAGTAAAGCTAGCCTTTAGATGCAAAATCCCATCATGCACTGAACATATTTTTGCAAAATATTCAAACATAAATTCACCAAATATAAAAGGAACATCGTAGTTTGGTTTAAAGAAAGCATTTTAGTTTTATTATAATTTAGTTTGTTGCAAGGATTTTACAGTTTGAAGAAAAAGAAAATGACACCACATGCCAACCGTCACAAGGATGAGCATGTCAAGGAAGGGCTAAATATACTGTATGCATCGTGTAGGTAGTTAACATTGGATTACTTCTTAAGCTCCCTCAGTTATTTATTGTTACAGGTAGGAGCTTCGGCTGGAGACGAAGTGTTGGGGCTGGTATGATTTAAGGAGGGTTGGCCCTCGCACGCTGAAATTAGGACCGGCCCACCAGGCAAATGCCCGCTATCACAGATTACCAGTCCGAGCCTGTCTGTCATTGTTGCTTGCGTTTGTAAGCCTGATTAGACGATCGTTTGTCTGTTTAATTTTTGGTTGTATATGTCTAACTATAAGAGGAATGAAGCCAATTAAAGACAGCAGACATTTTTTTTCTCCTTCAGTTTCTAAAAGGAAAGATTTTTTGCAGTTATGCTGAGTTTTTTTTATTTGCTTTAATTGTGTTGAGATAGATGGTGAATCTTTGTTTCCATTACCTTAAAGTATTTTCTCTAATTATAAAGCAAACTGTGTCTTTCTACATAGATGCCGTCATTTTAATCTACAGACAGGAAGCTGAAGCACAACAGGAGTTAACAGCCTGCAGAGTTTTCTTCCAGTCTTCCCTGGACGCCCCATTATTATTGTTTTTTTTACCACTCCTCTTCTTCCTCCTCACTCCATCCATCATCATCTCATTTCCACCACTAACACCCTGCTCTGCTGTTATACACTGAAATTTACCGCATGTTTACTGAGCTTCTTTATGTCCCCGGTGACCAACCTGTTCTCAGGAAACAAACAAAATGTCCAGATGTGGAAAAAGATTAAATTCCTGCAATAAAAAAAGAGCAGAGGTTTGGGAAATGTGTTCTGACTGGGCCAGCTGTCCAGCAGCAGTTCCAGAGTTTCCTGCCGTGCGCCGTCTGACCATATGGCTAGAGGGCACCAATGAGAGACATAAATCATAAGTTCTTTAATGGATTAATTAATAGTAGAAAGTCCTGCTGAGGTTTAGACGCTGAGTGAGGAAGAAAAGGCAAAACGATTGTTATACTTTTTCTTTAGACCCTTCCATAACCTGGAACAAACTTTGCTAAAGCCACTTTGTTTCAGTGGTGAGATTGAAACCTACATTCAGTCACAATACTGTCAATGTTTGTTGATTTCTCAATTGAATTTCTTCACCTCTACGCCTCAAAATAAGTCTAAATTTTTTTGGCCAAGTTTGTGTTTACAAACACACAAACAATCTAAAAACACATTCTCTCCCTCTACTGTTTTAGTCCTTGTTGAAAACTTCTGACAAAGCAAAAAGTATTGTTCCCTTAAATAGTAATTGTGCTTTTAAACAGGCTTAAATGTTGCTTATATGCTTGATGCATCTTTGTGAAAGTTGACCCGCCTGCCATCTACAGCTTTTATACTCTGTGCAACTTTTCCCTGATTCTAGCACAGTACAAATACCTCATTACCTTCCTTAAATATGAGTTCTGGCTATCTATACTCTACTGGAGTAATTGTCTAAATTATTTTTTAGACAACTGCACATATATGGGTTAATTTCTGCACTATTATCTCTAGATATACAGCATGCAAAAGGATCTTTGCCTGTTTAAATCACAGGTAAACATCACCGACTATCTGATTATTTCCATCTGTTCTTTTCACCTTGAGACGGTGGTGGTAAGAAAACATCCGGTTGCCATGCTTTGTTACATTCTCGGTCATTTGGGTCAAAATACGGCAAGTTGCCATTTTAGATCACTTGTCAATGTCAATGTCAAATTTATTTATATAGCACTTTAAAAACAGGTATAAAACTGCACCAAAGTGCTGTACAGGACAAACAATAGTACTAATTAATAAAAACAGATTATCAAAACACTTCAAGTAAATGCCAAAGAATAAAAATGAGTTTTAAGAAGCGATTTAAAATTATCCAGGCTGTGGGCAGATTTAATTTGAAAAGGTAAATGGTTCCATAGAATTGGAGCAACAACAGAAAAAGCCCGATCTCCTTTCCTCTTAAGTCGGGTCCGATATTGCATATTTCTTACAAATGGATTCCCCTCCGTCCCTCAGTGAGGTCTAGAAACACAAGATCTATATCCAGCCATTCAGCAAAGATGCTGCCATACTTCCATCGTGTAAATGCCGTGCCAATGTTGATCCGTGTTTTTGCCGTTTCTTGTCACGCTTGCATTTATTCTCGTCGTGTTTCCGCTTCTTAGATGACGGGGGTTCGGTGTCCGCCGCTTTTCGTTGTGATACAGAGTAGGCATGATCCTCCATTCGTCTGATGTTTGGCCAAACAGTTTGCAAAGTCACTCACGCCTGCCGCCTTGTTCACCTTTCTTGTTACTGAAGCGCCGTATACCTGCTTCTTCTTCTTCTTTGGTTTCAGGCAGACTAAATGCTTCTCAGGCATAATACTGCCATCTACTGTTCAGTACCGTCTCAGTTCATCTCTCTCAACTTGCCGTAGTTACTTGTTTGTTGCCTCTGCGCTGCCGTAGCGCAAAGATGTCTGCCTCCATGGCTGCGAGACCCGCTCCTATGTAATTATAAATAATGAATTCTAAGGCAACGCAAATATTATGGTTAAGAGGCTGAGCTCGTAGGTGATGATAAATAACATAGTTATGTATAATATATTCAATTTCTGACTTTATATCCCTGTAATTATTACACACTGTAGCTTTAATTTGAAAGGAAGTTGTGGTGAATTTATTCCATATATGTACAGAGTTACATGTTTGACTGTGATTTGAGCTCGATTCAGACTTTTATTTGTTGTTCTACCACACAGCCAGCAGGGCCTGTGTTCACAAAATATGTCAGTCCAAATATTATCTGATTAAAAACATTTTTAACACTTCTACTGTGGTGGGCAGTAAATATTTTAAAGTTGCACAGCAGTGTTTGTGTAGTTGTGGTTTGGTTTCTCCAGTGAAGGAGTCTGAACAGCCTTGTTGCATTTGACCACATAAAAAACGAACGGTCAGCTCTGGTTTGATTGTTCTGGACTATTTTTGGTCTCAGTGTTTTATTGGGTTTAACATTTACTGATATGTTATACTGTTGGAATGAAAATCTGCACCTAATCCAGTAGATATTGACTGAAGCCATTGCTGCTGGTTTTACAAATGGGAAAACTGCAGCTTTTCAATGCAATAGCTAAGAGGGAGTGGTTGCCTAGTGGTTAAGGCATACCCACTCCCACAGACTGCCACTCTGGGTGTCTGTGCGAGACCCTCAACCCCTGATTGCTCCCCTGGTGCTGCACATTGGCAGCCTACTGCTCCCCAAAGGGAATGGGTTAAATGCTGATTGATTTATTTTATTTAATTTCTCAATTGTGAAATCAATAAAGTTCAATTTTATTTATTTTTTTAAGCGTTGCATCAAACATTTTTAATCCAATCTAACAGAAATATAATTATCGAGTGATTGCCATTCATACATTAGATTCTGTAATAATACTTTCTTAAGTCTACTGAGATGGTCTCTCTTTAGAAAATTGCTGACTGGTTGAAAGCCCATTTTAAGGGAAGTGCAGTCTTCAGGACATGGAGGAGTGTTTTCCCCACATGGATGGAGACAGAAAAACAGGGAGACCTAACAGGAGGTGACAGTTACATCAGTGAAGGAGCGTCAGGGCTGTCACATGACCACAGCTCCATTCAGCCGCTTAGTTCACTCAGTGTCAAATGAATGTTTTAGCTGTGCTCACTGTTGGATGTCAGAGATGATAGTAAATGGAGAAGTGGATATTTCAACTGAACAACTTAGGCTCTACTCTGGCAATCCACAAAATCCAAAAATACTAAAAACCAGGAATACTCTCTACAAGGTGGCAAAGACATGACAACAAACCAGCAATGGTTGCTGAGAGAGAAACAAAGACTAGACTAATCAGCAGATTGGGAGCAGGTGTGAACAGAGGAGACTAGAAGGTAGCAAGGAAAAGAAGACTGACACTAGAGGGCAACAGAGGAAAAAATAAATACCTAAGAACTCAAATACCTTAAAAAATAACTAGAATAACACAACATGGAAATAAAACCAATGAAAACTCAAAGAGAAAACTTAAACAGAGCTAAAACCATGATAACGTCTGCATTCAGCACCTAAACCATGGAGGTCTATTCATAAAATAGCTAAAATGTTTCCATATTACTACAACAAACAGAGTCTGAGTTCAGCTGGTTTCAACCCAGATTCTAAAGAA
Organism: Cyprinodon variegatus; assembly: GCF_000732505.1. Lineage (NCBI taxonomy): Eukaryota > Metazoa > Chordata > Actinopteri > Cyprinodontiformes > Cyprinodontidae > Cyprinodon > Cyprinodon variegatus. The sequence goes on along the minus strand of NW_015150518.1, from coordinate 1,584,921 downwards.
TGAATGATCCCCCCCCCCTCCTTTTGGCACTTTCTTCTTTTTTTTGTCCATTAAGCTGATGTAACAAGTAAATTTCGCCACTGTGAGATCAATGAAGTCAATCAATCAATTGATTGACTTTAATCACCGAATTCTGAATTTTTTTTTCTGATATTAAACAAATAAAAAGATTTGTTAAGTTAAGTTGTGTCTGTTAAGTTTTTAATATTTTCTTTCTAGTGTCCCTATTTCTATAAAATAAAAGAGTCATAATTCTGAGAAGAACTTCGGCATTCTGAGATTAAAGTCAGAATTCTGAGAAAAAAGTAATAATTCTGTGAAAAAAATAACAAGAAGTCAAAACTCTGAGATTTAAGGGGGAATTCTGACTTTTTTCCCATATTAAACTCAAATAGAAAATTTTCCAGTGGTCCCGATCCTCTTCCTACATTTAGCCTTGGTTATTCTGACCACTGACTCTTGCCTCCCCCCTGCATACCTCCTCTTGGTTCAGTCCTTTCCACGCTGGCGCTGTTCTTTAAGCTTAGCCGTTAATTTTACTGTGTAACCATTTTTCTTTTGTCCTCTTAAATGTATCATTCATAAAACTTCTTTTGTCAGCAAACCCTGGGAACCTTTAAGACTTATTGCAAATAGATCTGAGGGACAATAAAATGTTTTCACAGACAGCTTCATTCAAGTTTTTGTCTGCTAAATTACCATTTTTCCAGCGGCTAGAAGGTTTATTGGTGCTTAACTATTGCTTTTATTAATCCATTAAGAGCTGAAATCTTCAAGGTGATTTCTCCAAATTATTCAATGACACTGAATCACAATGAAGCTGACTCTTTTCATTAGAACTCATTATCGAAACCCCAGGAACATTTTAGACATTTGAAGCGATCTACTAACGCTGCTGCAGTCCATTTTATGTTTGGTTAACCTGAATGATGCTAAGCAAAAGCAACACGTCCTTTGATTGTTTCAATTTATATGAAACCCCTCAGAGGTTCACGGCGTATAAATTAACCAAACAAACCCCTGAATTCACTTCCAGCACGTTTAATCAGTCTGACAGCACAGGTTTTGGAGGTGAAAACGGAGTTTATTTGTCATAGGAAACACTTAGAATATAATGTGCTGCAAATGAAGGATTTCTATCTTTGTTCTGTGATTTTTAAGTATTCAGTAAACCGCTTTGGTTAGAAGGACACAGCTGAACATTCAGAAAAGAACAGATGCTCCCTTTGTTGGATTTATCTGAACAAAAGCCTTCAGACATGTTGCACTAATGCCTTATTGTTTAGCTTATATCAGTGGTTCCAATCATTTTTGCTTGTAATCTTTTTTTCTGTCTTAATGTTGGCAGTGGGCTTTAGGCTGCCCTGCAAGGCTTTAAACCTGGGTTTAACCGGAGACTAAGCCATTCTCAAGCACATATCAAGGAGCTCATTTTGAGCCTGGATCCAGATTTATTGTTGATTCTGTTCATGGTGGAGAATCCTGCTTCACAGCAGCAGGTTGAGCCAAACATCCTCTAAATGTGCAGGGTCATCTTTGAGCACGCCATTTCACTTTTCTTTCACCAGTTCACCGCAGTTCTTCCAGCAGTCCACACTTTCTCTGCTCTCTTTTTCTCATGGTCTTCTCCTTCTTTCCCATCGCCCGGCTTGCCACAGGTTTGCCTGCTGTGTCTAAAAGTAGCAGCAGCAGCAACCCAGACTGACAGCTCATTGGCTCATGTGGATCACGTGCAGCCTGGAGCCGGACGCTCCCCAGGGCTTTACCGTATTAACAGGAGAAGAGGCGCAAGTGAAGTTAGACACTGTTGTTGGACAACATGCAGTAATTTATAAATGTTTTAAATCAGGTTGGGTCCGGATTAGCCAGCAGGTGGGTCCGGATCCGGACCGCTAATCCTGTTATACGAACTGAAGGTTGGACCCAATATTCAGCAAACAAACAGAAAGTTTCAAAGCAGGTTCATTTCAAAAATAACAGAAACTCTGTTCTCTGAAGCGGTAATGACCGCTTCAGAGAACAGAGTGCGGGGGAGCCGGCACCAGCCGACGCAGAGCAAGCTACAGTGTCCGTGAGGGATTTTGCAATGCCAAAAACCAGTCTAGAACAGTGTCAGAAACCAGGAAATCTGAGAGCCGAAGAGGTATCCAGGGAGAATCAAAGCCGAGGTCAGAAAAACAGTCCAAGTTTGATAACAGGCAAAATCCAGGCAGTCAGGCCAAAAACCAAACTGAGCAGGATAGACAGGGAAAAAGGCAAAAACAAATGGGCAAAAAACTGAGAAGAATTCCACAGAACAGAACACTTACTTTGAACAGCTTGGGTAACTCACACTGACACAGGTTGAATAATCCGACGCTGATGGCAGGAAAGCAAACAGCCTAAATAGCTGCAGGGAACAGGTGAATCAGATCGGCAGTAATCAGCCACAGGGCCAATTAGGCAGGTGAGCAGGAGCAGAGGAGAAAAACCCAACCATCAGCACCAGGATCCATGACTTCTGGTTTATAGTAATGAAAAAATTCCACAAAACATTGTCCTGGTTTGGCTAAGTAGCAAAGTTGTTGCAGCAACAGATAGTGAAAGATACACACTATTTTGGTCAAAGAAAGATAACCAGAGAATAGTTTTCTTATGGCTGCCTAACAGAATTCAACATTTCTATCAATATTTCTTTTTCATCAATTCTGACATATTCCTGCTGAAATGTCGGCCTGAAATAAACTCTGTTTAAGAGCTGCAGATCCATGCCCCGGAAAAGGAATCAGTTCACTACTGAAGCCCAAACCCCACAATGGTACCAGGGATTATATTCTCTGCTTTTAGTTTAAAGTTTTCTCCATGAGGGACCAGCTAGAAACAGAGGAGGGGATCCTAATAAACTGAAATAAAAGTCAATCTGTTCCTGAGCGTCACACATTCTCCCTCTGGATGATGAAGCTCCCTATTTTATCTCTGTGGCAGCGTCCTGCCACCATAGAGAGGAAACTCATTTCAATTCAATGAAGTTTTCAATTCACTTGCAGACTCACTACAGATGTCCTTGCCATGTAATCTAATTTATATACAAAGAATATGCAGCAAATATTAAATCAGATTTTAATAGTCGGTATCCGGAACCTCATTTTCCCAATCAGGATTTGTATCTCTTGAGGATAAGTGAGGGTTGAAAAATCAGTGGAGCATTAAACCATGAGCTCCAACTTTCAGATCAGCTCCTTTTTAGCTCTGAAATATTGGAGCAACCTACACGTCTAAAAAAACCCTACAATGAAATCCTGCTTTTACTTAAAGCTATGAGTGAAGTGCTTCACTTTGACCAAATAGGTGCTGATGAAAACCAGGCTGCTTTCTTTGTGGACATAGAGGAAGTTCTGACAGCATGCAGCTGTTTGAAAACAAAAATACAATAAAATATAACATTTCAACATGAAAACTGACCTAATCAGCTTTCATCTGGCAGCATTTGAGAGTTCAAACAAGTTTAAAGATGACGGCTAACAATTAGAGACGTGTATACAGGAGAGATTTCTTTTTCTTTTCCAGTGTATTTCTAAATTACAGGCACAGCAAAAGTGAATTACTGTATAGATCTGTGTGTCTCCTATTTCCCCCAGATTCAGACTCCCTACATGTGGCAATGCTTCAGTTTATGTTTTAAAGACTAACCTGCAGCTGCAGAGGCACTTTCTGATAAATCACCTCTCAGAGCAACACTTTCCATTTGAGACGTAAAAGAGGTCAGATCATTCAGCAGAGTAAGGCAAAATAAAAAACTTTTTTTCTTTAAAGTTTCATCTTAACTGATTAAGTTTCATCCAGTTAAAAGATGGCTTTAAAATTACTGTGCAATAAGGAATATATATATTTATATATAATTCTGAACTGGTATTAATTACAGAGCAGATTGACAGGAAATGTGACGGCTGTGTCGAAGGTTCAGGAGTTGTCTGCTCCGTCTCGGCAAGGCTGAAGCTATTATCCAGACTGTCCTCTGGGCGACTGTTTCAAAAATGAATCACATCACAATCAATCTGTGTGACATTGCAGCGTTCTTTCAGCTGACAGCTGGATCCTGCTGCACGCCGCTCAGCTGTCAAAGCCCTGATTCAGACTCTGTAGCTCTCGCATTCAATAAGCTTGTCTTTGCACTTTGTCACTCACTGAAGAAAGTGAGGATGTTGCTGGAGAAGGCAGAGGGGCGGATATGGTGCTTGTAAGTTAGTGTAGACGATCACTGCACTCGAAAAATGCTTGCTGAGTTTGTATCAGCACCACTGGAGCTGTCTGCACAAGAAGAGCTGTCCATGGTCCTGAAGTAGACAAAACCTTCGGGCAGCAGGTGGATTCAAAAATGACTTCACATTGTTTTCAGCAGAAAAAAAATGCAGCTAACTTAAAAAGGGGCAAAATGTAAAAAACATTAAATAAGTTGTCTGTCAAAAAAATAACAGTTCTTGACCTGCATCTGCAATATTTGACATTTATAATCCCAGGAGTTCTGTGTGACAGTGTGAACATGTGCAGCTGTTCCAAATGAATCCCTCCGTTCCAAGCCGTTAAACTGAGTTGGTTTAATGTTCATATCTAATTCTTTTTATCCATTAATAAATAATATTTTTTGTCTGGGAAAGGATTCATTCTCTGTTGAAAAAAATATAAAGTAAATAAATAGAAAATGGAAGGAAGAAAGAGAAAAAGATGAATTTAGAGGGGATGAAGGATGGAGCAGGTTGAGGAAAGGTTGATAAGAATGAGAGGTATAGTTTGAAGGAGGGGGCATAGAAGGCTGAGTAGATGGATGAAGGAGATGAAAAATGCAAGGATGAGGAAGGGTGAAGGAAAAAGCATTGATGGAGGATGATGATAAAGGTGGGGAATAAGGAATAAGATGGATGAATGAATAAAGGTGAAGATGGAGATTGAGATTAAAAGCTGAATAAAAAAGTGCTTTGAAGCTAATCACAGTTTTTATTTACATAAAATCTATTTAAAAAATAGCATTTCTAATGTTTTTCTGTATGCATTCTATTGTGGGACGTGGTCTGTAGCAAACAAAACCCTAAAAAACTAAGAAAATAATCAACACTTCTCATACAGTCTAGTAGTGGATATATACTTTAGGCTTCAGTAGGCCGAACATTTTGCCGCATGTGAACCCATTTTCTTCATCTTACAGTTATTTGCTTTTTCAACCCCTTATCTGTGGATTTCTTAATGTTGAACCAAACAGCTTTTAGCAGAGAGCCACCTGCAAAACCACCATGTTAACATCAGAATCATCAAGGTCTGCTTTCCTGCACATTGCAGACCTGTCTCTGCTTCCACACCTGGATCAAATTGCTGAATTACCTCCTCAGCCTGAAGCCAAGTTCTCCAAAGCCCTGATAATAACTTGATTATTTGACTTGGGTGTGTTTAAGCAGAGACACATGTAGAGGATGCAGGACACAGGACATCCAGGACCGAAACTGTGGAAGCCTGAAAGCCATTAAAAATGTCCCCACTTTCCTTGGCTGGTCCTTGAGTGATCCTTGGCTGGTCCTTGAGTGATCCTTGGCTGGTCCCCTACAATTCATTTTGAAACATCTATATCTGTACTAATATTCTTTCTGTCATGATTTGTGGACATTAAGATCTAAAGAAAAGCCTCCTGGTAATCAGTAATCTGTAATCAGTGAAAGTATGGAGTCAGAGTAAAAAAAATGAACGCCCAGGAGAAGGCCAGTGGCTGAAAGTGGGGAAGAGGGGATTTTGCTTGGAGTTGTAGGGGAGTAGGCCGCCATTAGGCTGGCGTTTGACTGAGAAGGGCCATTTTGAATGGCTGCTACTGTATAAATATGAATATAATTACTTGGGAAGATGCTTCTGGCATTACTTGTTATTCAAAGAATGAGTCTTCTTGTGTATCTTCTGATAAATAATTAGAAATTAAAGGCCTGCTTGGTTGTTCTTTGTTTTGGAGAAGACTGTGGGCCATTAGATCTCAGGCAGCTAAATCTAAAAAGTTATTTAGGATTAAAGTCATAGAAACGTGTTTCTCTGTGTTTTGTAGAACAAAATGATTATCCTTTCTGTTGGAAGAGGGTGATTAAAGAGGAAGACGATGTAGAATAAAAGGTTAAAGATTTCAAAAACAACCTGGATGGATATAAAGGTCAGGAATAAAGAAGACGAAGGGAGGGAAGGAATGAAATGGTGAATGATTGAGACCGAGCAGATTAGCCTGGTATAAATAGACTGCTGTGTAATTAGAGGTGTGGGTCCGCTGGATAATTGTTCACACATCAACTTCACAAGGCCTGAGGAAAACAGCCTGTCCTTCCAGCAGTGTTTCATCTGCATGGAAAAACCTGGAATATCTTTATAGAAGGGATAAAATGATAAATAACACAAATCTGTGATTCTGCATGTTTTCTTAAACACAAATGGAAAATTGTTACATGACTTGTTGTATTACTGGTGCAAGCAATAAAATAATGCAATCGAAAAATGATTTATTTGTGCAATTTTTTTCAAAATGTTTTTATTAAATTTTTTTTAAATGTTACTATTCAAATTTATGTTTTTCAAATTGAGTCTTTTCAAATTTCATCTTACAACAAACATTTTCTTCACTTCTGGGGCGGAATTTTCTCTGGAGGGAGGAGCAAAGACACATTAAGATAAGAGTTAAAGTTTGTAATATGCTGGTCAAGGCTCTCAGTCATCAGCTCATAGTCATTCAAAAAAAGTTAAAAACAATCCATTGGACTTTGTTTCCAAGTCTGAGTTTGAGGCTTTATAGAGTGGACCAAAAGCAAAGCCTTGTTTTGGTTTAGAAAACATGCAAATTAAACAGAACAGAACTCATCGCCTGCTCAGCTTGGCCAACAATTCCCTCTAATGACCCCCTCAGAGACATAGACAGGTATGGCGTATTGCAGGCTAATAAAGAAACCAAATGACCTCCATTCCTAAGAGGCAGACCCGTTTGTTTTTTAATTCAAAACAAGGCTTGGTCCACCTACTAAAACCTGGAACTAAACGCTATTTCTGACATGTTGAATTGAAAAAGCTTCCTGGATGGAAGAGAAACGTCTTCAAACTTGGAAACAAAGTTCTGTGTCTGTATAATGGGGCTGATTTATGTATTGTCTTTTTTAAAAGGTCCAATGCCTGTTATTGCCTAGGTCCCCAGATTTCCTAAATCCGCCCCTGTCCACATGTGTTTGTTTTTTCCTGGTTCCCATCAGTGATCTTCAGGTGGTAATGGATGCCTCCTTCCATTAATTAAGGTCATAATGGAAGCTTTAGCTGCCGCTATGAGTCAGCCATCCAGGAATAATTACTGCAAGCAAATAAGATGTAATTTTTGATTCTCATATTTTATTGGTTGCTTGGCAATAAATGCATAGAAAGTCAGCAGCAATGAATGCCAAGAAGCAGAGAAGGTAACTTGGTTCCTGGCCCTTCTTATCTCCCATGGAGCCATGCAGCTGATCTGTCACTATTTGACTAAAAGCCTTTAGTGAGAGTTTATTCAGACGGCTCCCTGAAGCCTCGGCTGAAATAAGCACTCGCCTGGGAGAAGTAGCTGGCTGTGAAAATATATTCAGTTCCTTTTGTGAGAGAGTTTCCTCGTGGGGAGATGTTTTGTACTCCACAGCTCCTCCGTATAGAGCTGAAGCTGGGACATTTGGACTCCTTCGGGGCTTTTGTGTTGGCTTTCAGAGAGCAAATAGCTGCCACCGTGAGCCTGTCTGGGTGGGAGGAAGAAAATCTATTTAGAGCGGCTCTATCTGCTGTCTTGTGTGGATTTGGTCCTGTACTTGTGTCCTCATGAGGACTGATCAGTTTGAGATGATCAGATTAAATTAGAGGTTTTGTTTCACCTCATTCTGTCTGCATCACATCATGTTTATTCTGGTTGATTTTTACTTATTATTCTATTATTACAGAAATATCAAACACCAACTGAATTTGCTGCTATTGCACTTCTGGTTAGACCTAAACTGCATTTCATTGCCTTATACCTGTACCTGTGTAATGACAATAAAGTTGAATCTAATCTAATGATCTTTAGTGAGCTTTTGGTTGTTTATTGCTTCTCCAAACCACATTATTATTCATTTGCATCTTCTATCTAATGATGTCTAATCAATAAATCCTTGAATCTGAGCTCAGCATCACTTCCAGAGATGTTGTGTCCTACTTGGCTGCTTCTATCCAAGTAGGACCTTTCTTTTTGGACCCTTTCCAAACTTTCCAAATCACCTGCAAGAAGTTGGTGAAGATTCTCAGTCATCCAGGTCATAGTCATTACAAACAAAGAAAGTTAAAAACAATCCACTGGACTTTTTTTCCAAGTTTGAAGACGTTTCTCCTCCATCCAGGAAGCTTTTTCAATTCAAAATGTAAAAAAAACCGTTTAGTTCCAGGTTTTATACAGTAGCCCAACAAAGCCTTGTTGATTTAACATGCCCCTTAGATGCCATTATTTCCATTGTTTGTTTGTTTTTTTTCCAGGGGAAGAATCCTTTTCTTTCCAGGCCTGTTTCATTAGGGCTTTTTCTTCTTCTATCCTTTTGCTGAATCCTGGTTGAAAGTTCAGGCCTGGTTTTTTTCTTTTATATATTTTTTATAGAATTTTAATTTATCACTTTTTTTTTTTTTATTAAAGTTTTTTCTGTGAATATTTTTAATGTTTTTTCATTAAGCAGGAGGTACCAACAGTTGTGTCCCGCTCTGTTTTCTTCCTTGAACAACAGGCAAGCAGAAAAGCTTCTTGATTTATTTTACATTTGGATTGCTGGAATCTTTAAGCTGGTAAAACTTTATTAACCTCGCTTTTTGTTTTAATTCAAATTTGGTTAATTAAATCTTTTTTATATGTTACTACTTTTGCTGTTTTATTGTTGTGTTTTAGTGCAACAGTAAATCCTCTGAATGGCAATAAAAGCTCTGAACTCAAATGAAATTAAGTTTAAAATAAATAGACACAAAGACTCCATTCACCCTCGACGAATAGGAAATCACTGCCTTATTTTCAAGGGGGAAGAAGTGCATTAAAGTATTTATTAGCAGGAAAGTAAAAGTATAACAGTCTCCACACTTTCACATCGTCTTTTTGATAACACATTAATTAGTAAAACATGTTTGAAAAACTATGCAAAGATTTGGCAAGATCCCATGTGTTCCCATTATGAGAGGTTTAAAAAGGATTGTATTTCCTCAACATGATAATTAATTTAACTTTTCCTGAGCTGTTCCAGTTCCTTACCTGGCCCAGAAGAGATCTGTCAATGCTGACGTGTTTATTGTCTTCTGCCTTAATACAGAAAAGCTTTAAGAATGGCCCCTAATGGATATGTCTGTGTAATGTGTCTAAGGCGATCCGCTGGAAGGTGTGATGTGTGGAAATGTAATCATAAGAACCTGCATCTTCCCGGCCAGGTCTCTGATTTTCTTCTCACTCAATACACACATCCAACATTTCAATCAGAGTTCCAGCAGGCCATTAAATGGGCCACATTTGCATCTTTATAATGTTTCATTTCAGCTGTCGGAGCTTGGGGAGTTCAGCTGCTGGCTGTGATGTGTTTGTGTCCTGCTTACTCCTCTCTGTTGGATTCATAGCTTGTAGAAACACTTTCTTTGCTCCAGACAGACTCTTCCTTCATATTTTCCCTCCTCTCTCCTCCCTCCCACTCTGCTACTCTTCCAAAAATGCATCTTCTTCTTTGTCTGATGCCTTTTTTGATGATTAAAAAGTTAAATCTTTGTTTAGCTTTTCTTCAAATTCACATGTCCCCATTAATTGTTTGCATTGCTTTTTAATTAAACTGCATGACTCGGTTCATATGCTCTGTTTATCTCTATAATTTTTGCAATAGTTTGCTGAAATGTTTTCCCGTTCCTGTGGACATATCTGGTGTAAAGTGGTCAGGTTTACATGCTTGCTCGCTCACACACAGCTCCTCAGCTCTTTTCACAAATATTCAATGGGACAGTTTAGCCCTTTTTTGAGACCACTCTTAGAAACTCGCCTTGGTTAAGCAACTTTTAACTAAACTGCTGGTAATGTCAGGGTTTAGTTGTGGTTCGAGGACCCAAACGCAGAGGCAGAGAGGCTGAGGAGATTTCTTGCAGTTTTAATGAAATAAACACAGGTAACAGAGGCAGGAATCCAAAAATCCAAAATCCAACATGAGAAATATAAATAAAACCAGAACTATGGAGACATCTGGGGAAACAAAATACGAGGAGCCAGGGAGAGACGAGGTAGGTGGACAACAGCATGGGAGGACAGCAAAGACAAGGAACCAACAAAGAGTGAGAGCAGAGGGACAGCATATATAGCAGAGAGAGACAAAGGGAGGGTTAACGAGCTGACAAGGAGCAGGTGTGAGAGGAGACAACGAGGGAGCCAAGGGGAAAGGAACACACACAAGAGGGCAACAGAAAAACATGAGAACTAACAAATCTAGAAATTACAACAAAACTGGAATTAAACCAATAAATCTAGAAAACAAGGAGCAAAGTAAAGAACAACAGAACCAAGACAGGTAAGCTCTGAGTTTTCAACAATTCTGGATTTTAACTTCTTTAGACTTAATTTGGACCTTCTGCACTTCTGGTTAGACCTAAACTGCATTTCATTGCCTTGTACCTGTACCTGTGCAATGACAATAAGGTTGAATCGAATCGAATCGAATCGAATCGAATCGAATCGAATCGAATCTAATCTAATCTAATCTAATCTAATCTAATCTAATCTAATCTAATCTAATCTAATCTAATCTAATCTAATCTAATCGTGCTTCAGATTGATAGACTCTTTAATTAGGCTATTATGCTTCCAAAAACAGACAGAATTTCCACCATTCCCCTTTTTTTTAAACAACTAGACTACTGGCCAAAAGAAAAACAAAACTAATGACTTCAGCTTCATTTCATTTCCTCTCCCGGGGACAGCAATCCTTTCACACGGAGAGTCCTCCCATCCCCACTGGTGTCTCCCTGTGGGTGAGAAAGATGTAGAGCTGTATTTGTAGAGTGGCGAATGAACAGGGAACAGATCTCCATCATCCTGACTCCTCAGTCATTTAGAGGCTACCATTTAAATGTTGAGCAAGCCTCACATTTACAGCTGCAGCGTTACGCTTTCACCAAGACCGCTTGCTGGAACTGATTATAAGAAATATAACTTTGCTGTTATTTTTCAAAACATTTTTCAGAATTGCCATCTTGTGGTTAAACAAAGACAGAAGTGGTTTTAGGATGAGTCACTTCAACTTTAGAAGCTTTAACAGACAAACAGGCAGGAAAATGATGCTGAAAAGCTGTTCTGAAGTAATGAGAAAATAAATGTGTCTGTAATGGATGTTTAAAGCAGTTTCTCAAAGGAGGAACAGCAGGAAAAGGCTCCAAGTCTGCAACCTGCTAAAATTGTGTAATTGGTCAATTCTCTAAGGAGCGGAGCTCAGTTCGTTCTAAAAGAGCTTTTTACAGACCTGCTGCTGAGAGGCAATCAGCATTATTCTGTGATTTAAAGAAAACAGTGGAAACCAGTGAGGTTCAAACAGAAGAAATGACAGTTGGAGATGAGAATCTGGTCTTCAAGGAGGTTTTTCAATACTGAAATATATGGGCCAACACAGCCCACAGGCTTCGTATTTCAAGCTTCCTAATTGTACTGATCTTAATATAAAATACATCCTATTAATAATATATTAGCACCAGATGAACAATATATGTGACTTTTTAAAAGCATTATTATTATCATTATAATGCAGCTATGAAAAACAATGCTGTTTTTACTCAATGCTGTTTTTAATTAATCAATGCTGAAGACCTTTCTTTTTGATGTTGCCTTTCTCTAAATGGCGTTCATTTCTTTACTGTTTAATCTCTTATACTGCACTCTAATTTTTAGGCCCGAGCAGCAAAGCGCTGCGAAGGCCTATTGTATCTCGAAGGGTTTCTTTTTATTTTTTTTTTTTTCTTTTCTCACTTTGAACGCATTTTACGGGGACTTCGCATATTCAAAAACTCAGGAAAGCATGGCAGTAAATTGTCCCCCGCGTGAAATAGCCGGTCTATAATGGAATCCAAAATGGCCGCCCCCAAATTACGCCACAGCGCCCCCTAACGTGAGCTGGGGGAAACTGTAAGTCACAGAGAATTGAAATTTAGCACACAGGTAGATCTCCTCAAATCATGAAAAAAAGTCTCTTGGAGGTATGCCCTAAAACCCACAGGAAGTCGGCCATTTTGGGTCAAATTGCGATTTTTGGCCATTTTTCATTATTCTTGTGTTTTATTCTGTTTTATTTTTAACTGTTTGTTCTGTGTTTTATTTTTATTTTTTTTTTTACTGATTTTATGTTAAGCACTTTAAATTGCCCAGTTGCTGAAATGTGCTATAGAAATAAAGCTGCCTTGCCTTGCCTTGCCTTGTTAAGTTGAGTTTCTCAGTGTAACTGTATTTTTACACTGAATCACTTTGTGGCTCCTGCCTAAGGAAGTTGGTAGATAAATAAAACTTACTTGAAATTCTAAGCTTTTTTTTCCTTTAAATTAAAGAGAGATGGATCTAACAGGAATACTTACTTAGCTTCTAGATTTTCAAAGTTTCTAGATCCAATCTAGGGTTAAAAAAAATATTTCAAACATGATTTTTGTTCCCATCACCAACTGTTTATTTTGTAGGATTAAGTGTTAAGCCAGATGCTCATGAATAAAATTCTACTTGATCTGAAGCCAAACAAGCTGGAGGACAATGCATCATTATGAAAATGGCACTTTGTGTATTTAAGCCATTATTACAGGGCGGCTTTCATTCATTGTCTCAACCGAGATATCAGCGAACAGAAGAAGGGGGAAAAAAACATCTGGCTGCTGCCATTAGATTTTATTTTTTTGTTAGAATTTAATTAACCCCCCACTGAAAATGCCTTCACCATTGCTACATCTGAATAGAGTTGATGTAAAGTTTTACATAGCTTATATTTAAGGTCTTTACAGCAAAGCTTTTTTATGCATTTTAAAATGATTTGTACAAAAAAGGAAAAAGTATAAATAATTATTCCTTGAACATGTTTGAACAGTTATCAACCATTTTTTTTTAATTATTGAAACCAGAACTATCCAGAAAATAATGTCTGTATGAATAGGTTCTGTAAAAATACATGATTAAAATAAATAAATAAATAAAAAAGCAGATTTCTTAGTTATCGGATGTTATCCTCTCCTCTGGAACCAACAGCCAGTTTCAGTCTGTGAGGCAGAAACTCTGTTTAGTTTTAAGAAAAGGCATAAAACTTTCCTTATCCCTGTAATTATGCTGCTATAGGGTTAGGCTGATGGATGACATGAACAACTTTTCATTATTCTGCTTCATTCCATTTCTGTTCTGAAATTGCTCATCATTTGTTAGTTCAATTTAAACTTTATCCATCCACCCCCCCCATTATCATAACAGCTTATTCCATAATGGGGTCGTGGGGTCCAGTCCATCGCAGGGCCACACAGAGACACACAAAGAGAAGCCATCATGCAAACTCCAGCTCAAGGGCAACTTTGAATGTTTAATCAACTTAACATGCTTTTTTTTTGGACTGTGGAAGGAAGTTGGAGAAAATCCACCCAGACACAGGGAGAACATCCAAACTCCACACAGAAAGGCCCTGGTTCCTTAGGGACTCAAATCTAGGACCCTCTTGCTGTGAGGCGATGGTGCTAACAACCACACAATCCCCTTTAAACATTATGCTGTTTGCTTTTTCACATCATAGTAGTTTCATATGGCTTTGTTCTGTTTATCTGGACACAGACATCAGCTAGACTGCTGCCATCAACAGCTTCTATCATAGAGGATAAAGTCAGGCCTGTTTTTCAGTGCTTAGTCCTGTTTCTCTCCCGAAAACATCTATGGACTCAGCTTTTTACTGTGACTAGTAGTGTGTCTTCTCTTTCATCCCTTTGACATGAAAACTGGCTCAGAGCTTATCTGCCTAACTGTTTCTTTTCTAGACAGAGACACCTATCAAATTAATTTATTATTATAGAAATAATCTATAGATCAGTGCTTCTATGCCCCTCTATGCGTCTGTACAGTATGAAGGCTTTTTCCTTTTTAAACTTCCAGTCAGCCTGAGCAGAAGGAATCTCATTCTGAGTCTGGTTCTTCTGGAAATGTCCTTTTAAATTTTTAAATTTCAAAGGGAGTTTTTTCCATGACTGTGCTGCATGCTCTGTGTGAGGGATTTCTATAAACACAATGCAAGTGAATGCATACTGTCTCTTCATGCTCATTTAGGAGGAATGAATCTTGTCAATGACTAAATGCAATTAGCTGGTTTTCCTCAAGTTGAAAACTTTAACCAATCCATCCGTATGATTTTCTAGTTTACCATTATCTTTTCAAACATAGAAAATATTTATAGATCAGTGCTTCTATGCTCCTCTTGTATGTCTACTTCTCTCTCGTTGAACTCCCACTCAGACTCAGCAGATTGCTGCTCACACTGTGCCTGGCTCTGCTGGAGGTTTCTTCCTGTTAAAAGGAGTTTTTTCCTCTCGACTGTTACTGCATGCTTGCAAGGTAGGAGGTATTGCTGAAAGAGTCAACAACAAAATTCAAGCGAATAGTTGCTGTTGCCACATGCTCATCCTGTTCTGCAGTCAGTGACTTGATGCATGAGCTGGTTTTCTTTAGGTAAAACATCTTTTACTTTTCTGACTGTATCTGATTGGACAGCTTCTGTAATGTACCTTAATGAATTATATAAATAAACTAAATTGAAAAACTGCATGATTTGATTACATTTTTTTTAAAGAAATAAATTAGACATGAACTAAAGCAAAGTTTGAGCTGAGAACATATCAGCCAAGACATCTTTTTTTTTTTCTATCTGTATTTCTGGTTTCTTCTAAGCACATCGTGACCTGTACTGGTAAAGGCCCATTTTCTACTGTAATCGGAGGACATTCTAGGTCCTAAGGTCAATATTGGATGGAAGTGTCGTCTAAAGTACTTATTCAGAGTTAGATAAGGTTGAATGCACGGTGAGTAATTAAACTTATAATTTCTTTCATGTGAAGCTCTTGTCTGCAGCTTGTCTTTAGCTTTTATCTGTTTAGTGAGAAAAACTGTGATGATGTCAGCTTAATGAACCATGGCTTCATCAGCCAGCAGATCAAACCAGACCACAAAAAGAAACTGGGATGAGCAGAAGAGAAGGGAGAGGAAGGAAACATGGAGCCAGCAAGCTGTGATGAAACAGACCGACTGACACAAGATGATAAGTTCAGGCTGCACATCAGCAACATTACTCAGCAACGCTTGTTGGCTGTTGATGAATCAATCAAAGTGTCCGGCCAGTTAGGTGCTACTACAGGAGGTTTTATTGACAACATTTAGATGAGACTGAATGAGTTTTTAACTTTCTGCTTATTGTTTCACTGAGGAGAACATTTTTCTAGGACGCTGTTTTGACTCTGAGGTTTAAGAGTTCATAGAAGCAGGAGGAGAGTCACAGAAACTAGAGCAAAGGTAAGCAATTAAAAACCAGCAGGGTCCGAATTAAGAAAATTAACAACCAGTAAAGGTCCAGACACATTTTTAATCATAATCTGTTACTTTAAACAGAATTGAACACTGAAATAATATGAGGTTTTTATGCATCAATTTTATACACTGACTTTTTACATAAAAAATATATATATATATATATATATATATATAAAAAAAAAATTTTTCCATTTTAAAATCTCAAGTTTCTTTTGCAGTAGAGAATAATAATCGTTCAGTTTGGTTTATAGATAATTTCCTGATTCCCATATTTTCTCAAACCCCTGAACTGATGGTTTGTTATTTTCTTTCTTTTTCCTGTCTTAATGTTGGCAGTGGGCTTTAGGCTGCCCTGCAAGGCTTTAAACCTGGGTTTAACCGGAGACTAAGCCATTCTCAAGCACATATCAAGGAGCTCATTTTGAGCCTGGATCCAGATTTATTGTTGATTCTGTTCATGGTGGAGAATCCTGCTTCACAGCAGCAGGTTGAGCCAAACATCCTCTAAATGTGCAGGGTCATCTTTGAGCACGCCATTTCACTTTTCTTTCACCAGTTCACCGCAGTTCTTCCAGCAGTCCACACTTTCTCTGCTCTCTTTTTCTCATGGTCTTCTCCTTCTTTCCCATCGCCCGGCTTGCCACAGGTTTGCCTGCTGTGTCTAAAAGTAGCAGCAGCAGCAACCCAGACTGACAGCTCATTGGCTCATTTGGATCACGTGCAGCCTGGAGCCGGACGCTCCCCAGGGCTTTACCGTATTAACAGGAGAAGAGGCGCAAGTGAAGTTAGACACTTCGGTCGGACAACATGCGGTAATTTATAAATGTTTGAAATCAGGTTGGGTCCGGATTGGCCAGCAGGTGGGTCCAGATCTGGACGGCGGTCTGCTAACCTCTGACCTCTGTACCAGAGGGTGAAACTAGGAGTCTGGATCAAACAGGAAAAATCTTTCCTTGACAGCTCTGTCTATGGCTGAGAAAATGACCTTTGGGGTTGAATGTGTACATAAACTTTACGAAATTTTGGATTTTTATCAAAGGCCCTTGCATTTATCGCTTAGAGATGTAGTAAATAAAGATAAACATTAGTTCCTTTTTGCAAACTCAAAAATCGTTAAAAACATTTCCAAAATAAAAAGGATCAAATTTGTTGAATAAAAAATTTGCGTAAATGAATGAACTATTAAGAGATGTCATTCCAGCTGCATCAAATGGGATTTGGGTAACCATTGGTAGAGTGACAGCCTGGTCTGGGCTGCAGGAAAGTTTTTTCATATTTATTAAATCCACTCCACGCTTCTCTGTTGTTTACTGCTTTAAAAATATGTCAATGAGACGAAGAGAGAGCAAGATTAGCAGGCTGCTGGATGGAGATGGATGAAGATGATGGGTTAGGGTTGCAATTCCCAAAGGGAATATACAGACTGGAAAAGGAGAAGGAAAAAGTGACTAAAAGAAATGTGATGGATAGTTTCTATCGAGTCATAAATGCTTCATTCTCATTATTCCTGTACTTTATGTTTTAAAAATGTTTTAGATACATTTAATTTGTCTATTGTCTTTTATTAATAGTATTTCTGAAATGTTTGCTTCTTCATCTTTAAATGTTTAATTTGTGTGAAACAAATTAATTGGTAGAATTTATTTTCTCCTACCATTGATAGACTACAATGGTAGGATCACATTTCACCATCTCTGGAGCAAATGTATCACAACTTTTAATAAAAAGGATGGTAAAATATATATTTATTGGTATTTATTTGGTCACTTAGTCAGATGTAATAATTATGTAAACTAAATCTTTACATTTTTGTAAGACGGTGGATTCCAAAGCACTTCATGCCACATTTAAGCCATTTCTCGATTGACGAGAAAGCGAATACAGACTTGTGTTCTTGTCAAGTATGTTGTTGAGAAGAACACAGGAAAATGTGGACTCTGGAACAGGAGCTCGCAGAATAAATCTGGGTCAATGGGAACAGAAGCGTAGTGATGAAGTCACCACATGCCCGGCTCGTCTGGAGCTGCTTTTTACCTGTTATTAATAGTCTCTAGAAAATAAAAATAAAAATTTCCATTTAGTGGAGGAATAATAATGAACACAGTCAGATAAACACTAATCAAATGAACATTTTGCCAAATAAAGTGAAAACCCTGCCATTAGGGCCACCGGTCCTTCACACACACGGCCATGCAGAGAAGGGGCAGCTGTTAGCCTCGGAGCTCCGCTGCCTCAGCCTTCTCAGTATTGGAACTTTTTAATCAATTATGCACAAAATCAGTAAATGAGCCATATACTGAAGCTTAAAAGTATAATGTTCTTTCTTCAAATGATCTAAAAAAGTACCTTTTATCAGGATTCCTTGCTGTGTGTTTGTGTTTCTGTGTTTGTCTCCCTTCCTCCACCAGGAGGCGCCTGGCTCTGGTCCACCTCCTCACACACCTGCTGATGGTTTCCTCGTTATCGGAGTGTTTTTAAGCTGCTGATTGCCACTACCTCGACGCCAGAGTGTTTGCCAGTTTAAGGTACTCTAGCCAAGCTGAGTTTTGCTGAGTCAAATTGAGTTCTTGTCAACCTGAGTCTTAATCTTGTTTTCTGTCTTTGCCTCTCAGCAGGAAGTCATCCGGCAAACTGGAGTTTTTCTGACCTTCTCTCCCTGGAAGGATCATCTGAGCTTCAAACTGAGCTGAGGATTTAAACTGGAGGTTTGAATCTACTTTTCCCCAAGAGATCGTTTGAGCTTCACACTGAGAACAACGGCAACAGAAAAAATAACTTTTAACTTAATAGTCTGAGCTTTGTGACCTTGGGCCAATGTGCTGCAAGATTGAGTTGTTAGGTTCAGAATAAGAGAATAACCTCGACTGCTGTCCGGAGTACTACCCCTACCAAAGTGCATTTACAGTAGCCGCCATTCAAAATGGCCCTTCCCAGTCAAACACCAGCCAAATGTCAGCCCACTTCCCTGCAACTCCCAGCAAATCCCCTCCAACTTCCAGCCACTGGAGTAACTCCTGCTCCTTGGTAAGCATTTTTTTTACTGTGACTCCACCCCTTTCACTGCATTACAGGCTCTGACCAGGAGATGGCGCTTCTCTTTAGATCTTAATGCCCACAAATCATGACAGAAATAATATTTTAGTACAAATATTTATATTTAAAAATGAATTGTAGGGGACCAGCCATGGGCCCATCAAGGAAAGCAGGGACATTTTGAATGGCTACTACTGTATGGCCACGCTGGACCTTTTCTCTAATGGGTGATAAAGCACCATCACGTCCTAGAGGTCAAACCACCTCATACTGCTTCCTTGAACATGAAAGCTTTGATTTGTTATCGAAGACTTTTGGTTTCTAATGTGGTTCTACTTTATCTTCAAAGAGCATTGGGGCTCATTTAGCTCAGGCCTGTTTTATTTCTCCAGAATGCAGTGATTGATTCAGGAACACCTCCCAGTGGCACCAATCAGACTCTATTGATGTAGAATGCGATGCATTCATTCTAATGAAAAAAAGAAATGTACAGAACTGCTGTAATGTTAATAGGAGTGATTGCTCTACAGAAATGCAGACTGATCACTGTAACTAACCAATGAGATCATTGAGATATGTTGAGTTGATCCTAATTACACTGCAGGGCAAATGTCTTCTATACGTCTCCATTCCTAATCAGAATGTTCACATCTCTGCTCTTTGAGCCTGATCTGTATGTTAATCACAACTCTTGTTAATGAACAATGTGATTAGTTTATTCCGGGAAAAATTAACTTACTGATGTTTTTTCAGGATATGAGACATTCAGATGAAATGATGAGGAAAGGAGCAGTTCAGCGATCAGTAACGTAGCATTACAGGAGTAAGTGGGCAGCACATTGTTCCATGAAACACTAATTAAATATTACAATAATTACAGAGAGGAAAAACACTCACAGTTATGTGGCAATAGTCATATTTTACACTGACCGGGTTATGATCTCTATTGTGAAATAAAGTGAACTCAGCAAGCAGGTAAAATAAAATCCCGTTACATGTCGTATATAAGCATTTAACAGAAGTAAGTTTCCCAAAACCCTCCGATCATTTCCAAACCAACTCGTTTAACAGCTCAACAGAGAAAGTGTTAGAGTTCTGGTTCTGTTATGTTTTTCTCTCAAGTATCCAGTTTTACTTTACTCCTTGTTTTCTAGTTTAAATGGTTTAATTTTTATTTTGTTCTCTAGTTAATTCTTAGTTACTGTTTCAGTCTTGGTTCTGTTCTATTTTCTTTTGAGTGTTTAGTTTTAATTTTATCCTTGTTTTAGAGTCTTAGTGGTTTAATTATTATTTTGTTGTATTTTCTAGTTAATGTCAGTCTTCCAGGTTTTTCATTTATTGCCCTCTGCTGCCCTCTTGTGTTCTCCTTTCTCCCTAGCTCCTGTTTTTGTTTCTGCTCTGTCCTCACCTGTTCCCAATCTTCTCATTAGCCCTCTCTTTGTCTCAGTCTCCTTTAAAAAGCGCTCTATTTTCAGGGTCCTCATCTAACCTCATCAGTCTTCCTCCTACTCGTCTCTCTGAGCCATCCTCCAGGTTACAGTTCTTCTCCTGATGACTCCTAGGTTTTTGGTAACGTTTGACTTGTGTTTTCATGGTTTTTTTTTATCTTTGAATTTTTGGACTCCTGGCTTCTAGTTTGTTTTTGGACTTTTTTTTCTTTTGGATTTCTGGATTCCTGTTGCCAGTGGTTTTGGACTTTGTTTCAGTACTCTTCTTTAAATCAACTAAAAATTCACCTCTGCCTTCCTCTGCTTTTGGGTCAACTATTCTAAATCAAATCCTGACAGAAAGGTCGACTACAGCAAATTACATATTGCAATATGTAATTAGCCTTTACATCACAGAACAGTGTAATAAAGTTAATCATTTTAAGCTGGGTGGCTTAGGTTACTGTCTAACAAAAATCAACTTTGCTATCAATGCTCAAACAAAACCCCAAAAAAAATTTTTAAGTATTTTTTTACCAGGTTATGCCTGGAATCACTCAGCGCGCCTAGAAGTCACATCCAACTCAACTCTGCCACCTTGAAGACCTGAAGTTGTGTGAAACATTTACCGTCTGCAGCTAAGATATATCAGTGTCTCTACGGCCACCGAGCCTCCTGCTCTGAGAAATAGCCGCTAGCGTAGTGGAGAAAACTTAGCTCGGGTAGGGAGCTGTATATAAAGTATTTCTGATATAAATAATCCCAGGGCGAAATTTCTTTAGTTACACCACTCCATATGTAATAGAGTGACTATAGGAGCAGTTTGATAGAACACAATTTCATACAGTATATATAATTAGGGGGTCCCCGCTCCATCTCGCCATCAGTTTAGGGGTCCTTGGCCTGGAAAACATTAAAGACCCTAAAGGATCTCAACGTTACAGGTTGCAAATCTGTAGCGATCAGAAACATCCTTCCTTTGAGAGTAAGAACAAGGTCGTGCAAAATGCAGCAAGTTTAAAGCTGCAGACAAGAATAGGAGAGAAATAAGGACTTGCGTCTGTAAATCTAAAAGATTCAGTTTTATATGAACATACTTTTAAGCATTTCAGGATATGTAGCTTATGTTCTGCCTCAGGACTGATTGCAGGGATTTTTCTATCCGTACTGCTTACATGGAGAGCTTTGTGACGTGGACAAAGGGATACAAAATCAATTTCAGTTTCAATTTTATCCAGATCAAAGCAGGTCATATTCTCTGCTGTCCTCTGTTCTCCCGCAGATAAGAAATGGAAAGGATTTTCAGGTATTATTGTACAGCTCTTTAATATCCATCCAGAAGGACAAAGTCCAGGAAGTTTGCATTTCATCTTCTTATGTAAAGATCAACAAGGTCAGTGGAGGCTGTAAAAGGTGGATGAATGGTGAGAAACTTTAAATCAGATTTAGAAGGAGTGGACCGAGCATAGGTTGGGCAGTGGAGGTTTATGAGGAAAATCAAGGCTTATTCTGCTGTAATTAGCTCAGATGAAAGTGCTGACAGATATCAGCGCCATGGCACAGATATGTCAGGATGGAGCAGCTTCCACTGAAGTGACAGGTTGTTAATCACCAAAGTGTTATGTCAGAATGAAACAGTGTAGACATAAACAGACGTGAGCAGAGTCTGATGGCATCGCAGCGCCGCTACCACATCTCCCCTCAGCAGGAAACAGGCCCTGGTTTAAACATTCCCGGGTGATAAGGGTGACAGTAGACTCATCTGTCTGATAAAACGAGGTGAGCAAGCATGTTGCCGTGGCATCAAACTGCACCTGAACTCTCTTAATGCTCCATAACTCTGCCTCTGATAAACTGAATTTTTAAACTTGCTTAAAAACGAATCTGCCTGCGCTCCAAAGAAGTTCAGCTAAGGCCAGAAGTAAACCAGGTCAAGTTTGTCTGGCCAAGGTTTAACAATCTAACATTTCTATGAATTTATTGAAGTCGCCGTCCGATTAGAGAGAAGGAAGGTCTGAAAGACAAAAAAAAAAAAAGAATCAAGGTAAGAAACCTGCTGAGTTTGACAGATGAACCAAGTGAACCCATGTAAGGATCTACGGTGCATAAACATCACATTCATATGAATGCATTCATGAGTGGAGCTGGTATTTTTCAGGACTTTGACATTTTAAATGTTGTTGATTTTCGGGGGCTTGTTTTTGAGGAACATGAATCCAGCACAGATCACCCTGACCTCATTTTACAGCACTCTATTCAGGCTGAAAGACAGATTAGCAGTTTTCAGGGATAAACTACCAATATTTCAAAGAGCTGCTGCAATCTATCACCCTCATGGTGAGTGACTGATGACTGTGCTGCTGTGTTTCACCTTTTGAGCACATTGTGCCCATTTTGCTGTTTTTATAAGAACTTTTTTTAGAAGTGTTGGACTTAACTAAGTTCAAAATTCTCATATCTGTCATTGGCTTTATCCTTAACGCCAGAATATTAACTGAAGGCTCGAAACCCAATAGGATCTTATTATCCGAATAAATAACGTCAAGCTAAAGCTGCATTCAACTCTAAGTATTTATTTAGACTTGGTAAATAGCTAAAGAAACAATTACTTTATTAGTCAAACCAAAGATTTGTTGGCAAATAAACAGCAAAGTCATCCTTTTAATTTGAAAAACCTTTGACCATTATGTGAAGTACTTTAACTAAGTTAAAATTACTTAAAATATTTTATTTATATATATATATATGAGAGTTTTACCTTTTTTAAAGAAAGGTCATAGATTTAAATATGAATAAATGATATCCGATATTTCACCACATAGAAAATATTTTACAAATGGAAATATTCGGAAGGATTGCCACAAAGCACACGTCTTGATATTCAAGCTAATTCATAGTGAGAAACTAAAATGTGCCAAGCATAAATGTTATAAATATATATATATATATAAATATATATATATATAAGTCTATTTAGCAAGGAATAATCAATGGATCATTATTACCTAAAACTAACATGCTTAGCGTTAATCAGTAACCTAATCAGTCACCTAATCTGGGGGAGGCCATCTTTGCCCAAATATAGTAGCCCCTCCCTCCTGCCATCTTCCAGCAGTGACGTCACGGTGCGGTAAGCCTAGCGCCATTCTCCCCGCTTTCCAAGCTAAATCAATGGGAACTACTAGACACATCTGCAATCAACAACAATTATTGAAGATTTCCAGAGGACTTCACCATTGAAATTCACCAGAGCTATAGTGAAACTGACAATGCCCACGTGCATGGCAGCTGGATGCTGGAATACATCGGGGAAAAGTGAAAAAAAAAACATTATTTCACTTTGGTTTAGAGGAACAGATTTTCAACAATTGCTCAAAGAGGTTAATTTCATGAACACCTTTGTTTCTAGATGTTGGAGATCAGTCTGTTTTCCAGTGTAGTCCTGTTTCTCTGACTGTGACTAACTGGATTTGCTCTCTTTCATCCTCTGACATGGGAGCTGGCTCAGAACCCTTTTGTATCTATGCTTCTTTTTCTATGTCTGCTTCTGTCTCCATGAACCCCAGTGGGCCTCAGCAGATGGCCGCTCACACTGAGCCTGGTTCTACTGGAGGTTTCTTCCTGTTCAAAGGGAGTTTTTCCTCTCCACTGTCGCTACAAGCATGCTTAGTGTGAGGGATTGCTGAAGAGTCAATGAGTCGATGCAATCAGCTGGTTTTCCTTAGATAGAAAACTTTGAATCAATCTGACTGGATGATCTGGTGAACTGGAAAGTGTCTCTACATGTTGTGAATTGGCGAAAAAGAATAAACTGAATTGAAATTGAATTGAATTAACAGAAGTCAACTGTTTTCACATTTCAAAACATGTAGATTCATATAATGATTCAAATCTGGGAGTATTGAGCTGATAACTTTGAAGAAAATAAAGTAAAAGAAAGCAAAAGATTTAGAAGATTTATCTTTTCTGCTCAAACAAACTAATCTACTTTTTCAGACTGTTTCTCTAAATGAGTTCACTTGAACTCTATCTTAGCACAGTGGAATTTAGATCTTAAATAGTCTTTTCCTAAACTAATATGAACCCATAATTAAGATTTAAAAGAGCCCAGCTGCTGGTGCCAACCAGAGCTGAATGCTGAACTAATGTGTATGTTAAAAAGCTTATAATACAAGGAAGGCACAACTGGCTCCAACTTTAATTGCAAATCTGTCTTCCATTTAATTAATGTGCTACTTAAGAAACAGTTTATTCTTTCAACTGCAGCTCTGTGCTAAATAACCTCTGTATAAAACAAATTTAAAAATGTATTCAAATTGCTAATGAAGAAAGCCACGTTGGATGTCTTTGTCATAGAAACATTTTCACTGTCTGTTCTCTGAAATTCATTACCTGCTTCATTAGTATTTTCTTGCTTATTTTAAAACAAATTTAGGAGTTTTGGCTTTCATATGTTTTAAAGGAGTAATTAAAACCAAACAACAAACCAAGGAAATTTTACAATGTAATAAAATCTTTTAATAAAATTCCCTCCATTTTATGAGAACTAAGGTCTAAAATGATTTGAATAAACATTTTGTAAATGCATCGTTGGTTGAATACAGAGGAGCAGCCACTGTGACTGCATATGCTGTACAGACCCTTCACTGTTTCTGGAGACACTTTCAGTTTTGTTCCTTTCACATTGAAGCAAATGCATAAGACCCTAAAAGCCTTAGACAATAAAAAAACTCCCAGATCAGACATGATAGAGCATTACTTTTTTTTTTTTTTTAAAGGGCACTCAACA
Source organism: Cyprinodon variegatus (assembly GCF_000732505.1). NCBI lineage: Eukaryota > Metazoa > Chordata > Actinopteri > Cyprinodontiformes > Cyprinodontidae > Cyprinodon > Cyprinodon variegatus. The sequence goes on along the minus strand of NW_015150518.1, from coordinate 1,560,116 downwards.
GCCTCTTAAAATTATTTTTCATCTACGAATAAATAAACAAATTCCTTCAGTTCGGATGTCAGTTTCTGCTTCTTAATGAAAAGAACATAATCCTGTTGTTCTAACTGACTACTGCATGCATCCTGTTAGAAAGTGCTGAATCTATTTTTAGACTTTGAGATTTAGGCTACGTCCACACTGCAGGCCTTCATCCTCAATTCCGATTTCTTTGTGAAATCCAATTATTTTTGCGTTCCCGTTCACATTTCCAAATATCTGCGACTTGTATGTGATCTCCTGGTGTGAGCTACATTCATACAGCTTAAGTGTCACACATGCGCAGTAGAGGAAGCAATAACGTAGCAAACCAGCGTGTTCTGCGTTTACAGAAGGAAACATGGATGGTAGTGCTGGAGCGCATCTAGCAATCTTTCCCAACCTTAAAAACTCAATCCTTTCTATATAAATACTACTCTATGCATCATCGTCCGCAATGGTTGTTGTTTTTCTTGCCAAGATGCAGAATAGTGACCTTGTTGGGTATTAATGGCGTACAGCTCGGATTAATGCGACCTGGCCGTTCAGAAACAGGCTGCATTTGAAAAGATCAGATTCGTATGGGATTCAGACCACAGAGCAAAGTGCCCTGGGTCGCATTGGATAACATCGGATCTGAGTTGTTCACACTGTCATGAAAAGATCAGATCCAGGTCGCATTTTTGCAAGAAATTCGGATTTGGGTCACTTCAGGCTGCTGTGTGTACTCACCTTAGACTCTACTTTTCCCTTGGGATAACCTTCAGGGGAATTCTGGTTCGAGTAGCTTAAAGAGTACAAATAGTTAAAGCAAGATGCCGTTAAAGATAAAAAAAAAATAAATATGACAGACAATATGATGTCTGTCAATTTACGCCTCAAAGCTTTCTCTCTCTGAGTCCTTTTTCCTGAAAAGAAATCACTCGGGACAAACTCTTTAAATAACACTTCATAACTTACATGTATTAAATAACCATGAGACAGAACAACAGATTCTGATAGAAATTATAATCTTACTCAGATCAGAGAAGTTGATTAGAGTTACAGAAGGCAGCTGCTCACCAACCGGGCTCACTTCTCATGAAGCGGCCCAGATAAAAAGTTAGAGAAGTATTTTATACAACTCCAGTCTGCCACATCATCACATTATTACATCAAACACGTTTGCAGATGAGGAGACATCCATCTCTCCAGCTTATCAAAATGTACACTTTGTTTTTAGATCAAGGACGCCGCTCTCATTTCATTCCCAAATCTTTGCCACATACAGAATATAGATTATAACTGTATATAGCCGGACCGAGGAGCCGGTCTGAACTAATCGGAAAAAACATTAGTTCTGACACGCAACAAGCAGCTAATATTGGGGTAATAAAGTCACACATTATCAATGATAATTATCCTAACGCAATAATCTTACTGATAAAGGAAGATTTGATATGGGCCTGTAGATCCGCAGGAGGAAGTTGCTGAAGTTGTTCTGATTATGTTGATAATGAATAACTCAGCCATTCTACAGTATACAGAAAGGCTAAAAATACAAAATATTCAAAGAGTTACGACGGCAAAATTCACGTCCAGACTTTAAAATGTATGGTGGGAAAAGATGTGCTTAATTCGGCAAATTTATCTGATCTTGGCGAGGATGTAAGCTAACCTGCATTCCAGGTCTGCTTTACAATTTATTTAATCACGTAGTCAATAAAAGGAGGTTATTGTTGGAATGTAATTACTTGTAATTCATCTTAAAACCATTTTTCTTTCATAAAGCTGCTATTGAAAATAAATCATCCAGATGGTCCTTAGGAATCGCTCGATTCTTTACACAAAACTCATTTCCAGAATGGAAAAGAAAGACGTGGAGATGAGTTTGCTTAGGAAACAGTGCACACCTACTGTAGCAGCTTCATCATCAGGTATGTGTACGCTGAGCAGAGAACACATTGGAAATCCACATTCATAGAGAGGGATTCACTGCTATGAAAAGACACCTGATTTCATTCATGTGGAAGAAACGTTCTCAAGAAACAGAAAATAGGACAAAATGGGTTTTCTACCCGTCAGTTAAAGTGAAGTGTGTTCCAAGATGCTGACAGCGGTTTTATGATATTTAGCAGAAAGAAATCTTCAGTCTGGAGAGGCTTATTCACAGGTCGGTTAAGGAAAAGCTGTCAAATTATTTCAGATTTTCATGGACTTTAAGCTTTTCAAATAAAGGGATGCTAAATGCTGAATATCAAAATAAAAAATAAAAATAAAAAAATCATTTACCATCAAAAAAATGCTCCAGGCTAAACATTTATTTGGATAAATTTATACGTGTTTGGTATTTCTTTCCTGTAGCTAAGAACTAGTCTTTACTAGAAAACTAATTATTACATTTTGGACGATGATATTTTAAGGCAAAAATCCTTTTACATACTGAGCAGGGGAAACCTCCACATGATCTGTTCAAGTTCCCATCGGAAATCTGAGTGACAGTCCGCTCCATTACTCCTCTGGGTCCAACGGTTGTCTACCTGTCTGTCCTCCAACCTGTGCACTATTCTCTGGATTCCCCCACACAGACTGTATTCAAGGACTGAATAGGCCCCCTCAAACTTGAGCCCCATTCCAGCATTAGCTAACAGCATCCAAGATTCCTACAGTCCCTGAACTGACCTCTGAACTTCCCTTCTCACTTCCAGTTCCGGTTCACCAGCTCACTGAGTGCCAGATCCAACACCCTCAATAAACCTGTTAACCTTTTCCCGTGTTCTCTGAGTGGTTTCTCTGCATGTGGGTCACATTCGTAAAACCGACAAAAATGACAAAAAACAAAGTCTTTTTTTTTTACTTTTTTGGAAAGAGGTCAGGTGTATCACTCTACTTTAAGACATTCTGTCATTTGGCTTTTATATTGAATAATTAACCCACAAGGCTCCCTCACTGTACTCCTACATTTTATTATAATATGAAAGCAGGTTAAAACCAGCTCTCTTGGGGGTGAATAAAGAAAACCTGCAGCCATTTTAGTAACAGTTTTATTAGTTATCACAGTGATGAATAATTTAGATATGAATAAACAAACTAATTAGAATTGATTTGTCTCTGTTAAATAGCTTAAAGGTGTCAACTGTATTTAGAAACTAGCTTTGATAAGACTGAGGGCCGTGCTGTGTTTGTGTTCGGAGGCATTTTACAGGAGCCATCTGTTAGGAATAGTAAGTGTGGTCGATGGAGTGCTTGAATATTTGTCTAGTCATGCAAAGCACTCTCACACAAAATATAGTAAAAAATGCTGAGTCGCTGCTCTGTAGCCCACTGCTGCTCGGCTTACTCAGACATTAAACAAAGGAACAATTTAGTGCATTAGGTTCTGGTTGTAGGTGTTGGCTCTGCAGGGCCCCCATCATTCAGCAGGAACACAGTGTGGCAACAAGCAGGCTGCCCGACTACCCACACAAATAAACACATATTGGCCCCACGCTGGTAAAATGAGGAGCATGTTATACTTAAAGACGGCCAAAGTGTTGCATTACTTCCTTTACTGATTATATTTCCCTCCATCATCATCCTCATCATCACCACTCTCCTGACATTCATGTTATAGAATAAAACAAATTAGGATTATGTTTTTTTTCCATTTTTGTAATATGAAAACACATCAGTAATATTTAAAGAAACAATGAAAGGACCTTGTATTGGTGAACAGCTTAGTTTAGGCCGCAGCATATAATATTGTTTATTGTTCTCCTGTGAAAATGATGTTTACATTTTCCCTTCATCATCTGACCAGTTTTCTTTTACAGTTTTTTTCTTTTCTTTTTTTATTTAAGAGATATATACTGAAAGGACAGAAAAAAGACTTCCTAGAACTTTATAAACATGTTATTATTGCAGCAATAAGACATAGATATAGCATTATAGATCTTCTATAGTAACCTTAACCTACTTCATTTAAAAAATATATTCTTCCTCCCTCCCTCCCTTCCTGAGAAGGAATATGAGAACAACATGAAACTTACATAACTGTGAAATGTCTTTGTAATTCCATATAGATGTGTTTTATACTAAAGAAAAATAAATGCAAGAAATTAATTTCTCAAAGTCTGATCTCAAGGCGAAGTGAAGGCGGTCCAGGATAAAAAAAGCAGAAAGCTTAGATTTTCCAGAGATGAAAGAAGGCCTAAAGGATGAAAATTACATCAAGGAGTCTCAGATGATTTGGGACAGAATAAACTTTTGTTTTGTTCAAACTTTATTTGTCAATTGTTGTAGAGTTCATAAACATGTTACACTATCTCACCTTCAAACCAATCCTGTCAAAGTTTAGACAGGATCAACAAGAAATTAAGTTCAAATCCCCCAAAAGTTCTTAGTTTCTGATGAGAGCCTGTAAGTCTGGGTGAAGCTACTGAGAAGGAAGTTAAGGAGAACCGCCTCTTTAAGGGAGATCAAACTTTACATTTGAAACCTGGGATTCCTAACCTGGGACCTTAAGCACAGGCTCCCCTCAGGGCTGCGTCCTGAGCCCCCTGCTGTTCACCCTGATGACACACGACTGCGTCCCCAGGTTCACCACCGATCACATGGTGAAGTTTGCAGACGACACCACGGTGGTGGGCCTCATCAGAGACGACAACGACCTGGACTACAGAGAGGAGGTGGAGCAGCTGGTGGAGCAGAGATAACAGCCTGATCCTGAAGGTGGAGAAGACCAAGGAGATGATGGTGGACTTCAGGAAGAAGCGGCCTAACCACGCTCCACTGCTCATCAACAGCTCAGCTGTAGAGATGGTCAGCAGCACCACATTCATCACAGACACCCTGATGAGGAGAGCCCACCTAACCCCACTCAGCCCTGTTTCCCTCCACACACTGTTTGTCACGGTTCCTATTTGGATTTAGATCCTCACTTTCTAACCTGCTGGGTTCTCAAAGGGTTTAGTTGAAATCATAGCAGGTCCTTCAGATTTTGAGAGTTCATAATATTTCAAAGATCAGCTGTTGAATCGAATGTGTTGTGACCATCTGCAGGCCTGGGCTAAAATCATTTTAATGAACATTACACTTTTATATACTGCCAACTTGGAACAAAAGAGATATTTAATCTAAAATGTACATTCTTTTAACTAGGGAGACTGGTTAGCTATACAGAACCAGGTCATCTGCAAAAAGCCTGGTCGAGATCCGCTGGACCCGAAACACGACATTTACGGTCCTTGATTGTGGCTAGAATTCCTGTCCATGATGGTTATGCTACATTTACAGTTTTTTTAAATTGCTATGACACAGTTTTCAATACATTTAACAGGTTTCCTAAACTCTAAACGCACCAACACACCTAAATCACACAATTGGCGAAACGTTTAATTTCATGTTCAAATTCACACTTTGAAAACTAAACTCCAAAACTAATTTTCAAAATACAATAATACACTAACACAACACACCATGTCTAACAAAACACTGCAAACATGTTTCAAAATCAAATAATTAATCAAAACACTAACAAGAGTTCTCTTCCAACAGGAACATTTAGTCAATCATAACACAATGACAAAAAAAACACTATCATCAGTTGAAACTACAGAAACTGCATTTTAGATGTGTTAGGTGCCCTTATACAATAGACAGTAACTGTACAAGGGCACACCTGTGTTTTGCACATGCATTTTGTTTCATTTGCTGCAGAAAGTAGTTTTACATTTTATGAAACAAAAGACAGACAGAATTGATGCAGTATAAATACTTTATTTGCAAAAGGAAATAACTGCAAGATATACAATTAGAAATACGGAAACAAACAACAACTTTCAATTTGCTCAGTCTTCTGCATTTGGCCACATGTTCTCATCCACATAACACCTGATATCATGTCTACCAAGGCATCGTGGGAATAATATGTTTTTGTATGCCTTATCCACTCCTAGCAGTTTACAGCTGTGATGTATTGGCATGCAGCATCCATTGCATCTAGGAGAGACATTTGGTCATGTGGACGATGGTCAAATACCTTCCATTCCCAGCCTGAGAAAATCTCCTCAATGGGGTTGAGAAAAGGAGAGTAAGGAGCAAGGAGATGGGATATCATCCTTGGATGGGCATCAAACCAGGCTGTAATGTACGGGAATGGTGGAATGCCACGTTGTCCCATGTGATCACATATATTGACCCCTTTCAACATCTGGCACCAGTCTTTCATGCAGGTCTTCTAAAAAAAGAAGAAGGCGGTCGGTGTTGTTTGGGCCAATCTCACATTTATGCAGGAGAACACCATTGTTGGAGATTGCTGAGCAAATGGTGATGTTGGCTCCTCTCTGGCCCGGCATGGCAACATATGATCATGTGATTGAAATATCAACACCTGAGTGTGCTTCCTAGATGGGAATCAGCTATGATTTCAACAATTGCATAAGATCAATAAGCTGTTTCTTATTAGCAATTGAATAAAATACAGGGAATATATTTGGGTTTCAATTTAATATGAAGAGTTGTTCACCTTGATTTTAGCCTGTAAGGTTAGGTTTGGAACATGGTGTTATCAGTTCTGACATACAGTGTTAAAGCAATGGTAAATTCGGCTGTAAAATTCTACTGTTTTTGTCTTGTTTTAGCTGGTGTGTAAAAGGAGTTTAAGCATTTTTTATTTTTGTTAATTGTATGCATTATGTGATAAAGCAAAAAGGAATGTGTTAATAGTATAGCTTACACATGCAGATGTAGAGCTAAATGTGTTAAGAGTTTTGGAAATTTGTTAAAAGTATTGAAAAATTTGTCATGGCAATTGTAAAAAACTGTAAACAGCAAGCAGCGGAAGCAGCAAAATCGTGCGTGTTGCTTCTTTTTTGATGCTTGTACCAGTTTAGTTCTGACGTGCAGCTGAAGCATCTTTGCTGCTCTAGCTGGGTGGTGGAAAGCGGGTCTGAAGCACGTTGGGGCGAGCCACCCTATCCTTTCTTTGCCTGTTGCATTGGCAGCTATATTTGCTGTGATCAGTGGATAAAAAGTAGATTTATTACGTTTTTAAGTGAGAAAGTCCAGCTGAAAACTTCATCTGTGCAATCAGTTCATTAAGATTATGATCCAGCTGTCAAATATTATTTTGCTGTAGGACCCGCTCAGACCCCAGCGGTGCGCTGTCACTGGGAATCCCGTTCAACGGCAGCATCTGGCCCGGTCACCTCTTCACGGTTTTCCGCTACTGCTCGCGGCTGGAAGGCATTTTCCACGTACGTAATCCAAACTGCAGGCACCAGAATAATAAAAGCAAACATATTTTTCCGTCTGGGTTTGACATTTTAAGTTAATTTAGGCGTTAATAAACAGTTTGAGAAGAGTGATCACGGCGCTCTGCGTCAGCAGTGCTGTGTCTGACTCCCTGCCAGCTGCCAGATCAGCTTTTCTGATTGGTTGATGTCGCATGTCGAGCAGCAAAAGTTCAATTTTTCCAACTGCAGCAGCTGCTGCTTCTGAAGCGCAAATGTTATTCTAAAGAGGCCTTTTTTCCAGAATAAAATAAAAACCTGTGACCAAATATTTAATACTGATTAAGCTGCAGAATTTTTTTTTCTAAATTTTTGTGATACATCCATAGGCATGTAGGCATGCTTAAAAGCACATTACAGTATAAGGATAGAAAGAGCTTTACATTACAACCTATTGCTTGTCCTTTTTTTCTAAGTAACTCTAAAGTCCCAGGAAAGATATTAGAGTTATTTTCAGTTAACCATCAATTAATCTGTACAATATCTCTTAAAAACATCTGTTCCCCTGTAGAGTGATGAAAAGCTTCAAACAAAGCTGGTCATGCTCACGTCTCTGCTGGGTTTCACCCACAGATCAGTGACTCTCTGATTCGTTTTTTAACGCAGAGGTCCCACAGCCCATTATTATTACTCATCAAGCGTGCTTCCACTGATGAAAAAGGAAATATTGAAAACAAAATGAACAGAAACACAGGAGATTTAACACTTTTATTGAGTTATTTGGTTTTTGCCAGGTTCAATGTGAAGGATCTGAGCAGAGCAACCAGCTCATACAGGCCAGCAGGAAGTGTTCCTTGGATTTATAAGCAAGCTGAACATTTTTTACAATTTTTAAATATATGAAAATGATTCATCTTGTCAAGGTTTTATATATATATATATATATATATATATATATATATATATATATATATATATATATATATATATATGCTTTAAGGGAGGAAGAAAGGAAATAATTTTTTCATGGTTTTGGTTCTGCTATATCTGTGTTAATTGTGCTTTAGTGCCCCCTGTGCCCATAAAATGAACTTGATGGTTGAAATGTAGAGAATCTAAGCTTTCCAGTGATGCCTAACATTTCTATATTGGTAAAACTTTTACTGTGTCATTTTCATCTGTCCTCAGTTAAGTTTTCTCTTTGAGTTTTCATTGCAAACAGTGACTGAACAGGAGGTGTATATATGGGAGGCAGAACCAAAGACCAGGATAATCAGCAGATTGGGAGCAGGTGTGGACAGAGGAGACTAGAAGGGATCAAGGAGAAGGAGACTGACCCAATAGGGCAACAGAGGGCAAAAAAGAAATACTTAAGAACTTAATTTCATTCAAAAATAACTAGAATAATACAAAATCAAAATAAAACAATAAAAAATTAAACAGAATTAAAAGCATGACACATTTAAAACACAACCGAATTACTTTCAGAGCTCTGCAATTGATCCTGAAATGTTTTTTAGATGTGAGCTGCCACTCATCTCATTCTGGTTTGTTTTTTTTATTTTAATCAACGATTAGCAAACAATCTGAAGTTACATCACTAGACAGGAGTGTGAACTGAATACTTTAAATTCTTTTTTTATTCCCTTTCCACTCTTCAGGAATACCTGTGACCTTTATAAGGACATGTCTTGGATGCATTTAATGCAGGAAATAATACCAAAATGTTTAAGACTGAAAAAAGACAAAATATGTAGTTTCTCATTGAGTTAAGAAATAAAAACATAATTAATTCAATTGGTTATTTATATATATATATATATATATATATATATATATATATAACAAACAAGGACATGGAAGTAGAAAGGAGATAATCTTACAAATGTCCTTTCTGAATCAGACTGGAACCACCAGCTCAGCCACAGCTTTAAAGGTCAGAGTGTGATTGATGTTCTCCTTTGGCTTCATTTTCCACTAAAACAGAAAAGCAGCGGTCAGTGAAACCTCTGATCCTCATGTCAGTTTGAGTTGACCTGCAAGACAAAGAGTAGGGAAAAGGTAAGCAGAGACACAAATCAAAGACATGTCCAAAAGAAAGATTTACATCTCTAACATGTCTTACTTTAACTTGTGTGGAGAAACACATATCAAACCAATATGGATCCAGTTTGTTGAATTAAAAAATATATATATTGTTGGTAAATGTACCATCAGCAAAGGGAACATACAAATAAGCTTTTTATTTAGCAGAAAGCTTTAAAATTTAAGGATCTGATTGAATTCCAAAAAGGTTAAAAAAAACAATCCACTGAACTTTGTTCCAAAGTTTGAAGACGTTTGAAATAATCAAACTGATGTCAGAAATAGCGTTGAGTTCCAGGTTTTATCCAGCAGCCCAACAAAGCCTGGTTTTTGTTTAGAAAACATGCAAATAGAAACGGATGAACGGGTCCCCCCCTTTGGAATGGGGGTCGTTTGGCCTCTTTTATTAGCCTGCAATGCCCCATACCTGTCTATGTCTCTGAAAGGGGGGGTCGTTAGAGGGAATTGTTGGCCTGGCTGAATAGACGAGGTATTCTGTTCCCTGTATAGACCTAGTCCAGCCTCAGTTCCTCACCTCAGTCACAATCTGTGTTGCCAGTCTCCGCTCTCCCCCAAATACACGAATCCGTATGGATGGGTCAGAGTTGGTGAGAAGGATCACACATTTTTTTTTTTTTTAAGAACATTTGCTTGAAGTTGATGGATGGATATTTATAAAAGAGATCTCTGAAGGATAATAAAGGTTCCCTTTCATACATTATGGCCTCTGTGCCTGATGGGTGGAGGAGCTATTAGCAAGCTTATGTAATAGCTTCTTATTTGAAAATGTCAAAATAAAACTGTAAGGAAGATTATTTTTGAGCTGTTTAACTAGTTTCTTATACTTTTATTGCATATCTTCTAACTACTGTTGGTGGCCTGAGGAATAGACTTGTAACATCCAGACATAAATCTCATACATTTTATGAAATAAGCTTTTTCATTTAATTCCAGCTTTATCTGGTTTGGGTTTTTTCTATCTTGGCCTTACACATGATCTTTTTCAGCAGCAGGAGGTAAAGGAAGTCTCTAAAGCTAAAAGTTTAGGAACCTTAAAGATGTCAGGGACCGTGAAGCCCCCCCCCATGGGTCAACGGCTCTTCAAAATGAGCATTTAGTGGTGGAGTGTCGCTGTGTCGGGGGTGAGATAAATGGAAAAGTTCCAGAAAGAAACCATTTGAGCAGAAACACAGTGTTTAGTTCCTGACACTCCCAGATGGAAGCATCCTGTGTGATTCCATCCAGAGAAATAGCTACTGAAGCAGAGACTGCTGTCATTTTCTGGCAGAGACGTTTCAAAAGCTCTTGAGACATGTATGCAGACAGAGAGCATCTATTCACTGCTGTGGTGTTTTCAGTGGGCAGGTAAGCATTAGACCCGGACCATAGAGCAAACATAGAACGTTATTTAGTGGAGCAATTACCTACACTTTCTGATAAATGGCTGCGTGGATCCAAAAAGCACAGATAGGCCACATTTCTCTGCAAAGGTGCTTAGAACTGCCGTCTTTAGGGAATATATTACATTCAGCAACTATGTGGAAAACACCAGCAGAAAAACCTGCAGTCAGTGTCAAATCCATGGAAATTTAAATATTTATCTAGATGTATGATCCATCAGAATATGTCTTAGGTGAAATGGGGGGGCTGATGCCGACAATGTGCTTTCAAAATATGACTATATAATATATTTTAATAAAAACAATAGCCGATGGGTTAAAACAACAATTACCTGGATTTTTTAGGGATAAATGATCGTGTTGATGTGGAAATAATAACAGCAATCTTCTGATATTCTTTCCCTCTGCTGGCGCATCATCGGCTACATTTGTATTGTTGCTAAAAAAAATGGAACCAATTGATAAAAGCATTGAAAATTACAGTTAAGAACGCTGGAAACCAGCCAGAGGTGGAGAAATACTGATGTTCTGTTTTTTTCAGGGAAATGAAAACTCAATCTGTATTTCTGGTGTTTGGTATTCAGCAACAAATCACAATTTATTATTAGCAGTACAGTAGCAGCCATTCCCTGTCAAAAGGCAGCCGAATTGCAGCCCACTTCCATGCAACTCCAAGCAAAATCACTTCCAACCAACTTCCAACCAGTGGAGTGACCCCATTCTTCTCATGGGCGTGCATATTGTTTTACTCTGACTCCACCCTTTCACTGATTTACAGGTTCTGACCAGAAGATGATGCTTCTCTTTAGATCTTAATGTCCAAAAATTATGAGAGGAAGAATATTTTAGTTTACAAAGATTGAGAGCCAAAGACCGGCCAAGGGCCCATCAAGGAAAGTGGGGAAATGTTGAATGGCTACCAATTTAGTAGTAGTTTTTATTTTTTTTTATTTGCTGGACTTAAAGAGGGAACAATCTTGACGTTCTTTCAAATGTCCAAACCCAATTATTTGCTTGACTGATAATAAACAAAAGCTTCAAGCCAACTTTCTATAAATAAGCATCTACAGGACCTTCTCATGAAAACAGAAAGTACATCCCGCTGCAGCCTGCGGGGCTTGACATCAAGCCCCGCCCACATCAAGGACAGCCATATTGGAAATGCTGGCCGCTCTTGCCTATAGGCGCTGGCGAGAGAAATGGCCAAAAAAATGTGTTATGTCACAAGGTATGTCTGTCACATGGTATGTCTGTCACATGGTATGTCTGTCACATGGTATGTCCTTTTTATTTTTAAATCTTTATTAAATCTTATTTTCAGATGTTAAAATAACATTAGTAACAAACAGTCTAAAATAAACAACAATAAGGAATTATTATGAAGATGTATTTATCTATCCTCAAACCCTATCACAAACAAATGTCATAAAACGTAAATTAAATTGGTAGTACCAATTGCAATCGATTAATAAACTGTGCTCCAAAGACCTTAAATATCCAATTTTTGCAAAACCAAAACGGATTAATTTAAAACTTTAAATGTAACTTCAACCTGGAAAGACTCACACAGAGAAAGAAGGTTTTAGAAAGTTTATTTGATAAGAAATAATCTTCGGCGCCATGTGCTTCCCCATAGACATAACATGAGTAGAGCCCGCATTGGCTGTCGCTGCGCAGGAATTACGGCCGCCATATTGGGGCGGTCGACCTGCTACTCAAACCTGCTGATTCAAGCTGAACACGCTAATGATGCCTCAGCGCTGTGCGGCGTTTTTTTGTTTAAATTGATGGACTATTGACGTCAGGGGTCGAGGGATAACTTTTCACAATTTTACATATATCTTTATATATATATCTCCATATATGTCTATATGCTTCCCTCCCCTGTTACGTCAGCATTTCCAATATGGCTGTCCTTGGTGTAGGCGGGGCTGGACATTAAGCCCCGCCTTCCCGCAGGCTGCAGCGGGATGCTTCTCGAAAACAGACTCCATTTACACTCCAAAAAAAACTCAGACAACTATTAATTTTGATGGTTACGGCTTATGGATATTGAAAATCCCAAATTGGATATATTTCTAAACTAGAATCTTAGCTTTTCTAGAAAAAATAGACCTGCTATGAAAAACTAAATGGAAGAAAAAGGTGATTGGAGCTTCTGAAGGAGCGCACTGAGACAGAAGTAATATCATCAAGAGCCACTAGACACAGAGCATCCCTTACAAACGGACCCTTAGAAGAAAAAGAATTGGACTGTTGCTCAGTGACCTGAAGGCCTCTTTTCAGATGAGAGGAAACTTTCTATTTCATCAAGGTCTAAGAGTCTGAAGGAAGAGTGGATAGCCACATCCTCCACATTAATATAAGGTACAATTCTGCAAGCTATGATTACATCGGAGGCTAGACTGAAATATGTGTGAATATAAGAAAAAGAAGGTTTCATCTGAATTCAACCATCTATAAACCAGATAATGATGTCATGATGTGCCCTTACTTCCCGCAGGCTGTAATCTGAGGCTCTTGGACATTCAGAGGTGTCTTATTTCCCTAAAAACAAACACAGAGGAAGTGTTTCACCACTGTTTCACCACTGTTTCTACTGCAGACATAAAACTAAAACAAACAGGGAAGTGTTATTTTGATTGCTCTGAGCACCCAGAGCGGTCCAGCAGCAGGTTCGGAGAGCGGCTGAAGCTTCATTTCTTTCCATAATTAAGGCTAAACAGCTCCTTCTGTTGCTGTTCCTGATTTACAGGATGAGAGAAATTAACATCCTTCCAATTTCTGTGCTGCTTAGCGATCCTGTGCAGTCAGATCCGTTTGCAAAGACTTGAATGACATAATCTAAACTGCTTTAGATAGATGCTCATTGGATTATGGATCAACTTAAACCATCCATCACAATCAGAATACAAATTCATTACGATTGAGCCAAACATGAAGGCAATGTTCCAACTTGCATAATTTTTGTTCAGATGGGTGATGTCCATGTTAACATATCACCAGTGGTTTAACATGCTATGCTATTAGCCATACTGGTGGAGCAAAATGCTTTGCTTTGCTCTCTAAACTAAGCTGCAGTCCCTCTGCAAAGACAACATTAAAGAAGGAACTGAGACTAACTGGGACGTTCCTCTGCTGTACTTAGTATAAAGGCCTTGCAAATGCTCTCACACATTTTCATTTCCCAAGGCTCTGAAGAGGGAAGGCCACATGGGGGGCGGGGGTACCATCTGAACAAGCAAGCCCAGAGCCAGAAGCTTCATAGCTAAATTCAATTCTATTCAGTTTATTTCTATAGCTCCAATTCCCATCATGTCATCTCAGGTCAC
>NW_015150518.1:1542662-1544122 GCF_000732505.1 Cyprinodon variegatus | reverse complement strand
TCTCCACAGCTTAGACTGGTATCTGATTTCACTACGTTTGTTGTTAGTAGGTGACAAGATAATATCATTGCCAGATGCAATATTAGACCTACAAATAAAATTATACATTGACTTTCGTAAAACAGCATGTAAGATATTGACTCTTGCTTTGACAAACATCTCACCTTGTCTGGACATTTCCTAAACCTGCGCCTGGCTCAGATGACCACAGCTTATTATGATAGAAGGTCAACTGGCTGTAAAAGTTTGCTCAATCCTCCTGGTTAGAAGTAAACTTCCTTTTCATATGTCTGTGAACCTTTAGTCTTTTCTTTCAGCCTCGCTCCTGCTGAACTTGATGAATTATCCATATTTTGTCTTGGTCGGCTTTGTTGAAACTCCGCTGCTTCTTTAGAAATAAACACCAAACACTGAAACCACCTTGAAGGAATGTCTTCACCCACTAACACATGAGAAAATGAGGTCTATCAAAGCTACGGGGGAGTTTTCCCTGGCTTAAGTTCAGCCATTGTTTACTCTCTTTACAGTCTTTCCACTCTCATTATCATCACCAGAAACAACCTTGGAGCTCAGTTTATACTCCAGACAACCATCTGTGTACGCACACAGATCTGTGGGTTTGGGAAACACAAGAAAAAATGAAAATACAAACAGTTTCCAATGTGTTTGGAGACAATCATGTTGTCACACCCAGGCCTGGCTTCCTTTCTCTGGTTGGGTGCGGTCTAACTCCAGGAACCAAAGCACATCCTCTGCACAGCTCTCTGCTCTTCTTCTAAATTACTGCTGTTAGCAGCTACATTCATATTTATTTAACTGCATCAGGTTGGATTTCTGATTTGCCTGAAGCCTCATTACTGTCTCCCCTCAGCCAGCTGACTCTGATTCTCTACATCGCCACAAACAGGCCTGCATAACGTGGACCTGTTAAACTATACAAGGTGTTTATAATCATCTCTTTAAGATCCACATGCAGGGAAATTTGGCTTTTACTTTCATGCTATTCGGAGGAACTTTTAAGAAAGCTCCAAAGTTTTTTTATTCTAGTGTCTGAAAGAGTTCCATATTTGTAAAACCGTTTCCTTTTCATTTCCAACAAGGTTTAATTAGTGATGACGGCATCCTGTGCACTGGAGGCCTCTATATCCCACAGTTTGATTCTTGTTTGATCATCTTACAGCTGCTGAGAATAAAGAACTTCATGAAAGAAAACTCTGAATTCATGATGCAAACATGTGACCTATTTGCATGTCTGTGTGTCTCATTAATTTTTTGTGATATGCACATATGATTATGTTTCATCTGTTTGAGGGTGACCCACACTGATCCTGAACAGTAGAACTAATCCTCTGAAAAGGACCAGACACGGACTATATTCTCTGGCATTAATGTAACATGGATCTCATGGTTCTGACCCTCTGATTGCGTTTATTTTTGAATTTCTTTGTGTTCTGAGTCTT
>NW_015150518.1:1538346-1542019 GCF_000732505.1 Cyprinodon variegatus | reverse complement strand
GTTTTTTGTTTTTTTTTGGTAATTTGTATTTTGTATGTTTTGCATTTTTGGACGTCTGCCTCAGTTGCCTTATTAAATCAAGAAGAACTGATCTCTGCTTCCCTCATCTCTGCATTTGGGTCCTCAACCAACCTCACCCCCATTGCTGACAGGTCATTCATCCATGCCGCCAACAGACTCTACAATGTGACACTAAAACAACAATAACATGTGCAATGTATAATGTGCAATTACTATTTGATACCTTTTGCAATAACCTGTTTCTCTATATCTGACACCGGGTGCAATAATTATATATATAAATATCCATCTGAACACCCTATACAATAACCCCGGATAAGGATCCTACTATTAGGGGGGGAAAAAGCTGTCATATGTGGAAGCACCTCATATTCTGTATATATCCCATTCACTTTTTTCTTCCTTTGGCACCTTCTTCTTCTCCTTTTGGAGCTGATGTAACCAGTACATTTCTCCACTGTGAGATCAATAAAGTCTATCAATCAATTAAAACTAAAAGACAATAAAAGTGGTCAATGTCAGTGATCAATGTTCAACGCTTTCTTCTCTATTCATCCTCAAGTTTATGCAACCCCCCCCCCCTCTGTCCTGTAGCTGAGGACCTTGTCTCCGCTGCCAGAATGGGATTCACTGGAGGTAAACAAATGAGGATTCATGTTTAATTTGTGCTTAAAAGCATCAGATCTGCTATGAGACTACCTGAAAAAAGCAGTTAATCCCTTTAGTTACTTTGAAACCTACAGTGTTTGCTCCCCTGACACAAGAAGGAGGATACATGTCCAGGCACAGCAGTCATTAAATATAGAACAGCAGCTTCTAGTCTCTGACACAATCTGCTGTAGAAACAGACTATTAGTTGAGTTCTCCATCAGATGTGACCAACTATCCAGCAGTGCAGCTGTATCTGCATCTGTCTACCAGGTACATGGGTAACTACAAGTTATTGCTCTATCTCAGAGGTTCTTAAAGCTTTTTATCATGTTTTTTTCTTTCATTTGAAAATATACATGTTTAGTGTTTGCAATTTGCTCTGTTTTAGATTCTGATGGTAGGGAATCTGGTGCTCACAGCCTGATCAAGGTAGCATTAATGTAGGATCAATATTCCTCCTAAGTCACGGCCGCTACTTTGATCAGAGCTGATCCAGGTGTTTTACAAACCATCCATCATCCATCCATCCATCATCCATCTATCATTCACCCACCCATGATCCACCAATCCATTTCTCCATGCATCCATCCATCATCAAGTTCAACGGGTTTTATTGAAGGGTATTTTGAGTTTGGTGCAGAGTTCCTCCGAACTCTGCTCGGCCGGGAACTGGAAGACGAGGTGAAGACAGACTGTTAGATTCAGGCTGAGAGGGAAATTGGAGTGGTTAATCTTGAAGGAGAGGATTTGTTGCCACTCATGTTTCCAGAGAAGAAGAGACACGTAGACTCCAGTCTGTGTGTTGGTCATCCAGAGTTTGTTTGATTCGGTGGAGGGCGGAACAGGGTTTACCCAGAATTCGGACGGAGTGGAATGATGCAGCCGCTGGTTGCAACTTGTGGTACAAGTGGTACTTGAACGGGTCGTGGTGAAGATGCCCATCTTACTCAGAGAGAGATCTCAGCTTGCTCAAAGGTGGCTGGATCCAAACCTCCTGTTTGGAATCCGTCGCTCAGTGTAAGACTCACTTGATCCAACTTGGGAGAAGGCGGTCTGAAAAGGTCCAGTTTGCAGGAAGGCTTCCTGCCGAAAGGCAAAGAACAAACAACCGCTTAGTAAAACTCAATGTGATCTCAGCTTGGCTAGAGGACAAAAACTCAAAATGCAAAAACTCAGATTAGACTCAGCATAAACAAGGCTTGGCTAGAGTACCGCAAACTGGCAAACACTCTGGCGTCGAAGTAGTGGCAACCAGCAGCTTAAGAGCAGTCCGCTGATGAGGCAACAGCTTGCAGGTGTGTGAGGAGGCGAACCAGGAGCCAGGCGCCTCCTGGTGGTGGAAGGGAGAAACACAAAAGACAAGACAAACAGACGAACAAAAACTGGGATCCTGACAATATCTGCCCCATGTGGAATAATTAATAGTGTTATAATCAAGACTCTGTAACCTGAGACCAAGTCAAGACCAAGATCAAAGGGTAACATAGGTCTTCACTTCTCTTTTCAATCAAATATTTGATGTTTGTTAATTTGCATAACTGCTCATAAATAACTACATTCTCAAAATATAAATAGTTTATATATATTAAAAAATGTAAAGCTGATTAATAGCTTCTCCATTATTAAACTGGTACATTATTTTTGAGCTTTGTGACACAATATTGGAAGTTTTGTTCTTATAATGTATTTTGTTGTTGGCATTCATATAAATATACTGGTTTGATAACTTAGTATACATTTGATTTGTTTTTTTGTATATGTCTATTTTGAATTTATAGTCCCCCCCCCGGAGAAAAGTCCTCCAGCCGCCACTGATTCCACAGTATAAAAAGGAAACTAAGAGAATGATTGTGACTAAAGGCAGTTTTTTTTAATAAAGACTAGAATTTCTTCCCACTGAGCAGCAATTGGATGAAAAGACGACATTATTTAGGTCCAAACAACGTTTTCAGATCACTGAAATGTTGTTGGGTTTGAAACGTCTTTTCAACATCAATTATTGGATTAAATTGGGACAAAATCTGATCAACCAGAAAGCCAAATTCTCAACAGTGATTTTTGGACTAAATCCAGACTATGACGGACCGACCAGATTTAACGTCTAAATGATGTCTTGTGTTTGGGGGGTTCTACTCCTAAACCAGGTATTTAAATGCTGATGTTTGGCTGGTAAACATTCGGGTCTCCTTTAAATCTCCTGATTCGTCACCACTGACTTTACCCAAAAGGAGGAGAAACGGAGGTCATTCTGAGATCCACCTACTGTGGTTCATTCAGAGCCTTAAACCTCTCAAACACTCCATCTTTATTTCATTCATTCTTATTGCTTAAATTAACTCATTTTAAGGTTGTGTGAAACAGAGTCTTTAAAGTTGAGGATGGTTTGGAAGAAAAAGTCACATGAAAGTTTCCTCTGAAGGTTGTACATCAGCAGGACCGGCACAGATGAGAACATAAAATGAAAAACAACGGCTTCTTCATCCATTCAGTGACCTTTTCTCAGAGTAATTGTGGTAATGGGCAGTATTACTTTGTCTCCTGCAAACCTAGAATGAAGGCGGCTTTATTTTCAAACTGTTTTCAGCTGCTTTTGGATTTCAACTTTTTTCCCTTTTAGGAGGAAGTGCTACCACAGCACACGGGTTTGTTATGGTTAAGCCACACTTCCTCTTAAATGATTCCTACTTGTTTTTGGCTTTCTGCTGGTTTCTCTGTGGCCAAATGCACAGCACTGAGATGCAGTTCAGCTCCAACGATTTAATGAGCTTGTATATTTTCTGGCAAATCATAATAAATGTGGCTTGACATGTTTTTATTGATTCTTTTCTTATTTTTTTTCTTGTCTTTTACCCTTTATAAGCAAAGATTATTTGTGAGTCTGAACAGATGCTCATACTGTAAATGGTTTCCAGTCTGTGGCAACCAACGTGTTGTGCAGACGGAGCAATGGCATCCCTGCTATGTCTTCAAGGAAAAGTTCGCTCATATTCAGAATTCAAAC
>NW_015150518.1:1535535-1537974 GCF_000732505.1 Cyprinodon variegatus | reverse complement strand
GTCACTGCTGGAAGATGGCAGGAGGGAGGGGCTACTATATTTGGGCAAAAATGGCCGCTCCTAGAATCAGTGATCACAATGAAAATTAGCGTTTTCATTGTTTTCATTGTTTTACACCACAAACATGTTAGTTTTAGGTATAAATAATATTCAACTGATCATTCCTTTCTAACCAGACTTTCCTTTAAAACAGGACCTGTAAATAATAAATGATCACAAAGTGTAGACACAGCTGTTTATAATAACACAGGCAGTACAGAACACTGCTCCACAATCACATTTCGAAGTAAGAAGGTTTGCCTCATTGTTCAAAAGATTAATGTTATCTGTATATTCTTGAATACATCTATTTTTTAAGATCTAGAATTAATTAATAAGAAAATATAACTTTTATTCATGCTGAACTCTATGATACCTGCATTTTGTTTATATATACCCACACAAGTGAAATAATATGGGCGGGTTTTCTACCTGTAGATGTACATTTTATATGGTTATGCACCAAGACGTCACTGCCAGAAGATGTCAGGAGTGAGGTGTCACTATATTTGGGCAGAAATGGCCGCTGCCAAACTCAGTGATCGCGACGAAAATGATTATTTTAATTTTTTTACTGATTAATGCTAAATTCATTAAATCGCTGTGAACGTATTAGTATAAGGTATAAATAATGATCCATTGATCATTCCTTGCTGACCAGTCTTTCCCTTTCATCTCTGCTCAGGGGTCTGCAGGGAAGTTTTTAACAGCAACATTAACCCTTGTGCTGAAAAAGGATTGAACTTTTGACTGGAGGTTCAGGTGCCAGCAGGGAATTTAACCTGTTAAGGCCAAAGTGTTTTAGTGCAAATCTCCACCTGAAAAGATACAACTAAATAAATCAAGAAAAACTCCAGAGTAAACAGGCCTTAATGCAGGTCAGGACCTCTCTATCAGACCTCCGGTATAAGAAAACACATGAAGCTGCATCCAACCTCAACAGATTTATTCAACAGAATTATCTAGAGCATTACCTTTTTTTAGTGTTTTTGTTTTTCCTCCTGGATCAGCATTGGGCCTGAGTGTCTCTTCCAGCCAGCTGGCGTTAAATTATCCTGCTTGCAGCTGAGACCATCACATTTCAACCTGATTATACACTTACTAAGTTATACTTTCTCACTCCCAGAGCTGCACCATATTGCAGCCTAAAGACCGTATATCATGCAGGCTTCTACCATTCTTCATTTATAAAACCTTTAAACCTTTTTCTGCTTTCTTTGTAATTTTTTTGCATCTGAGATGGAAAACTTAACCCAAAAATTGCAGACAGCTTTGAAATCACTACTTCGCCTGAATATTTACTTTTTCTCTTTTAAAGTTTTCTCCAAACTGGAGTATCTCTGTGCTGGCTGACTTCTATAAAGTATATGGAGCTGCATCTTGGAAAAGCTTTGTTAAAAATCACCGCTTTATATTAAGATGCAACCAAAACGACCATATGCTCATTTTGGAATCCTCTTAGTAGAATGAATTACTTTTAATTTCCTTTGGGATGCAAGCAGATTCAAGCTGCTGAAGTGAGTTTTCTCCATAGTGAACTCTCCCTTAGAGATAGAGTGAGGAACTCAGGCTACTGACCCAAATACATTTTTTTTTGCCCATATGTGACCTGTATATGATCTTTTCAAATGCGACCTGTATGCGGGCAGGTCGCATACATCCGAGCTGAACGTCATTAATTCTCAACAAAGGTCACTATTCTGCCGGGAAGAAAAACAACAACCATGGTGGACGATGAGCAGTCTTTATGTTTAACCATCTTGAAAAGATTGAGTTTTACGGTTAGAAAAGATCGCGAGATGCGCTCCAGCACTACCAACCATGTTTACTTCCGTAAACGCAGAGCACGCTGGTTTGTGACGTCGTTACGACCTGTAGTGTCCTGCGTATGCAGGACACTTGCGTTGCATGAATGCAGTTCACACAGGTGATCACATACAATCGCATTTATTTGGAAATGTGAACGGCAACGCAAAAAAATCGGATTTCACAAAAAAAATCGGAATTGAGCATTAAGGACTGCAGTGTGAACGTAGCATCAGTATTCTATGGAGGACACAGAGTAGAACCACTGCTCCTCCACATCGAGTGGCTCGGGCATCTGGTTAGGATGCCTCCTGGACGTCTCCCTGGTGAGGTGTTCCAGGCACGTCCCACTGGGAGGAGGCCCAGAGGGAGACCCAGGACACGCTGGAGGGACTATGTTTCTCATCTGGCCTGGGAACACCTCAGGGTTCCCCTAGAGGAGCTGCCCAAGTGGTTGGGAAGAGGGGCATTTGAGGGGGCCACCCTACTGAAGCTGCTTCCCCTGTGACCCGACCCTGGATAAGCAGAAGATGGATGGATGGATGATGGATGGATGGATGGATGGATGGATGGATGGATGGATGGTGGATGGAT
>NW_015150518.1:1533412-1534668 GCF_000732505.1 Cyprinodon variegatus | reverse complement strand
CAGCTTTGGGTGGTTCCAGTTGCTGCTTCGTCCCACTGACTTGTTGCCGATTCTTTTTTGCAGAACATTTGTAAATAAAGATGTTGAGTTTTTGTGTCTTCCGTAGCTTCAAATTGTTTCCAAATTTCAATTCATGGTTTCTTCTGTTTGTAAAATAAAAAAGGTAAAGTTGACATTCATGCTATATGTTGAGTCCATAATCGACATTTAACATCATATTTCCGATGCTTTGACACAGTGAAGTAATATCCCAGTTATTATCGGATTCTTCTGCATAATTAGGTAAATAATTAGGCAACTAATTACTTGATATATTTAAAGCAAGGGAAAAACCCCACAGCTTTAAAGATGCTTTAGTGTCAGATGAACCAAACTGGATGACAGTTAAAAGCCTAATTTTTTGCCCCAGAGCCCGACTAATGAGACAAACAGTTTCTGAAGGTTTTATTTCAACATAATAAGCAGTTTCAAGCGCATTAGTCTCAGTTATAAACACTGTTGTTATCTGCTTTACACCAAGATTTACAGGGAAGTGCTGCTGTCCGGTGTGCTACAGTAAAAAATACAAGATCTAATCTTTTTAATGACTCTCTTGCTGCATTGGAAGCACAATATTCACAGAAATACATTTTTGTTACACATCAACAGAGACGTTTTAAAGCTTTGGTGACAATCTCTATGATCTTCATGAAGTCACAGGTTTTGCAGTATTAATAACTATTGTAGGCGTGTAAACTTGCAGCCTTCTATCAACTCGTTTTAGTTCAGTTCATGCATTCATACGGCACAGATTTACAACGACTGTCATCTGAAGGCACTTAACAGACCGCTGCAGGGAGAGATGTGACTCACTCTGAGGACGGCCTCAGCCTTGTTTCTGCTCGCCTTTTACAAATTATTCACAAGCAACGTGCACGTCTAGCCACATCTGTCAGCTCTGCTTTGGTGGGGTTTTTCTGATGGTATGAAATGTGTGGGGTTATGATGGGAGCAGAAAATATCCTGTGAGGTTGCAGAAGTCAGTTCATCATACAGAAAACTGTTCAGGGAGTCTACATCACTTCGTAAGTTAAAATCCAATTCCTCATTGCTACAAAAAATCCTTAGAAATGAACAAATTTAGTCTGGAATTGGTCACAAATGTTCAACTTACTTTATTAAAGGAAAAGTCTGGTCAGCAAGGATTAACCAATGGATCATTATCTATACCTAAAACTAATATGTTTGCGGTGATTTAATGAATTTAGCCTTAATCA
>NW_015150518.1:1531172-1533163 GCF_000732505.1 Cyprinodon variegatus | reverse complement strand
GGGTAAAAGTGAAAAAAAGAGTTATTCCACCTTTCTGATTCCTGATCCTCCACGGACGGGTTGGTCGTTGGATCGCCAACTTGAAGAGGGAGGATTTGCCATCGAACTTCTGGCCAGAGAAAAAACCCGTAATATGTATTTAATATGTTTTTCCAAAGGGACTGAAGCCTTCCAGTCCAACCTTTATATTATGGCATTATGGGTTTTGCCTGCCAGTATTTACAGAAGTAGCCCAGCTTTGCTTACGTTCTAGAGAAATTGTTGGTTTGAAACTGAGAGAGGCCCCAGATTCCTCCCCAGAGGAACGGGTTAAATGTGGAGGATAGATCTCCCTACTGGTCAACAATTGAAGAGTCTTCCTTCATTTATTTAAAACCAGCAGAGATGATGATGCTCTCAGAAGTTCTCTCAAGTTCCAAAAAAGTTGAAAAACAATCCACCAGCACTTTGTTTCCAAGTTGAAGAGGTTTTGCTTCCCATCCTGGAAACTTTTTCAACTCAAAATGTCAGGAAGAGCGTTGAGTTTGAGGTTTTATGCAGAGCCCAACAAGGCCTTGTTTTTAGGAAACGGATGAACGGGTCCCCCCCTTTGGAATGGGGGTCGTTTGGCTTCTTTGTTAGCCTGCAATGCCCCATACCTGTCTATGCCTCTGAAAGGGGGGTCGTTTGGCTTCTTTGTTAGCCTGCAATGCCCCATACCTGTCTATGTCTCTGAAAGGGGGGTCGAATAGCCTCAAACTCAACACTATTGCCAACATTTTGAATTGAAAAAGCATCTTGGGTTGGAGGGGAAACGTCTTCCAACTTGCAAACAAATTCCAGCGGATTGTTTTTCCTTTTTCTCTCAGATGCTATCATTTGTTTGTTTGTCTTTTTTACATTCATCGTATTCTATGTGTGTTTAGTTCAATCTTCTCGTTGCTCATCCAGGATCGTCCTCTTCCAGTTGGTCCTCATTAAGCCAGAGGACATCTGGAAAACCACGGCACCATTTGTGCATCTCACTTTATATTTCATGCAGGAATGGGAAAGTACAGAAACATTGATCAGAGCCAAGTTAAATGAGACAGAAACAGTTTCTGTTCAGTTATGATCCAACTGACAGTTTAATAAAAACTGTCCCTCTTTATACTGCGCTGCTTCACTGCAAAGTAACCATGGGACACATTAATTATGCCAAATCGGCATGATTATTCATCTGGGTGTACAGAACAGCTTGTTTCTTCTTCTGATATTTGCTGGAATGCCAGATGGCCAGTCCACCGCCTGTCTGATCCCAGATCTGTCGTGTGTTTTCTTTGTTTCTGTTCAAGCACCACAGTTCAACAGCTGACGGCTCAAGTTCTAAATGTTAAAAGAAAAGATCATTTGTTCTCTGCTCAGATCAGTTTGTTGTGTCATTTTCATTTCAAACAGCTGCTAACTTCCTCACTGTGGGGACGTTGTTTTGCTTTTTTACATGTCAGTTGTTTTTTTTTACCACAATAATTTGGAGCTTTAGAGATAATCTAGAATGAAGCCCAGGCCTGCAGAGAGAACAACTCTTGTTTTTAGGTCAGCCCCATCCTGGAAACACATGGTTGTGCTTGAGCGACAAGTCATGTAAAATATTTCACCATCCAACAGAGCCACGGCTGTTAAATACTGTTTTTCCTGCAACATATTAGCTGAATAGAGCAGAACCTAATTGGTCGGTGCTGTTGTGTTAATTAGCGCCTGGAAAATTTAATTTAATTATGCCACTTCTTTGATTTTGCTGTTTAACATTTACTGGGTCACAAGAGTTCATCTAAGGAATCAGCAAAATATTTGCATTTTAAAAGGCTTCAGTTTTTTCCTCTGTCTTTTCTTTTTGGTGTTGATTTTAAAACATTCATTATTATCATAAAAAGGCTTGTTCAAACTTTAAACACCTACTGTAGGTTTTCGCCTCTAATTATTGATAGTTTTTAAAGGAAAAATCTGGTCAGCAAGGAATAATCAATGGAAAA
>NW_015150518.1:1528374-1530117 GCF_000732505.1 Cyprinodon variegatus | reverse complement strand
CCGTTGTTGCACAAATTTGCCCCTTGCATTTCTCCACTTCCTCACCGCCTCGGCCGTATCTAGACCCACAGCTAGTTCCTGATTGTCCCTCTTGCGTTGTGGCGTGGAATCAAATCAAAAATATCTGCGTCAAACCTGCGACAAACTCACTGCGACACACTGCTCCGACACTATAACCAGCCCTTAACTCTAGCATTCAAGTGAGTTTGTTATTTTGATTCTGACCTGTTTTCTGCTTTAGATATTTAAGTTTTTGCCTTGCCCATGTCTGCTCTGTCTCTTTTAGTTTTTGTAGTGTTTTTCCTGGATTCTGCTGGTTACTGATCCTGGACTGTTTCACTGACCTTGGCTTGGATTTCCCTCACAGACACTGTTGCTCCCCGAGCATCAGCTGGCATTCAACTCATCATCACTCTGGGTTTTGGAAGCAGCCACGGCTGCAAACGGTGGATAACCTCTCCTCTCGGATTCCTCCCTCTCCTCTCGGATCGGACTGAACTTTAAATCCGGTCAGTGACTTTAGCTCCTAGTCATAATCAGCCCCACATTCCAGTCACTGACCTGTGTTTTCCATCTCTGCAGAGAATCCGGTTATCCGTTTTTAAAATAAAGCCTGTTGAAAATGATCCTGGTCTGTCTGTCTGAATATTGGGTCCTTTTTTCTGACTTTATTACATCCTTACATTTATAAATATTATGAGATACGAAATTGAGCAGAAAAAAAGAAAAAAAACTGTTGGCTACAACTTTACCTTAGCATTAACTTTTTTTGTAATTTAGTAAAAGCCCATTCTGTTGTCAATAAAAGGCTTTTTATTAGTCTGACTGCATTTTGTTTTGTTTTTTTTATTTTAGAACCTTGCTGTGGAAAACTGGCGTTTTAGAGAGTCCAACACAGATGGTGAGCCATGAGTTTGGGTTTGGCATGACTCGGTCTGGGTCAGTTAACAGTTGGATGGGAGAAGATCAGGTCTCTGTGCAGAGTACAGCATACAGAAAGAGAAAAGCTGAAAAGCAAGTTGTAGAACTTCTTGTTTTTTCTTCCTCTTTGGGGGCATGAAACTTCTCAGGAAAGCTGCATGTTTAAGTTCTCCAATCACCTCTTGGGTATTTTCCATTAGAAAGTTTCAATAAAAGACAACCTTTAAAACTTTCTATATATCGTGACATTTTCCTCACAGAGTCCTGTAGTTAAACATTCAGTGTCAGGCATCAGGATGTAAGCCTTAGTAAGTCTGACCGTGTGTTTGTCAGCGATGGTGGCTCTGTGATTTCTGCTGCAGCCGCTGACATTTCTGCTTTCAGCTGGCCGACAGAGGTCAGATTACCTGATGCTCTCTTAGTTCCCTGGTTCTAATGAGACACAGGAGGCACATTGATACTGACAGACTGAGAGCACGTCAGCAGCAAGGGTTCCAAGATATAATCAGTTCTCACTGTGAGGACAACCCACACAGAAAAACACCTCCAGCAGGTCTGTTTGTTTTGTGAATCCTGCTTCTGTTTATCTTTATTACATCTCCTGGTTTATTCTGCACTGTTTAATCAGAGACTTTCAAACATCTTCATTAAATATTTTTTAAGAAGTGCTCATCTTATAAAGCTCTACAGAGACAATTCCTTATTAAATAGATGTTTGAAGAGCTCCGAGGTTAGATTTCCCAAAATAAGATAAACGGAAAAAAATGAAGGAAACTATTTATTGAGGAAACATGGATGGATGGATGGATGGATGGATGGATG
>NW_015150518.1:1526761-1527519 GCF_000732505.1 Cyprinodon variegatus | reverse complement strand
ATGGATGGATGGATGGAGATTTGCTTTCCTTAATGTGTTAAAAAGAAAGGTCCAAACAACTATTATTTATTTTCATATATTTATTTATAGGTCAGCTGTTAAAGATCCAGAGCATGAAAATGGTTTTTCATGTTTGGGCCCCAAAAGAATCCGCCCAGGGGCCGAATTTGGCTCCAGGACACCACTATGGTAACCTCTATAAAAATAAAAAAAAACAATGGTATATATTCTAATAAAGGTTGGACATTGTCTCCATTTATTTTTTTTATCACATTCCATCTAAATGTGTCTTTGCATTGAAGTTAATCTGTAAGGTTCAAAAGTCTCATAAGTACAAAAAAAAAACAGTTCCTTGTAAGTCCCAGAAATAATAAGTTCTAAGTTTGGTAGAAATATAAAGTAACTGAATTCAAGGGAAGCAGCTTGGTTTAAAATTTAATTATGAAACCTGTAAAATGTTTTTGTTTTTCCCAACAGAGAATTAATCCAAATAAGCAGAATGTTTATTTCTTTAAAACATTAATTGTTGTTAAACAGGATGCTGTGGTAAAATTTTAAAAGATTAATTTCTTAGATCCTGGAAAATCCCCCAGAAGTTCTGAGTAGGTGACCTACCAACTATGTGAAAGTTCTCTGTAACATGAAATGAGTGGAAAGAAGCATCTTAGTGCTATGAAAGTAAAAAGGTTTGAGTCACGCTTTCTTCTACAGTACAACAATAACCAGGTAATAACAAAGTAATAACAAAGTAATAACAA
>NW_015150518.1:1525268-1525842 GCF_000732505.1 Cyprinodon variegatus | reverse complement strand
TTTTTTAATGTTCTATTTGCTTAAGTTACCATTTAGTTTGTAAGCCGTTGGTAGGTGGGGGCCAATAACAGAAACTGTTCTGTTGTAACCTGATGATAATTACCAACCAAAAAGTCTCCATTGTTACATATTAACATAAAATTGTAATAATTACATGCAGGTTATTATTTTGAAATTATATACCTTCATTTTGGGGTAATTAACAAATACAGTTTTTCTTGTTACCCAGTAATATAGTGTGACTTGCTATATTATTACCATATTATTACATTGTTAATGATGTACTGTAAAAAGAAAGCGTTACCGATGCTACTGCGCCGCAGAGCTAAAGGGCTCCACATCTGCCAGAGTGGCGATACAGAATGAGCCCATTTTCCCTCATTGTTTTAGGTCAAATGTTTTGGTCTTTTTAAATCGATATTAAGAAAGGAAAGCTTGATATATCAGCCATCCGAAAATCTCAGTATATTACCGAATCAATTCTTTCCTACACCTCTAGTCTCTGTGGTTTCTGTAAGGCTGAAGGTCCATTAAAGCTGCAGGGCAAAGGTCACGGTTTAGCAGACCGGGGTAC
>NW_015150518.1:1516064-1520987 GCF_000732505.1 Cyprinodon variegatus | reverse complement strand
AAAAACCATTTTTCATATTTTTTATTTAGAAATTCAATGTATAACATGGATGCATAAAAAAAAGATAATTTTATATCAGTGTTAAATTCTGCTTAAAGTAACAGATTATAATTAAAAATGTCTCTGGACCTTTACTGGTTGATGATTTTCTCTATTTGGACCCTGCTGATTTTAGATTGGTTACACCTGCTGTAGAGTGAAGTTAAGACATTGGAGAAAAAGCACGGATTGCTGCTCCATCCTTATTTCCTACTTTTCTCTAATAACAGAAAGTTCTGGTTTCAGGCTGCAGAAATGTTCCCTGCAGTTATCAGCATCTCAGGTTCATTCCTCAACCTGTTTCTATATAAAAAAGTTTCTTTTTCTCTGTGAACTGCTTGCTGACAGAGGAGAGATTCACTTTGTTCTGGAGAAACAGAAAATTGGTCAAAGTTTTGTCTGAGGTCAGGAGAGCTAATGCAACTCTGCTCCCCTGAGGAAAGGCTCTAACCTTCATGTCCTCGTCTGCGGCTGCAGCTCCACACACACCTCTAAATTAGAGGCTCCTCTTCAGGCCCTTCAGATTAATAGGGGACGGTGACTCTGCAGAGGGAAAAGCATGAGAACACAATCAGCTCTCTTCCTTAATTTATGCACCCGAAAAATATAAATCTGTCAAATGCATAATTTCCTGCTGGATGCAGCCGTGGGGGAAAATCTGCTCTTTCTTCATGTCTGTTTTCAGAGATCACATAACCAGCTGGATATTCCAAACACATGGTTTGGAAATAAAAAGAGCTATTATACTAATAACTGGATTAAAATAGAGCTGCTTTAACCAGAGGCAGCAATATGGGGAGGATTTATTTCCTGACTTTACTCCATCATCAGCAGACCACTTAATCATTTCACATGTTGTTGCCAGTTACCTTCAGGCAGGAGAAACAAACACTACAAGAACAATTCAGGCTTTACTCTCCTAATTAGTTTTTTCAGTGAGGAACAAATATTAAAAGCATGCTTTGTCCTTTGGTTTAATTATAAGATTTACATTTTTTATTCATATCTATTGGGGTCAGCTGTAATTCTATGTTCAGACCGCATGCAGCAGAAGCAACGAAAACACGCATGCTGCTTCATTTTTGATTCTTGTACAAGTTTGGTTCTGACATGTGGCTGAAGCATGTTTGCTGCTCTAGCTGCGCGTTGGAAAAGTGGGTCTGATGCGCGGTGGGCGGAGCTACCCCATCCTTTCTTTGCCTGTAAAAATGGCAGCTACATTTCCTGTGAACAGTGGGTGAAAATTAGTTTTAATATGTTTTTAAGTGAGAATGTCCAGCTAAAAGCTTCATCTGTGCAGTTAACTCATCCAGATTACCATCCTGCCTTCAAATATTATTTCTCTGTCGGAGCCGCTCACAGTGATGCGCTGCCACTTGGAATCCCCAGCAGCAGCTTCCGGCCCGGTCGCCTCTTCGCGGTTTTCCAGCGGCTGCTGGAAGTTTTTCACGTACGTCACCCAAACTGCAGGCAACAGAATAATACACTGGAAAAAATCTAAATCTAGATAAGTCATTTTTTTCTTAAAATAAGTGCATTTGTTCTTAAATTGAGAAGGTATAACAGACATTTTGCCAATGGAAAAAGACAATTTACATTTAAATAAGGAAACACAATTGCATTTTTATTATTTCAAGTGCATTTTATCTAAATATCTTATTTTAAGAGTAAAAATACTCATTCCATTGGCAAATCCTCTCATTAACCTACTAAAATTAAGGGTAAATGCACTTAATTTGAGACAGTTTTACTTATTTCTAGATCGTTTTTTCAGTGTAAAAGCGAACATACTTTGCACTGCAAAAACAATCTAAAAATAAGTTTTAAAGATTTCTTAAATCAAGTGTATTTACCCTTCATTTGAGAAGGTAAATAAGATGATTTGCCAATGGAATATATATATATTTACTCTTAAAATATGAAAAATGAATTAATACAATGCAATTGTTCTTTCTCATTTTTGATATAAATTGTCTTATTCCATCGGCAAAGTGTCTCACTTACCTCCTCAAATGAAGAAAAAATGACTTATATAGACTTCCATTTTTTTGCAGTGTGTCGGCAGGTTTCTACGTTTAAAGTTAATTTATTCGTTAATAAACTGTTTCAGAGGAGTGATCATAGCGCTCTGCATCAGCAGTGCTGCGTCTGACTCCCTGCCAGCTCCCAGATCAGCTTCTCTCATTGGTTGATGTGGCGCTTCAAGCAGCAACAGTTAAAGCTGCTGCTTCTGAAGCGCGTCAGATGCTCCGACGCGCTGCGGGACCTTTAGCTGCACCGTGATGCGCCTCAAATATTTGCCTTTGCATGTAAACTAGCTGCGTCTGCAGCATGTGGTATGAACGTAGCTGGCTGAGGTTCTTGGTTCGAGACCCACATTAGATTTTGGCAGCTTGTTGGCCTAGTGTTTAGAGCAGTGTGCTTGTGCTCTGAGAAGGTTGCAAGAACCCGGTTTGATCCCCACAGCTCCTCAGGCGCCACACAGTGGCAGTCCACTGCTCCCCAATGGGATGAGTTAAATGCAGAGGTGAATTTCTACAATGTTAGATAAATAAAGTTCAATCAATTATCTGGATTGTCTTTAATATCATTATACAAATATGTCTTCCTGTCTCTGCTACTAGTCACAGCGTGGCAGACCTCTCTGAGTACAGATTCACATTAATGTTAGCTTAGCTGATTGCTTTGATTAATGCAGCTTTCATTGCAGGGGACAATATGTGTTATTTTATACACTGTCAGCCTGGAGAAGGAATAAAAGAAGGAAATAAAAATTTAAAACATTTATTCCCACTGGAACATGGATTCTTGTTTTTTACATTTCCTGTGAAAAATGTCTTTAAAACATGAAACCTTATTTTTCTGCTTGCAGATCATCCAGATCGAATCTGTTTTGCATCATGCAGATAGATTAACTCCATCAGGTGCAGATTGTTCTCCAGGTTTATGTGATGCTCTGGCAGTGGAGCTACTCTCTCTGTTCTTACTGAATGGATCATCACACTCTGAACACGCTGCAGATGTTGAGGCAAAGGAGAAAATCTAACTAATCCACATTTAACTAAATATCTATTTCCTGAGAACAAGGAGGCACATAAGAACAAGATCCAGGCTTTACAGTTAAGAATGTGGAACATAGATTAAATATTTTATAGTCTGAGTAAACTGTCTTAAACGTGTTACAGTTTGCCATTTAAATATTAAGCCGAAGAAAAGGATATTTTGAGTTGGTTTGAAAACCTCAGTGTGTCAAAAAAATGATTTCAACTGAAATGGTTTTAAAAAGCAAGGAATTCCTGCATTTTAAACTCTTTTCTGTGTTCGGTTGAGATTCTGCCAAACATCAGCATTTAACTGCAAAATAAGTCTGGTTCCAAGTTGTGTTTCAGAAAGTTTCAGTAGACATTTGCTCTAACAGAACTTTGATGCAGCCCAATCTAGAAAAATCTCTCTTATTCATCAAGCTCAATAGGAAATCATCATAAATGAAAAATAAAAAATATCTAAGCAGGTTAAACTGTGGAAGAAATTCCTTAAAAACATAAACCAAGAAAGATAAGATAAAGGAGAATATTGTTAATTTAGATAAAGACGAATAAAGGTTTATTTAACCCCATTTTTCTATCTGTTGTTCTGTCCGTGGTCCTGCAGAACAAACTGTGAGAAAATCCAAGCACTAAGCTTTGCTATATGTTACCAAATCAGGTCCTGTTATTTATTTCAGTTTATAGATTTTAATTCTGTGCATGTTTTAAAAAGCTGCTGTGTTATGGTCAGCCAGCATGTGTTAAAAGCAGCACATTTATCCTAATTATACCCACAGTTATCTGCAGCTGATTGACAGTTTGAACGTGGGCTCATTTCTCACGTCTGCTGCTTCCTCCGCTTCACTTCTTGCTCATCTGCCAGCATTGAGACGCTCCCTTTGCTCTGTGCTTCACGCTCAGTTCAATGTTTTAGTGCGTTTAATTACTAATGTTTTGTGGAGGAGCTTCTTATTCTGCTGACTCGTAAATTTAGAGAGAAAACTTTGTAATTTTATGGCCCTTTTCTTTGATAAAGCTTTAAACTATAATATCTGCCAGATTTTCTCTGGTGAGTGTTTTCTACACTAATGGCCAATTTTATAAGCAGAGACTGAAATAAGTCAGCTCAGGTCTTTATTTAAGCTCTTCTTTATTTTTTTACTTATTATGCTTTTGTTTTTTCATCCCTTCAGGGAAATGCAATTTTCAGATTAAAAAACATTGATTACTTCCATTTAAGTTAAACGTGGGATATTATAGATGATGGAGAGTGAAAACAAAAACATCAACTGTTTTCTAAGAGTTTTTTTAGTCTTAGTCAGTATAAGAAGGAGGAGAGGACCTTGTTTGGGGCTCAATCTTTCCTCAATCTTTGCCGGACGCTCGCTGACGTTTTTGGGCCCACAGCTGTGCAGCTCCAAGCAATTTCTCTGTCCTGTAACGACCTGACCTGGAATAAACTCTGTTACTTTTTTACTCCTGTTTTTTAGTCCTTTTTATATGGTTTTACCCAGTTTGAGTTAAGAGTAGTAAATAACTTGCTCCCAGGAAAAGAACCGGTGGGGAAGTTCCGAGGCGCAGCTGCCTTCAGGGGGACATAACTTCCATATTTAACAATAGAGCGGACCAAAAACAAAGCCTTGTTTTTGCTTAGAAAATATGCAAACTGAAACGGACTAACGGGTCCCCCCCTTTGGAATGGGGGTCGATTGGCTTCTTTTGTTATCCTGCAATGCTTAGGGTGACCATATTTTCAGAAGAGTTAAAATATAAACAATAAAATCCTGTAAAGTGTTTTAACAATATAAAACTGGGGAATAAATAACCAATTTGCAGCTATGGACATTTTTACAGTAAT
>NW_015150518.1:1513403-1515606 GCF_000732505.1 Cyprinodon variegatus | reverse complement strand
AAATCAGGACATTTCCTCACTTTCTAAAAAAAACCTGGGACGCCCGGGACAGGACGTGAAATACAGATATGTCCCGGGAAATACGGACGTTTGGTCACCCTAGCAATGCTCCAAACCTGTCTATGTCCGTTTCTCAATTCACAAGAATATGAATGTGGACTCGTGTTCTCGCAAAGTGTGTTCTGGAGAAGAACACAGGAAAGTCTGGACTCTGGGAGAACGGGAGCACGCAGAATAAATCTGGGTCAATTGCAACAGAAGCTTAGTGATGACGTCACCACACGCCCGGCTCGTCTGGAGCTGCATTTCACCTCCTGTTATTAATAGTCTCTAGATAATAATAAATTCGTACTTTTTCATTTATCGGGGAATTAATAATTAACACAGTCAGATAAACACAAATCAAAAGAACTTTTCCCCAAATAAAACAAAAAAAGAAATCGCCATCAGAGCGAGCGGTCCTTCACACTCGGCTATGCAGAGAGAGGGCGGATGGGCTAACGTTAGCCCTGGTCGCTGCTGTCCTCTCAGCTTCAGAACTTTTTTTTAAAATTATGCCCTAGATCGGTAAATAGGCCACATAGTGATGTTTTAATGTATAATGTTTTCGCCTCAAATGATCTCAGAAAAATACTTTTATAAAACAACGGCAACAGAAAAGAGAACTTTTAACTTAATACTTTGAGCTCTGAGCAATAACCGGGAAGCTGCTGCTGCCGCAGTGCATGCTGGGACAGCTGTCAATCGCAAGAATGGACAAGTCTGCTCTGATGCATGCTGGGTAAAGAGGGAGGGGCGAGAAGAACATCCGGGGACTTTGTCCGTTCTCTGTCTGCTGCTCTTGTGAATTGGAACAGTACTACGGCTGAGATTGATGACGTTTCACGAGGACATGAGAACGCACAAGTACACAGATTGTGAAACAGCCTCTGTCTCTGAAAGGGGGTCGTTAAAAGGAATTGTTGGCCCGGCTGAACAGGCGAGGTCCTCTGTTCCCTTGTAAAGGTTTGAGTTTGCGATGGAAGCTGGAAGGGATTACTATGACCTGGATGACTGAGAATCCTCACCAGTTCCTTTGATTCTCCATCACTTCTCCATCATTGGTGATTATCTGAATCTCCAGCAGTCTGCGGTTGATTGCAGGACAAAACAGAGACACAACCATGCACACACACACACACACACACACACACACACACACACACACACACAACTGAGGGACATTTACAGTCACCAATTAATATAACAGTTATGTTTTTGTCCCGTGTTAGCAGGTGAGGACCCATGCATGCACAGGGAGAACATGCAAACCCCACACAGGGAGACCCTGGGCCAAGAATTGAACCCATGACCTTCTTGCTGCAAGGCAGTAATGTCTGCTCAGCCTGCAGCACCAATGACACGTTTGAAAAGTTACATCAGAGTGGAAGACGCTGGATGAAACTCATATTGTTGGAGGTGATAATCTCATTTGTGACTGGAACGGATATTTTAGCCAAATGTGTTTTCCTCTTCCTGACCTCACCATGCGAAGGCCTCTACAGCTGCAGAGATCTAACTCAGGGTGACAATGTGTGAAAGTAGGTGTTGGATCTCTCTCCATAAGCACCTGTGCTGTTTCTGTGACCTTTTAGTGAATATGACAGGTACTTCCACTTGTGGGCCATTAAGGGACCGATTTCTTGTTACATCCACCCCATGGCAGAGTTCACACCACTGCAGATGTGACTGAAACAGCCTAACGTCATGTCACAACTTTGGAATCAACTAATCGGATTAAAATAAGATTTTATTAGTAAGTATTGGATTGCACCATGGTTTGCAGTCATTTGAAAGGATCAGAGTGAAAGCTGTCAGACTGCTGGGTTGATCTGCTGCTTCAACTGATAAAGCAGGAATGAACAAGATAAGCAGCCAGAAACTTTGCAGCAGTGAGATCCGGCTTCTGGTTTTGATTAAACTAATTTCTGCTACATGTGTTTTCACCCTCTGGCTAATTTTTTATTTTACTGGTAATAAAGAGTGATTGATAAAAGTGATTGAGATTTATAAATAACTACAACCAAAGAAAAACTTTATGGGAAACAGTGAAAAACTTGAAGATTAGTCATCAAAAAATATTTTTACTAACTGATGGGAACCTGCTGATATGGAAGAGGATTAGGGCCACTGGAAAAAAAAAAAAGTTAACTGATTTTTAAAT
>NW_015150518.1:1503932-1511473 GCF_000732505.1 Cyprinodon variegatus | reverse complement strand
TATATATATATGACACTTTTAGTCAATGTATAAGTTATAAATAAAACAGAAACCAAAACAGATGAATGAAAAATTAATAAAAAGTGAGTAACTGTAAACTTTAGGAACATGTTTCTTGGAGGTAAAGTTTTCAGGACATTAAATTTTGTAAATCAAAGAATTAGATTTTACAGCCAGCAGAGCTTTGATTGTATAAAGTTGTGTTTTAGCAGTTATAAATCCTATCAGATATTTTATTGTTTATAGGTGTCCTGGGCTGGTTTGCTGTTGCTTTGAGAAATAATTTTAATAGTATTTTTTTCCAGTGTCTGAAACATTTATTCCTTCTTATTTAGATCCAAACAATGTAGGAATTTATAGAGCTGGAATCATGAGCCGGCAGCTTTATCTATCAGCATGTTGGTATTCTGTAACCCACCTTATTACGGGTGATGGGGCGTAAAGATCCGTATTTAACTGGGACCAGCAAAGGGTCAGAAGGCATCTTAACTCATGGATCAGCTCTGACCCCAGTCTGTCACCCTCCTCACCATCAGACCCTCTTCCAACAGGTTCAGGGACCTGGATATCTCCTAGGAAATCACATCTTAACCCAGACTGACCCTCCATCTCTGGCCCCAGATGAGGCTCCGTGCCTCCCATAAAATTATCTGCTGGAGGCAGATAATTTTCCGGCTTATGTTTCCCTCCAAAGCTCAGCTGTGGAAATTATCTGCTTTATTATTATTATTATTATTTTTTTTTTTTTTGTTACAGGAGGTTGAAGTATTTGGACATTTGGTCCATAGATCTGTGAGTAGTCTTTAAAGCTATGAGCTGTGGTTAGAAAATTTAGATTTCTTTATTTCATATATTGATTTATGCTATTTACTCACTGGAAAATGTTCTTTCTCTGTTTCAGTCTGTTTCACCTACAAAGCCACACAATTCCA
Organism: Cyprinodon variegatus; assembly: GCF_000732505.1. Classification (NCBI taxonomy): domain Eukaryota; kingdom Metazoa; phylum Chordata; class Actinopteri; order Cyprinodontiformes; family Cyprinodontidae; genus Cyprinodon; species Cyprinodon variegatus. The sequence continues at coordinate 1,510,541 of NW_015150518.1, read as the reverse complement.
GAGTGATTCATTTAGTAGAAAAGGCACTTATTCCCATAACAAGCCAGATTCTTTCTTAAGGTTTCTTCATCACATGTTACTAAAGCGTCTGTCATTATTTTTGACTCTATTTTCCATTATTGAAAGAACAAACGCTGCCAGATGAGAACAGGGCTGATTACCGAGCAATAACGGCCCTATGATGAACTGTTTTCTCTTTGCAAAGATAAAATAAAGTGCAGACTGAGAGGAATCCATCCGTCTCCATTTATTTAACATGGGGGGATAGTTGAATACTTTGTTCCCACAGAGCTGAACAGTTTATAATGTGTGTAATTAAGTTTATCAGACATGTGACCAAATAAGGATACCAAAAGCACAAAGAAGCATGCCTAAGTTATTTAAAGAAAAACTATACAGGTATTATATAATATATAGCAAAACATTTATGTAATAAATATAATGTCTGAGAATGTATTAGATGTGACAAACTCATTTGATGGACGCATCCTGGAGTTTTAAATTTCATCCCCAAGAGGCTGAAACTGAAGAATGTTTAAAATGACTCCTTAAGACTTTAGATATTACAGATCAGAGTTTTTTCAAATTTGACCTATTTTTGTTTAAAAATCATTTTCTACAATGAAAGGCTTCATAAAGGATCTGAATAAAGGCAAAAGAAACAGTTTCTGTGGTCTCGTACTTTCAGTGTTTATTCTAAGAGGCATTTTTCTATGGAGGGGGTTAAAGTCACTGATTAAAAAGTTTTTATTTGTCCCGGTGAATTGGAGGATGAACCTTTAATGCTCATTATCTCGGAGCTACAGTCAACCCAGCTGGAACCTTGTAATTACAAAGCTCTGCCATGTAATTCTCCTCTTCTCTGTCTCCCTCAGATTGTCTCATCATCTCCCCTTTTCACTGCTGACTGAGCTCCAGAGCAGCTAAACACCAGGCGAGGCGTTTGGACAAACATGAATGAGTGCATCAGAGCAGAAAGGGTCTGCCGGCCTGTGATCCACAGATAGGGTGAGACCCAGAAAAGAACCAGACGTCCTTTCCTCATCATCTGTTTCCAGCTGTATCTGATGGAGACTCGCTGTGAGGCTGAGCTTCTGCCCCACGGTGAGCTGAAGCATGCAGACGGCGCTCCTCAGGACGACGCTGCTCAACCTCAGAGCATCGGATATTATCCCCATCTGAGCCGAATCAGAAGCTGATAAGAAACTTTATTGGACCATTAATGAAGGGAAACATTCAAAATCTTTATAATTTCACATTTTTATTAGATTTAAAGTAGTTCTGATATATGTTATTCTGTTATAATAAAGTCAAATATGTGCATGAAAAAATTAAATCCTTTTGAAAGAAATGTAACGCAGCTAAAATTAACAACTGATCAGAAACATGATTAAAATCGAAAGGAAAAAGCTTTTCCAGACCAGTGATTTGATGCTGCGACTTTAAGGGAAAACTTTAATTTGAACTTATAAAAGTACTTTAAATATGAAATTATTACATCCTGTTCAGTAAATGAGTGTTTTTAATTAGGAGTAATTTTCATGACTCATTTTTTTCGAAGCATCATCGTCCATCAGATGAGAAACTCTGTTCTTCTATAAACAGAAATCATTCAGAAAAGTATCTGATTCCACACATTGTGAATTTATTATTTGTGTAAATATAATATAAACTCTTTTTTTTTCTTGCTGAGGCTTTTAGAAACATTCAGGACCAATGAATTCAGCACCAAACAGGGTTCTATCGTCTGCCTGATGTTAGCCGCAGCCTCTGGTCATGCTCTATGGAAATAATGTCTTCATCTGAATTTCATTTAGAGGACTTCTGCTGTGGAGGATAATATTTCTGTTTAAACGCATCATTAATGAGAAACTGAAGGAATCTAATAATAAGCTTTAAAGTAAAATATGTCAACACTGGAAAAGCTTGTAGTAATCAAGTAAAATTAAATATGAATGTTCTGATTTAATCATGTAAAGACTTTAATCAGTCCCTTTTTCCAACTCCTAACTTAAATATACTGTTTTTTTTATGTTATCGTTCTGAAACCTTTTAAACAAAATGAAGTTTTAACATTTTGCTAAGCAGGATCTTAAGTATTTAGATTGTTTCCCTTCATATGACACCATCGCTCGTTTGCAATGTGCTTGGATTGAAAAACATCTGCATCGCATCAATTTATAGATATTCTGTTCCATTTTATTTTGAAAAGCTCAAAGTAATTTAAGTCTTCCCATAAACAATTTCTCACTTGTTTCCTTCAAAGCCTGAAGATGTCAGACTGGGTGGAGGATTTTTTCTGAGGACCCAAGTAAAGATGAGTTTGTACATTTAGTAAGTTTCCACAGGAAACTGAGGCAAAAACCCAAAACATCAGAAATACCAAAAACCAAAATCTAAGAGAACTTCAAGGAAAAACACACAAGAGGAGCCAGGAAATGAAGGAGCAACATAATAACCAGCAAACAGTGACTGAACATGAGGTGTATAGATAGGAGACAGAAACAAAGAGCAGGCTAATCAGCAGATCGGGAGCAGGTGTGGACAGAGGAGACTAGAAGGGAGCGAGGAGAAAAAGAGACTGACACAAGAAAGCAGAGGGAAAACAATACCTGAGAACTCAAATACAATAAAAAATAACTAGAACAACACAAAGTGGAAATGAAACCAATAAACTACATAGAAAAAACAGAAAGACACACTGCAAAACAATGTAGTAATAAATAAAAACTTTAGAAATTAAGTATATTTACCCTCAATTTGAGTAGCCTAATTTTATTATTTACCTACTTTATTATTATTTGCCAATGGAATCAGTATTTTTACTCTTAAAATAAGATAGTTAAATAATATGCACTTGAAATAAGACAATGCAATAGTTTTAATGTAAATTGTCTCGTTCCATTGGCAAAGTGTCTCACTTACCTCTTTAATGAAAGTAAAAATGCACTTATTTTAGGAAAAAATGACTTATTTAACTTTAGATTTTTTGCAGTGCATGAATCAAAGTATAACTGAAACTCAAAAAAAAAGGAAACTTAAACAGAACTAAAAGGTGCAGAGTCATGACAGAAGAAGCTTTAGTGAGTCCTGTATAGATCTGTGGGTTAATGCATAACATCTGTTTATGCTTTAGATGAATTATTTGGACATATGTAAATTATTTCTGTCTCTCCCAAATATTACAACTTTGTATAGTTTTGAGCAGAAGCCATTTTAGTTTGGAATGAAGAGGAATCTGCAGGAATGTTCCTCTGTGGATGGGAAGCTGTCCTATGACCTTAGTACCTGGGGGGGGTTCAGGTGTTCTGTCAGAATTATGTTCAGCAAAAACATTGAGAGGTCAAACTTTTGAGACACGAGCCCCATTGGGATCCATCCATGAGGTAAAGATTGTAATTCATGTCGAGTCCGAGTCCCTGAGGAGCATGGACTCCTTCAGAGGTCTGAGGGAGATAAGAGTGGATGCAGAGACAAGGGGCGAGATGAGCACACTGAGGGGAACCAAGTTGACTCCGGTTTATTGAGTTCATGCTTGGTGTTGCTCACAGAGCCAGAAACCTCGTGTCTCAGCTGAAGGATGAGCAGAAGACCAGCGTCACATATTGATTTTTCTAAGATTTATATCTGTACCAGCAGCACCTAGAAGGAAGGCCAAAAGATTGAGACAATTCTTCGGTCGTACATTTTGATCTCTAACTCTCTGCTGTAATGATGGAGTTTTACTCCCTTTCAATGAGCTCTCATCTCCTATTTGGTTCTATAATTTAGCGATGCTGGCCCCTGCAGAAAAGGACACTCGTTAAGTTATGTTTAAAATACATTGCAGGGTGAATGGGGGTCATATAATGGGGAGTGATATAATCGGTCCAGTAACAATAAAAACCAAGCAGCAGTGGGTGTTTCCCTCCACATGACAGGGTGACTTTAACAGCGTCGTTGTGTGCTTTCATACATTTATTAATAAAACTTCAAACTAGATGTAGACCAAACCAACCCTCCGTTATCCGTCACTTTAACTCTCAGCCAAACTAGTCAGAAGCAGCAGAGCTAAAATCGACAGCATTTCTAATATCTTTGATAACAGCGTGTTTAGAATGTAAATGAACTATCTTTAGTTTTTTATTGTAAATCTTGAGATCTGCAGAAAGTTAAAGGATAGCTGAAAGTCTAATGACTTAATAAGTTCCAACAACTTTATAAATATTAGTATAAAACATTAACTTGATAGTTGAGTGGTGACTGTGGGCTTCAACACTGAAATGAATTAAATAGGAACAGATGCATATTTTAAAACACATAATGCAGTAAATTCTCCTAAGGAGCGAAGTGAGAATGCTCCTCAGCGTGGGTCAATCAGGAGGAGCGAGTCGCTACTGATGAGGGAGGTCGGCTCGGCTCTCTGCGCTCATATCTTCTCTAATTCCACATCTTGGGCTCATCGCTTCACTGAGGTAAGATTTCCTTAATCAAAAGTTTAAAACAGTTAAATGAATTCCTCTGCATGCAGAGATGCTTTGGTGGCTAAAAGAGGACCTGGTGGTGCTAATCCAGTCATTAAAGCTCTCCCTGAGGTGCAGCTCTTCCCACGTTGTTCTGTCTTTGTGAGGACTGCAGGGATCTCACACTCATTCACTCTTTCAGCATCATCTGTCTCTTTAGCTTTAAATATTAAACTTATTTGTCCAATGCTGATTGGCCCGACATTCCAGGGTTCCTTTATGAGAGCATATAATAATAAAAATTGGTTTTGTTATCTGCTCAGACGACCATGTCTTTATTTTCTGCTGATTGTTAATTTGACCCAAATTGCTTACACTCATCTGAAGAACATGATGGTGCTGGCAGCTCATGACTATAAGCAGAGTTTTATCTTTAGGAGGAGAATCTAGGGTCCCAACCAAAGACCAGTTCCTATCTGCATAGTGATCAATCTTTCTTATTCACTGATTCCACATATTTTCTTTTTTATATATATTCAGTATCCTGGTCTCTTACATATCTGACAGATAGTTGCTTGTAGCTATTTCAACATAAATATCTCTTTCTTTATCCAATCCTCTTTACTAAGCCCCATGGTGTTTGAAGCTTGTTTTTTAGAGGGTGGGATCTTTGTTTTTGGTTAAAGATAAGGTCGCTTATGTTAGATTTTTATTCACGCTGGTGGTAACGACACCTGGTTAAGCCAATTTGAGACCCATAAAATTAATGCTGTTTTGGCGCACAAGTACACCAAAGCATGTCACCGACTCCTTTGTTGATAACTGCCAAACCTTTTTAGGTTTTAGGACAAAAACACAGAGTTTAAAAGTTCCCAGCTCACCATGTTTGTTCTCACTCTGTGCGACCCGACGCTCTGATGCGATCTACCTGCTCACACTAAACCAGGTGGGACTCAGCTCCGCAGTGAGATGGCGCTACTCGGACTCGTCTATCTGGAAGCCAAACCAGTAGCAGAGGAACATGGAGCTCACTAGAGTGAAACGCGCTGCCTTGGATATTTGGGCAATTTAGTGCTGAAAGCCCTAAACAGAAAAGGAGACGATGTATTTGGACAAAGACATGGCTGAGCTAACGTGGCTACTACGCAGTGTTAATTCCGTCAACCAGAACAATGATGAAAATATTTTGTCAACGCCCCTTTTTCCCGTGACGATGACGAGACGATCACGCACAAAAATTGTTTCCAGAAAATAAAAATATGACTAAAATTTAAAAAATGATTTTCGTTAACGAGACTAAGACCAGATGACTTAGTCACTTAGTCCACTGACGAATGGATATTAAGAAATGTAATTGCTTATTTTTAATTTGGACTTTGTAATTGTTAATATAAGTGTTTCTTGAGCTTCATGGAAGCTTACTTGTGTTGCCCTGTTTGTCCCTACATGGCGCCTGTCCCACGGCGCCTCGCGCCGCTCAGTCAGTAGCAGCACAGGGCTTATACTCCCAGCTCAACTTCACAGTCATGGCGTTGGGCTCAGATAGCGGTGTACGGTTTGTCAAGAGGAGCTGGGCGAAAACATTGCCTGGATGTAAGGACCCATTTCTTTTACAACTTGAAGGAGAACACCAGAGGAAGGATGCCACCAAAGAGTCTGTGGGTTCAAAATGGCAGAGAAGAACACAGCGAATCTCAAGCAACATCTGAGGTGCGAACATGCTGCCATATGGAAGAAGGTAAGGAACGGTTGGGCCTGCAGTAGCAGGAACGGGTGCCTTCCTGTGCCTGTATCTGTCTGTTTCTCTGTCATAGAGGAAAGATGTTCTACTGATACTCTGGATATTAACCGTTTAAATGTCTTCCTCCCAACTAGATACAAGACCCAGAGACACCACAGCCAGATCAGAGGTTGGGGTAGGAAGTGAAGTCTGTTTGAGGATGAAGACTTTATGGATACGATGAAACAAGACAACAAAAGGTTCAATGTGAGCAGAGGGATATACACTCACCGGCCACTTTATTAGGTACACCTGTCCAACTGCTCGTTAACACTTAATTTCTAAGCAGCCAATCACATGGCGGCAACTCAGTGCATTTAGGCATGTAGTCATGGTCAAGACAATCTCCTGCAGTTCAAAGCGAGCGTCAGTATGGGGCAGAAAGGT
>NW_015150518.1:1500560-1502661 GCF_000732505.1 Cyprinodon variegatus | reverse complement strand
GTTTGCACCTTCTTCTTTAATTACTATGCCAATATTTGACGAGTTAATTTCTCCGCCGTGAGATCAATCAAGCTCATCTAATCTAATCTAATCAAAAAATTCTCGAACAATTGGAGAATCGGCCCAAAAAGGGCCTAAAATCTCACACTGTACGCCCAGCTTCATGTAACCAGACAGCGAGGAGGTTTTCCTCATGAGTCATCACTGATCCTTCAGTCAGAACATTCGTCTTGTGCTGAACTCTCATTGTTTCTGGAGTTTATTACGTCAGAGCATCTATTTCCACCTGCTGTAGTGATGAGTTTGATGTGTTTTAACATTTGTTAATGCAATGCATGACGTTTGGATTTAATTAACACCAGTGAACCTCCCGTTTCAGAGAGCAGCTTAGAAATTCTGCAACAATCTTTATGCTTTGAATGAACACTCTGTAGAGTGGCTTATGACGTATTGTGAACTTAAACTGTTAATCTGAATTGAATTGGATATCAATCATTCTGTAAACCTTGGCATCTCTTATCACTGTTGTACGTGTGATACACGATTGTACGCCTCATTTCACCCAAAGAAAATGGCTGAACTCCACAGTTTGATAAGGTTTTAAGGATCTCTGACTATATCATCAGAGAGAAAGGTGAGGAGAAAAAAGTGCTTCAATTCAGCAGCTGATGGAATCGCTTTAATCTTTATATCATGGTCGCTTTCTTTGGACAGAACTCCAAAGACGCAGTGATGTCTCTGCTGGTTTGCAGTCTAAAGATGCCCACTGTTTTCTGTTATTGTAACTTTAAATCAATTTAGAGAACCGCTCCTTAAAATGTTTCCTTATCGCAACAAAAAGTTCAGCAGCTTTAGGTGGCTGGATTCCAACAACAACCCGAGCTGAGTGATTAATTACGGCTAACCAGATTCATTAAGCGATAGGAGGCGTAAAGAGAGGAGCAGAGCAGAATAAACCAGTTTATCATTTGTAAAACCTGCAGAATGCATCTGGATGTTAATGTTTTAAAAGGACTGACTGAATGTGCTGCACTGTTTATGAAGATCAGCGTCTATGAAGCTGATCTCTAGAGGAAATGCATAAATCAGAGGCTCCACCACCTTCAGTGCTGATTAATAACTGGTCTGTTAAGATCCACAAAGTTCTCATTGCTGAGCTGCGAACATCTGCTTGACACTAGAAAAGCGACATGTTTCCATGACGTGTTTTAGATTCTTCACTTTGCATCATTTAAAGTCGTAAGGAAATCATATTTAAATGTCAAATCATTCTGGCTTAAACATGTATATAAATGTACTCTTCATCAGACAATTTTGTCACAAAATTTAGAACATTTCTATTTAAAATCCGTGGGACAACCTTTGTAAATAAAACGTTATCTAAAAAATAATTACTCCAATAAAGTACAGATTGTCATGATGTGTTTAGAGGTTTGACCCAAAAATGCAGAGAACCACTCAGAGAGCAAGGCAACAGGTTCAACAGGTTTATGGAAGTAAGGGAAGAGTAAGGGGGGTTGGATTTAGAACTCAGAGGGCTGGTGAACCAGAACTGGTAGGGAGGAAGGAAGTTCACAGTGGTTAGTTCAGGAACCGTGGGAATCTTGAATGCAGTAGGGAAAATGCTAGTGAGGGACTCACGTTAGGGGGGGTTCTTCTCTCTGTGTGGGTTGATCAGAGAAGAGGGAACATGTTGAAGAGTGGACAGGTAGACATACTTTGGACCCGGAGGAGCACTGGAGCGGACTGTCACTTGGATTTCCATAAGGGACTTGAACGGCACATGTGGAGGTTTTTCCCCTGTTCAGTGTACTCAGTACACAATCCTTCCAGGGGAAGAAGGCCAAACATCCAGTATGCAGGAGGACTTACTGCCAAAGGCAAAGACAAAAACAAGGTTAGACTCAGAGAGACAAAGACTCAGGTTAGGCTAATCTAAGCATGGCTAGAGTTAACCTGACTCCGCTAGATGGATTTGCTCCGCATATCCATCTGGAAACCTTCTGTTGAAGTAATTCTGGGAAGGGGCGAAAATACTGGTTAGCTGATTGGCCTATGTTGGTGATAGACGGGCCAAATAAACCAATCAGATCAACGAAGC
>NW_015150518.1:1495547-1500362 GCF_000732505.1 Cyprinodon variegatus | reverse complement strand
AGGACCAACAAGGACAGGGCGCCACCTGGTGTTGGAGGGAGAGACAGACACAAAACAGACCAAACAAACTGACATAGATAGCCAAAAAGTAATGAAGTATTTGTATATGATTACTTGACACCTCTGGATATCGCTGGGCCTGATTTATCTTTGCACAGAGATGTAGAGTGTTGAGTTTCTGCAGTGGATCAGGGTTTGATGAGCAGGACATAGAGGAGCTGCTCTGGGTCTCATTATGCTCCAGGTGATAAACAGTCGGGTTGCCTTGTCCAGCTTTAACATCCATTAGTGTTTGGGTTCAGTTGTCATCCAAAAACTGGTTCTCGCTGCCCAGGAAGGGTGAGCTGGCACCAGTTAGACACTTTGAGGCTCCAAACTACTTTTCTAATAAAGATCAGGGCAATCAATATTAATCGTCTCCTCTGAGAGCTTAGGAATAATTAAAAAACATTCAATCTGATTATGTTTTAAAGCCGCAGCGAGCTGCCTCTGGATGGGCACTCAGAATAATTAACTTTCAAACAAGCATCATTTATTGTGAGATTCGGGGGGAAATCAGCAGTTTTTGAGGAAGTAAATAGGATTGGATGTATGGGACGTTCAGCCAGCTGGCTGACAAGCCAAATGTTGAGCTCATTTTTTATATCTATTCATAAAGAAAAGACGCAGTCAGTCCTGAACATCATTAAATGGCTCTGATATCCTGATTGGATGAGATGAACAGAATCATGAAACATGGAATTCATCATTTCCATCAGAGGTAAAACTTTTAGACGAGTTGTACTTTTATGTTTCAGCAGAGCTGAATTATGTCTTTTATATTTTCATTACTGGTTCTGTTAAGATGCTGTTTTCTGTCATACTTACATGTTTAAAATGAACTTTTAGTTTCAGAGAAAATAAATTTCCCCTGATGGAAGAGAAATCCCCAGAAACGGTTGTTTCACCCTGAGCAGCAACATTTTCCATCACGACCATTCCATGATTGGTCTTTTTTATATCGCTATAGAGGAACATTGAAGTTTTTTACTGAATTCATTTGTATTTAAGGATCTTCTCATGATCTTGGCACCTATGGCTGGATTTGGCTCTTTTCTCACCTCTGCTTTGCTCCGCCCAGCGCTCATTGTCTCTAATCAGATCCACCTGTTCTTGCTTCTATTTAAGCTACCTGTTCCCAGCCATTGGTGTCGGATTATTCGAGTCGAATGCGAGTTTATTCTACCGTACCTTGTTCTGTTTTGACTGCCTGATCCTGACCTGTTTCTGCCTCCTGACCTCTGAGTTTTGGTTGCTCCTGTTCTGCTCTGTATGTCTGATCTGATCTGTTTCCAGACTGTTTTCTGGATTCTGCCTGTTAACGACCTTTGACCTGTCTTCAGACTGCGGCTTGGATTATCCATCTGGATCCTTCTATTCCTCTGCATGCTCTGGCTGCTGCAGTTCATTTCTTCGCTTCTCTCCCGGATCTCTGGAATCGACTCCGTCTCAAGTTACGGAGAAATCCTTCTTTTATTCTCATTATCGTTTCCCGTCTGAGTTCTGAAGTCACTGACCTGAGTTTCCGTCTCTATCGGCTGAGGAGCAGCCGCATGTTTCAAGTTTAATAAACACTTGTTTTGAAATCTTCGTGATCTGTCTGCTTGAATTCCTGGTCCTACATTCTGAGCTTCTGACAGATCTTTTAGCCTTTCTAGAAGTAATGTCGACACATAATCAGAGACTCTGATTGGTGGGAAAGACATTAGAGTGTTTTAAGACTCAGACTTTCAGGTCCGTTGCAAAAAACTGAAATATAGAGACGTCATTTTTTTCTGAAGATAAGCACATTTGTTCTTAAATAAAGGAGGTAACTGAGGCACTTTGCCGATGGAACAAGACAATTTACATTTAAAATAAGAAAAAATAATTGCATTGATTTATATTAAGTGCATATTATCTAATTATCGTAACTATCTCATTCCATTGGTAAATTATCTAATTTCTCTTTTCAATTTAAGGGGAAATTAACTAAATGTAAGAGATTATTCACTTATTTCTAGATTGTGCATGATAACTTGCAGGTGGTCTACCGAGCATCAACATATTTGACGATCACATTGATAGCCATGTTTTTTCTAAATTGCATTCTTAGTTTTTAACACTAGATTTAACAGGAAGCTGCGTTCCAAAAAAAGACCCACATAGGTCTAAAGAATCCATCCATCCATTTTTCCTCACGCTTATCCCTGCTGGGGTCGCTAAAGGGTGCTGGTGCCAAACAACCGTCACACCTAAGGAGAATTTAGAGAAGCCAATTAACCAATTAGCTGTTATGTTTTGTGACTGTGGGAGGAAGAACCCATACATGCACAGGGAGAACATGCAAACTCCATGCAGAAAGACCCCGGGCTGGGAATCAAACCCGGAACCTACTTGCTGAAAAGCAACTGTGCTACCCACTGCTCCACTAAGCAGCCCAATATGCTAAAGAATGGTCTAAAGCAGAGGTCACAGATTAGTCCGAGGTCCGGATGCAGAATTATCTGCTGGCTAATCTGGACCCAACCTGAAATTACAGCATGTTGTCCAGCGACAGTGTCTAATTTCACTTGCCCCTCTTCTCCTGTTAATACGGTAAAGCCCTGGGGAGCGTCCGGCTCCAGGCTGCACGTGATCCAAATGAGCCAATGAGCTGTCAGTCTGGGTTGCTGCTGCTGCTACTTTTAGACACAGCAGGCAAACCTGTGGCAAGCCGGGCGATGGGAAAGAAGGAGAAGACCATGAGAAAAAGAGAGCAGAGAAAGTGTGGACTGCTGGAAGAACTGCGGTGAACTGGTGAAAGAAAAGTGAAATGGCGTGCTCAAAGATGACCCTGCACATTTAGAGGATGTTTGGCTCAACCTGCTGCTGTGAAGCAGGATTCTCCACCATGAACAGAATCAACAATAAATCTGGATCCAGGCTCAAAATGAGCTCCTTGATATGTGCTTGAGAATGGCTTAGTCTCCGGTTAAACCCAGGTTTAAAGCCTTGCAGGGCAGCCTAAAGCCCACTGCCAACATTAAGACAGAAAAAAGAAAGAAAATAACAAACCATCAGTTCAGGGGTTTGAGAAAATATGGGAATCAGGAAATTATCTATAAACCAAACTGAACGATTGTTGTTCTCTACTACAAAAAACACGTTTGTTTTTAAAAACAAAAAAATATTCAATTTTTATATTTTTTGTTTAAAATTTAATATATAACATGGATGCATAAAAACGAATTTTATTTCAGTTAAATTCTGTTTAAAGTAACAAATTTTAATTAAAAATGTCTTTACTGGTTGATTTTCTTTATTGAGTCCCCGCTGATTTTTAATCGTTTACATCTAGTCTAAAGAATATCTTTCCAAATGAATAGAAAACATCAGGATATTTGATTAAACGAGGAGGGCAGCAAACACTCCATACACAGAAACTGGACATAACCTCGACGCTCAAAGCCATCCTGGTTCTGCAACATGCAGGAAGTCATTTCATGCTAATAAACAGTGGAGAGTGGATGAGATTATTTATGGTCAAGAAGTACCATATATTGCATAATAAAAGGAACTTTTTTCCCTTCCTGTCTTAAAACTGGGTTTCATTTGATTGTGCACCTCAGAAAGTTTCATCCTGAGTTCTGCATCATTTCTCTTCCTCTTTCATCATTTCCAAACTCATTTATGGCCAGTAGGTTTTCCCTGGGAGAGGATGTGCATGAAATCTGTTTCCATCCCCAGCGTGTCCGCAGAGCAGCTCAGAAATACTTTTCAGGTCCACTCTGAGGGGGACACGTTCTGCAGAAATATGAATCAGATTCAAAAAGTTACAGAAAACTTTTTTAAAAAAAGCCTCAAAATAAAACGCCTAACAGCAGTTTTTTTATTTCTATATCTTTAGAGATGACCTTTAAAATGAGTAGAAAGTAGATGTCAATGGCGTCCTAACTCACGCTCTGTCAGATGCATCCTGTTTGCCTATAAATCTAACATGCAGCAGGAGGCAGAATCTAACATTCAGGCTGATTTTCCTCTGTGAGCCGAACCCCGCTGACTTCCTGTGGATGATGCAACCCACCTGTGAAGGTCTTCCTACAGGCCAACCAGCTCTGCCACCAATCATTTTTAGTGGAAGTTGGCCAGGAATGACCTGGGCGGAGGACGCCGTTAATAAAAACTCACCCAGATCTCCCAGCATTTCAGCTGGAGGTGTTGGAAAACATCCTGATAATGGCTCCAGACCACAGCCTGTTTCTTTCCAAGGGCACACAGACTGTATGATTTATAGAAAGGCGGCAGAGATAAGGATGCACTCACTGTTTGGAAATCCTGCCACCGTGGGGACTGGAATCTGTGTGAGGAGCTGGAATGAGCTCCCAGCACTTTATTAGGATTATACAACATGAAGCTGCTGGGAAAAAATCAATACAATAGATTAGCTGCAGTCATTCCTGCAGGGAAAACAGAGCAGCAAGAGCCTCAGTAGGTGGTGGATGAATAAATCACATAAACAGGAGATAAAAATAGTAAATGGAGACCTTTGTAGGTTTTGTAACATAAAATAATGTTCAGGCATGTGAAAATGTTCCTGTGTGAATCAGATGATTTGGTCATATTAGTGATATAAGCAGCAGAGGAAGGAAAGGAGAAATATTTGGATTAGGAAACAAAAGAAGAGCATCAGGCGCAGGAGAGCTTCAAGATGTTCAGATTCAAATCAGAAATGAATTAAAGTTTAAGATGCAGCAGCAAACAGAAATATTCATTGATCAAGATGTATTTAGTCCTGAAAATATTCAATTCAATTCA
>NW_015150518.1:1493203-1495372 GCF_000732505.1 Cyprinodon variegatus | reverse complement strand
ACACATGTCATCTCAAGGCACTTTACAGTTCAACCAGATCATACAGTCAAATTGATACAAAGTTTTCTATCTAAGGAAAACCAGTTGATTGCATTAATATCAATATGCAAAAAATATCAACTCTGTAACCATGAGCTATTGAGATCTACGTTATACCTAATATTAGGAATATTGACTTTAATTAAGGGATTTTTGTTGTTTAAAATATCCAATGATTTATGTTAATTTACAGTCTTTACAATCAGAAAAATAAAGAAAACCCTTTTCCATTTTATTGAGCTGAAAAAACTGACCTACATCCTGCAATGAAAATATTTAACAGCCATTTAAACATTTTGTTCATTTCCATCTATCCATCTTCTCCCACTTATTCCATCATGGCCGCTGTGGGGGCGGTGCCTATCTCTGGCAGTTTATGGGCGAGAGGCGGGGTCAACCCTGGACAGGTCACCAGTCTGTTGCATGGCAACACAAAGACAAACACACTGACGCCTCGGTACTGGTGAACATTCTCAGCCATTCAGGTTATAATCTTTCCAAAAAGTTTAAAAAATCAATCCTCTGGACTTTGTGTCCAAGTCTGAAGACGTTTCTCTTCCATCCAGGAAGGATTTTCAACTCAAAAATGTCAGAAATAGCGTTTAGTTCCAGGCTCTTATAGAGTGCATTAAAAACTGGATGCCTAAGGAAAATGTAGAGAAGCAAACTAACGTAAAAGTCCTCGTTTTGGACCGTAGCAGCATGGGCGGTTCTAGACAGGGGCCAACGGGGGCCAGTGCCCCTGTAGATCATGTCCTGGCCCCTGCTATGGCCGCTGTACTGAAGACATAATACTCAAATTACTCTGCACTGGAACAGACATGGTTACTGATTGCTCCTTTTTTTTCTTCACAAATTCGGTTTTACTAATTATTTCAAAACAATAAGGTGATAGCTACAGTGGTATTGAGATAGGATCCCACTTAAAAAAAAAAATAGAATAATAAAAAATAAATAAATAAAAAATTATTAAAAAGTAGAGATAGGATCCCACTTTTTCATCTGCTAAACGTTTTTTTCAAAATAAATAAAAAAAAATACTCTTATTTTTACAGCTGAATTTATCAGTTTTTATTAAGTTCTAATTCAGATTTTTTGGAAAAAAGTAATTTTAACTTAAATTAAGTCAAATGTAAAATTTCTAAATTATGGATCTATATTGACCTAATAAGACATATAATTTTAATTAAACCTAATCAATTATAAATGTCACTTCATGCAGCTGTCTTAATATATTTAAGCCCTTTGCCATGTTTTTAATTTCACTTTTTCGCTTTTCTGTGCCCCCATGAAAACACGCTGGCCCCCTACTGGCCCCCCGGTACATTTCTAGAACCGCCACTGAGTAGGAGGAAGCCGGAGTACCCAGAGAGAACCCACGCATGCACAGGGAGATTTAGTGCTACTAAATGTGCCGCCGTGCAGCTTTCTAGGTTTCATCATAGATTTCCATAAAGTGCATTAAAACACGTAATAAAATCAGAGCAGTGAGAAAACAGTGACGATAAACTGAGCAGGTTCTGATTAATACTTGGATGAAATGAGTGAAATACTTAGCTCTGATTGGACAGCAGCAGCTTGTTAGATGTCTCATAGATTTTAACGCAGTCACGTTTTAAGCTCAGATTATCAGATTTTCTCTCCTGGATGTTCAGCTAAGAGTCTCATTTCTCCCATTTTGAAACTTTTTAAGATTTAATTTTCTAAAGTGAAAAACTGGCAACCGGACTCTTAATTTGCCCTCATTAGATTTCACCTCTTTAAAAGGTGGATTTAAAGCTCTCTCTCTTTAACCTGTCAGATCTCACACCGAAAAGCAGCATCTAAATGAAAGCTTCTGCCGCTCACTGCTTAGAAATGTCACATTCAGAATCGGAACAAAAAAACACTAAAATCATAAATCATGTTAATATAATTTTTTTCCGTATTTATGAAATCCCTCTGAGTGAATGAAACATGTAAAAAGCTCCTAGACGTCCATCCATCCGTTGATAGCTGCCTATCCTAGCAGGGTTGCTGCTGTCCGATGGTCATTAAGCTACAGCGGAGACTTCAGGATAGGTTCTCTATCCCAACGATCTATTCAGTTTATTTCGATAGCTCCAATTCACATCATGTCATCTCAGGTCA
>NW_015150518.1:1489656-1491634 GCF_000732505.1 Cyprinodon variegatus | reverse complement strand
TAGTAGTTCCCATTGATTTAGCTTGGAAAGCGGGGAGAATGGCGCTAGGCTAACCCGTTTATCTTAAGCATCAATAGATTGGTATTAGTAATGAATATATTTTTGTTCAAAGAAAATTTTAATAGTGAGTTTAACCAGAGCCGTGGAATTGCCATGACTTAAGCCTGGTTTAACACAGATATGCCCAACCCCCCTGGCACACCGCCGACACTACCCCAGACATTGTGCAGGACGCTAGTTTGTAGCTCTGTGCAACGGTGTGTTTGTTTGCACCTGAAGCTAAAACACGCAGCGCCACGGCCAGTCTTTGGGGAACGCTCATGGGGGAACTGTGTGTCGTCCGGCGTTGGATGAGGGGTTGTAGACGGCGAACAAGCTTGTCAAACCAACGCACCGACAACCACAATCCTAGCTAGTTCCTGATTGTCCCTCTTGCATCGTGGCGTGGAATAACATAGCGCAGACCACGCTTCAATATTGGGCATAAATCAAAAATATCTGCATCAAGCTAACTGAGACACACTGCTGCGGGGCGATAACCAGACCTTTAGAGAACAACTAGTTGCTCCTGAAGGGGTGAATTACCACAGGCCTGGCCAATGATTGGCTGAGGGTGGTCCGGGCCACCCCAGGCCCCCTTCTAGCTCCGCCCCTGAACCCAAACCCAAACAGGCTCCGTCCTACAGCAGAGCTAAAACTTCTTTCTGCATCCATAAAACAACCAGATCACACTGATTATCCACTTTTTGACAGTTTGAGTTCAGCAGGTCTGTATTTTTCAATACCTTCATCCCTACTATGATGAAGGGGAACGCAGCGCACTCTGTCAGGTCTGCTATGTAAATAAAAGCAAGGATTCTCTTTAATTGGTGGATGTTTTTATTGCTCTGTTAAATGCAGTTATCAAATGTCTCTAATTCACATCTGTAGTTTGCACCGTCTCTGCACACGGGCGGGGAAAAAGTAAAGTCAAAAGGATCAAAGATCAACCAAAATAGACGTGATTGAGAGCGCAGAATTTCATTAACCTTCATTTTTCCAGGGGAGGAGTTCTCATTGGTCGTGTTCTGAAGCCCAAACAGGACGCAGGCGGCGTGGATGGAGGCTGGGTTTGTTTTCTGCTGTTTTATATCCCTGTGGAGGTGAGGAGGAGGGGGGGGCACTGATGCTGTGAACATCCCTGGAGGAAAAACACAAGAAAGCTTGACCTTGCATGCAGAGAAAAGATGGTTCACGCCTCGTTAGATCATCTACCGGCAGGGGAATATAATGATGAGACCCTGAGCCCTAAAAACATGCAACACAGAAATAACAGAATATTTCTGAATAGCTTAAACAAATGCTTTTTTTGTTGTTGATTTTTAAGCATTTCTACCCACTTTTCTCACAACTGAAAGAGTAAAAAAAATGAGACCAGGAAGGACGTTCAGTTTTCCATTCCAGCACTTAGCCTCAGCATGACCTGGATCACTGATGATCTGCAGCATCATTCTTCAGGAGATAATTGGTATTAAGGTCATTTTCCATGAGCTTAATGTGTTCTTGTTGTATTGAAGCCTTGGATTCTCTTCCTGCTGCATCTCAGCCATCATATTAAAAAGGATAAAGTAAAGAAAACTAGAAATTTGCAGCTTTTAAAACAGATCTTGCAGAAAAATTAGATAAACTTGGCGGAACGTTTAATTTAAGATAGAAAAATATGGGATCCTAAAGGCAAAGCGTCCAGCTCATCCCTTTAATGATGCTGAAAAAAACACTGTTTGATGAGGATTACTGATCAAAAACAATCATCTTTTTCCATCAGGTTCCTACGTTCTTTTTCAGTTGACTGATACACTGAAAAAAAAATCTAAATAAGTCATTTTTGGTTAAATTAAGTGCATTTTTTCTTAAATTGAGGAGGTAAGTGAGACACTTTGCCAATGGAACAAAACAATTTACATTTAAAATAAGAAAAAAACTATTGCTTTTTCTTATT
>NW_015150518.1:1483606-1484572 GCF_000732505.1 Cyprinodon variegatus | reverse complement strand
GAGTAAAAATACTCATTCCATTGGCAAATTGTCTCATTTAACTGCTCAGATTAAAGGTAAAAACACTTAATTTAAGACAGTTTTCCTTATGTCTAGATCATTTTTCCAGTGCATATCCTGGCCTTTTGCAAAACACTTCAAATTGTGCTCTGGAAAAACGACCTAGAAATAATTAACACTTTCTTAAATGAGGTGAATTTACCCTTAATCTGAGCAGGTAAATGAGATAGTTTGCTAATGGAATGAGAATTTTTACTCTTAAAATAAGATAATTAGCAGGGGTGGAAGTTTTTGAAATATGTAATTTTTACTTTTACTCGAGTAAATTTTAACCTAAGTAGTTTTACTTTGCTACATTTAAAACCGCCTCACGTTACTGATAAAAAATAAAAATAAAAATAGAAAATACTGATGGAGAAAGAATTAAATACGGCCGGAAATTTAAGCCCCTGTGTTACGGAACCGACACTTAATCGCCATTAAAACATAGAAGAAGACTTTTGACTTTTAAACACACTTTATTTACACAATTCAAACAGATAAATAAATAAAGTAAAACGAGTGTCAGTTAAAACCATTATATTAACAGCTTGTTGATAACAGCGGCATCCTGTTGCATTTAAGTTTGATTTCTGGGATCTTTTGGGCATTTAATTTTGTGTGCATTTAAAAAACTTTAAAACGTAGTTTAAATTTCTTTATTCGTATCATGGCGTCTGTTGGACAGTAGGATTGAACATTGTTTGCACTTTATGGTTCAGGCTGTGACTTTCCTTCTGCTGTCAGGAAGTTTGTTCTTTAGCCAGCTGATCATTTGCAGGTGTGGATTTCCACTGAAATACGCCCTGAAATCGATTAAAACACCTTCTGCTCAATTCAATTCATGACTCATCCTTTTTTGCATTAAATAACTCAAAGTAACTAAGTAACTTTTACTCAAATTACATTTTAAATGAAGTAATTTTG
>NW_015150518.1:1482028-1482762 GCF_000732505.1 Cyprinodon variegatus | reverse complement strand
TGAAGCTGGATTTTTTTCACTTAATCAAATTCGCTGTTTCCAAAGACCGAACCTTTGGAAAACCTGGATCTTTTTTCTCTATATTTTGCTTCTTTGGGTTTCTATAGTTTAGTGACATCAAACTCTCACTTTTTGCTCTTAATTGTTTACTCCAAACTGATACACTGCAAAAAAAATTAAATCTAAATAAGCCATTTCTTCTTAAAATAAGGGCATTTTTTCTTGAATTAAGGCTTTAAGTGAGACACTTTGCCAATGGAACAAGACAATTTACACTTAAAATAAGAAAAAAACAATTGCATTGTCTTATTTCAAGTGCGTTTTATCTAGATACCTTATTTTCAGAGTAAAAATACTAATTCCACTGGCAAATCATCTTATTTACCTGCTCAAATTAAGGGTAAATACCCTTAATTTAAGAAATGTTTTACTCATTTTGAGATCATTTTTACAGTGTAAAGCAGCTCACTGTGTTGAAACATTGGCTGTAAATGATAAAAGCTTTCAGTTTTGAAAGGAGACAAACAGGAAATGGGAGAGATGAGTAGACGTGGCAAACTAAAGGAAGAAATGATGGATGGACGGACGGACGGACGGATGGACGGACGGACGGATGGATGGATCCAGGAAGTTTTTTCAATTCAAAATGTCAGAAATAGCGTTTAGTTCGAGGTTTTATCCAGCAGCCCAACAAAGCCTGGTTTTAGTTTAGAAAACATGCAAATAGAAACGGA
>NW_015150518.1:1478029-1480843 GCF_000732505.1 Cyprinodon variegatus | reverse complement strand
TTATCCAAGTCATCTTGAAAACATTCTTCTTCCAAATGTTGGCTACATATTACGGGTTTTTTCTCTGGCCAGAAGTTTAATTTTATCTCTTGGAAAGCGGGGAGAATGGCGCTAGGCTTACCGCACCGTGACGTCACTGCTGGGAGATGGCAGGAGGGAGGGGCTACTAGATTTGGGCAAAGATGGCCGCTCCCAGACTCAGTGATCGCTGCGAAAATGATTGTTTTCATTTTTTTTTTACTGATTAAGGCTAAATTCATTAAATCACTGCGAACGTATTAGTTTTAGGTATAAATAATGATCCATTGATTATTCCTCGCTGATCAAACTTCTCCTTTAACGAGACATCAGGACATTTGAATGTTTTTAATTACATTTTCTGGACAGAAATCCGACTTCTTTCAGCTGATTTATTGGTTTTCTGACAAACTTTCCTTCTGGTTTAATTTCTGGTATCAGATTTATCACTTTTTAATCTTCTGCTCGGGTGGTTTGGTTTGTTCTGATATTTATCTACCTGAGGTCGTATCTAAATGAAGATCTTGTGATTCACTTAAAACCAGGAGGTGGAAACAGGAAACCTGAGGAAATGAATGATGTTTTCTCCCTGTAGTAATTCCTGGTTATGTCCGAACTGCAGCTGTGATGGTAAATAAGCAGAAGATCTGCTCAGAAAAACTAGTGCAGCTTTTGAATCAGTATTTATCATCCAGACACTTCAGGACAGTTCCTGCAGCTCCAGTAGTTTAATAAACTCCAGCCTTTTGTCACACAGACAGGCTGCAGGATGCTAGAGGGATGACCTCTGGCCTAGCAGCAGCAGGAAGAGATTCAAACAGATGCAGAGAGTTTGTTGTTGTTTTTTTTTAGCTCAAGTTCTTGCTTTTCTTTATGCTGCAGAAGGTTTTACGTAAAAAGCTGCAACATGTGGCGTGCAGCGGTTAGAGCGCACGACCAATCTACAGAGGCCTTAGTTCTCAACATGGCCGACCCGGGTTCGAATCCCGTCTGTGGTCCTTTGCCACGTGTCTCTCCCTCTCTCTTGAACCTCTTTGCAATAACAAACCACATTGATATTGCCCCCCCCCCCCAAAGAAAATGCATGCAAGCTTTAAAGATGCACTAAAGAGTATCATTTACATTGTTAATGTAACTTTTATTGTAAAATTTGGACAAAGGAAAATTATTATAATGTGAAAAAGTTAATTATACCTTTTAATTTTCACTATAATCACATTAAAGGACAGGTTATTTTTATGCCCTGAGAACATGTATTGATCAAGATTTATAGCCGTCTATCAATGGTATAATATATAATATAATGTATTTATGGTATAATATTTTAATGGTATAAAAATCTATTCATATATTCAATATAATTATGCTTTGTTTCACTGTTTACTGGTCTTGGTTATGTGAAGTGTTTTTTTTTGTTTTCATTTTCACTTTGTTCCGTGTTTTTCTATGTTTTCTAGTTTTATTGGTTTAATTCCTATTTTGTTGTGTTTTTTTTTTATATATTTGTGCTTTAAGGTGTTTCTTGGTTGCCCTCTGCTGCCCTCTGCTGTTGGTCTCCTTTTCCCTCGCTCCCTTCTAGAATCCTCTGTTCCCACCTGCTCCCATTCAGCTCATTAGTCCCATCTTTGTTCAGTCTCCCATATATACTCTCCCTGTGCCGTTCCTCGGGGCTGGGTCCTCGTATTTTCCTGGCTCCCCACGTGAGTTTTTCCCAGGATAATGTTTGGTTTTTGGATTTTCTTCCTCGGTTATTCAATTAAATCTTCAAGAACTCACCTCTGCCTTCTCACCTCTGGATTTGGGTCCTCAAACCTTCAACCAAACCCTGACAACTGCTGGATTTTATTTTTATTTTTGAAAAAATATGAAAGAACAAATCTTTTCTTTTGGGGCCCCCCCTCAGTCAAGGGCCCTTAGAATCTGCCTAACCTTTCACCCCCTGCACTAGTGCCGCTAAAACATCTACATTTTTTTAATTTTTTATTTTTAAGGGAAGGTGTCTCATCTAGCTGTGATTTAAGTTATTAGAAATTTGTTTGTGATCATTTCTTCCACTTCTGTCCCTAAAGCTCCAGTCTGTGCAGGGAAACAAATCTATCCAGTGTCTCTCCATAGATCTACGAACACAACCCACTGAGAGTCTCTTCAAACATTTCTAATTCTTTTCATCCTAATCATCCAGACCTCAGCTGACCCCAGCGTCCGACCTCCAGCTGCTGCTTCTGATTTCAGGTGGAGCAGAAAAAGATGCAGGACGTAGCGACGCCTCCACTTCCTGACGCCTCGGACGGTGTCACAGCGAATCCATTCAGCCAAAGGGAAGAGAATGAAAATAGGACAGAAGCTTTGTCTTTGTCTGCAGCCTCTAGGAGCCAAAGCAGATCCAGGTTTGCTGAATTGAGCTACCTACAGCTCAAACCAATTAGAAGCTGACAGACCAGGAGTCCATTTAGTGCGGCGCAGGCTGATAACCGCTGACAGACAGCAAAATGCAGTCGTCAGACAGGATGTAATTAAAGCTGCCAGCGGCGTTTTCTCTGGATAAATGCCTGCAGTGACTCATCTGAATGGGAATAATCATTTATTAAGAGCAGGAGGGAAACTTCAGGTATGAGCTCTGACTCCTGCAGCGTTAGAGCAGCTAAACAAACATTTCTGATAGTTATGGGGGGGGGGAGTTCTAATGGCCCCTTATTCAAAGAAAGCATTTCCGTGTATATAATTTTATATATATATATATATATATATATATATATATATATATATATATATATATATATATATATATATATATAT
>NW_015150518.1:1471152-1477895 GCF_000732505.1 Cyprinodon variegatus | reverse complement strand
ATTGACCTGTTTGTCCCCCCCTGTCGGCGGGCGTCCACCCATGCACATAAACTAAATTATCCTGATCTTGGCGCTGATGGCTGGCCTGTTTACTCACCTGTCTAACTCCGCCAACTTTCTCAATGCCGTTCATGTGATCCACCTGCTCCATGAAAATCCATCCTACTGCTTATGTGTCTCGGGTTAAACCTGTAGTAACTTCTAGGTTTCCTAGTTAGCCCCTAGAGCGCGGTGGGTCCGGTACAAGGCCCACCTGACACCTGATCATGTTCATCTATTAATGACCCAAACACTGTGGTGTTTTAACACACGTCTTTCAAAATGGAGATTTAAAATTCCCAATGAATCATGGGATACCCAAGGCTATGTAGGATACAACGGACCTGTTTTGCAAAACGGGCGAATAGGAAGCTGCATTTGATGGCTGCATAACGAGGAGTCTTCCAATCCGAACAGGTCTTGGCGCCGCGCTATGAGGAATCTGGCCTTCGGAGACCCAGCCGCTCATTTCCAACTCACCATGAGTATCTGTAGTTCTTAACAATGGGATCGATAAATCTCATGGGATTACATCCTTTGCCATGATGTTATCGCGAGTTATCGCATGAACAAATGTTTTCTCATACGATTTTAGTTGCATTTAATGGAAATATCACTACTGCGAAAATGTGCATTTTCAAAATTAGCAGAAAATCAACAGTTTTGCACATATTTGTAATGAAGATGTTTGACACATTTTGTGAGGAGGCTGGTGTAGCAGGATTCATTTCAAATCACTGGGAAGCACCTTTTCTATTCTATTGTATTTTGGCCAATTTTTATCCACACACAGGCATCTGGTTAGGATGCCTCCTGGACATCGCCCCGGGGAGGCGTTCCGGGAACATCTCACCAAGAGGAGGCCCAGGGGGAGACCCAGGACACGCTGGAGGGACTATTTTTCTCTGCTGGCCTCGGAACACCTTGGGGTTCCCCCGGAGGGGCTGATCCAAGTGGCTGAGGAGAGGGACGTCTGGGCCTCCCTACTGAAGCTGCTACCCCCCCAACCTGACCACGGATAAGAGGACGATGGATGGATGGACGGATGGACACATTGGCAAACATAAAGTTAACGTGTCCAACAAGTTGAGTCAAACAGACAACAAACCTGCAGGCAGATATTAGCTCCCCCTACAGGCTGTTTTCATTAAATTGCTTTGTTTGGAGAAAAGCAGCCAAACATGGCTGCACTAACGTTACATTTGCTGTAACAGTTCTGCCGCCTCGCTGCCCATAAGGCCAGAGTCTGAATCCTGCGGTCGCCCTGTTCTGCAGGTAACGGCGACCTGAACGTGACCTCAGGCTTTACCCCCCCAACCCACCTCCTAACCTGATGTCTCCTGGCGTATCGGACATGGACAGATAACCATCCCAAGAACACTTTAAGTGTTTTACAAAAAAATCTGACAAAAAAATATTAAAATAAGAAAAAAAGATTCAGATTTTAAAGCATTTTATAACAAGTGATGCATGTTTAAACACCAACATGAAGCAGAGGTGAGCTCACCTGCAGAGCCTTGGCGGTTCCTGGGTTCTTCCTGAACAAACCTCCTCCCCTCTGATTGGACAAGAGCTTCTTGGCAAAGCAGTGATGTTGTTGATGTTGCTGCCATTCAATGCATCAGACTTTTTCATCCCACCTACAGTAGTAGCCAATCAAAATTTTCCCGCTTTCCTTGATGGGCTCTTGGCTGGTCCCCTACAATTTCTCTTTAAACATCAATCTTTGTACTAAAACATTCTGTCATGATTTGTGGACATTATGATCTAAAGAGAAGCGCCATCTCCTGGTCAGACCCTGTATTTCAGTGAGAGGGTGGAGTCAGAGTAAAGAGATATGCACGCCCAGGAGAAGGCCAGCGGCTGGAAGTTGGAGGGGATTTTGCTGGGAATTGCAGAGGAGTGGGCTGTCATTTGGATGGCGTTTGACAGGGAAGCGCCATTTTGAATGGCTGCTACTGTAACTTTTTGTCATGTTTAGAAAGAGAATGCTTTAAATGCTTGATCTTTCATACCCCCAGATTTCAAAGCAGTAGTTGTTGGAGTTAATGAGAATGTTCGTCCTGCTGATTCCTCATCAATAAACCAATCAAACACGTCTCTGCAGCCCAGCAGCTCTAAAAGCTCCACTTCATTAGCAAACCACATGCAGCCGCTCTGGTATTCGATCGATAAACCATGTAGTTATGGCTGCTTCATTTCAGAAAGGTCTGACAGCAGAGAGGAAGCGGTCAGCTTCTGCCTTGTCAGGATGAAGCTCCTGCAGAGCTGAACAGTTTGGGATGTTTCTCAGTCTGACAAGACGTTTCATGTAGGATGATGATGAGGCTGGAAATCTGTCTGTATTTTCTCCATGATCCAGGTGCATCGCTCAGTCTGTTCCAGCTGAGACAGCTCTCTGTTATTTCATCCAGGCTCGGCTGAGTGACAGCTCAGAAAAAACAACCACCGTGGACAA
The DNA here is from genome assembly GCF_000732505.1 of Cyprinodon variegatus. Classification (NCBI taxonomy): domain Eukaryota; kingdom Metazoa; phylum Chordata; class Actinopteri; order Cyprinodontiformes; family Cyprinodontidae; genus Cyprinodon; species Cyprinodon variegatus. The sequence continues at coordinate 1,475,398 of NW_015150518.1, read as the reverse complement.
AGTTTGCTGAAAAATGTCAGAAATAATTGGATTGTAATGCGACGGTGGAGTACCTCTCTCAGCGCGGGCTGCATGGGCGGCGTGTTCTTTTCTGATTCTGTTTATTCCTACCTCAGACTGAGAGGCTGCTAATTACACAACGAGGCCTTTTCTGCCGTCAGAGCTTCTCTAAACACAGCCCACAAGTTCAGCAGCTTTCTGTTTTCCCCAAAAGGTCGAGATGAAATCAAGCTTGACCCTAAATGTCTGGATCAGCTCCCACTAATGGCTGCATGTGTTTGTTCTCCAGCGGTGAGGAAATTGAAATGAAAGCGTAAAAGTGAGCGTGGACATGAGCTGTAATGGGAAAATAATGCTTATTTTGGTCCTGAACTGGAAGAAGTGAGGAACAGATGAGTTCTGACTGCTGCATTATTCCCCCGGCTCACACTGAGGCTCCCGGTGGATTACTTTCTGCTCTGTCCAGTTGCTGCAGCTGAATGAAGCCGGTTTCCATCCCGGGGGGGGGGGGGGGGGGGGGTCACGTCCTGCTCTCCTGATGAAAGGTTTCTGAGGGACACTGAGGTTTTACGCTTATTTGCTCCAGATGAGGAGTTTTTGCTTTGCACAGCCGCACGGATGTAGTGTGTGACCTGTTTTTCTTTCTTCAGATTTTCTTTTCTTTGGTGCAGCGTGTTACAACCCCCCCATCCCCACACCCTCTCCCCCCCCCCTCAAGACCACTAAGGCCCTACACTGGAAAAATATAAATCTAGATAAGTCATTCTTTCTTAAAATAAGTGCATTTGTTCTTGGATTAAGGAGGTAAAAGAGACATTTTACTAATGGAACAAGACAATTTACACTTAAAATAAGAGAATACAATTGCTTTGTCTTATTTCAAGTGCATTTTATCTAATTATCTTATTTTAAGTGTCAAAATACTCATTCCATTGGCAAATCATCTCATTTACCTACTCAAATTAAGAATAAATACACTTAATTTGAGGAAATTTTACTTATTTCTAGATTGTTTTTCCAGTGTAGATGCTGAGGAGAGTCCAGTTACACTGGAAAAACGATCTAGAAATAAGTGAAAAATGTCTTCAATCAAGTGTATTTACCCTTAATTTGAGTAGATAAATGAGATGATGATGATGCCAATGGAACATTGGAGTATTTTACTTTTAAAATACATTAATTAGATAATATGCACTTGAAATGAGACAATGCAACTGAGTTTTCTTATTTTAAGTGTAAATTATCTTGTTCCATTGGTAAAATGTCTCACTTAAATCCTTAATTCAAGAAAAAATGCACTTATTTTAAGAAGAAATTACGTATTTAGATTTCATTTTTTTGCAGTGCAGTTATACTACAACAGCATAGACCGAAGTATCGATGCTGTTGTTCCAGAAATGTTTTTTTTTTTTTTCTCATAAAAGTCTTAACTGGAAGTAGTGGAACCAGGATTAACCAGCAACTATTCATCAACATTGGTTTCTATAAGAGCTGCAGCGATTTGGAGGCGAAACGACCTGAACTATAAACCATTCAGTTGCTGAAAATGATGCATGTGGATAAATATGAGTCTGCTGTCGCGACTCGCTGGTTCGTGGACATCAGCTTCTAGACTGAAGGGAATTAATAATGGATGCTGCGTGCTCACATTCATGTGCAGATTGTGAAGGAGAAGGCAGAGCTGTTCAGACAGCACAAAGGAGCCCAGCTGGGTGGGAAGTGATTGCTAAAATCATGGCAGCCTCTCCATCATTCACAGAACGCATCGGTGCTCTTCCTTCCTCTTCGCTGTTCTCACTTCCTGAGCAGAAAGCTTCAGTTGCAGATGGATGAGGCCTGATCTGAATTCTCACCTTCGCCGTCATCCTTTCTCTGCCTCATCTTCATCACATTTGTTCTTTGCTCTCCGTCATCACGCTGTTGTCTGTTCTCCATTCATCCTCTGCTCCTTTCACTGTGATATTTATCCTGATGATGCCTTCAGACGGCAGCTTGAACTCATTGACCACTGAGGATCATTAACAGAACTTTAAATCTAACTGCTGGAGAGATGCTGAGTCCTGCAGATTTCGCTCTACAGATGCTGACAGGCAGGTTTTTCTTTCAACTCGTTGAACTGCAGATCATTCTCAGACTCTCTGGGTTTATCCTGCTTCTAGAAAAGGTTTTCTTTTTTAACTAGGAGAAGAAAACTGAACCAAAAACAAGATGCTTTAATTCTAGAAGTTATCTAAAACATTTTGCAAGCAGTCGTTCAGTTTTAGTTTCTTTTCAGAGCCACAGGTTCTCTGGAGATCAGATGCACAGAAATAATCAGTTTTCTTCTGATTTCTGACTGAATATTTACTCCTGATAAGACAGACGGCATCTACAGTAGCCGCCATTCAAAATGGCCTTTTCCAGTCAAACGCCAGCTGAATGGCAGCTCACTTTCCTGCATCTCCCAGCAATCCCCTCCAACCTCCAGCCACTGGAGTGACCCCCTCCTTCTCCTGCATATTTTTTTTTACTCTGACTCCACCTTTTTTCTGAATTACAGCGTCTGACCAGGAGATGGCGCTTCCCTTTAAATCTTAATGTCCACAAATCATGAGAAAGAATAATTAAGTACAAAGATTGTTGTTTAAAAATTAATTGTAGGGAACCAGCAAAGGAAAGTGGGGAAATTTTTATCCTATATTATAACCCCAATAATATATATAAACAATCCTTAACCTAACTTTCCTGTATAATCTGTATAGAGCTTCCATATTTATTTATTTTATAGCCTCTTAGCACTATTGTGTTTATATATACTATTTATAGTCCATACATAAATATTCTCTGTGCACAAAATAAATATATCTGTATTTAAACTTCTGAATGATGAAAACTACATTTTGTTGCTTTGTACTCGTGGCAAAGACAATAAAGTTGAATTCTATTCTGTTCTATTTAGTTCAGGTTTAACCCAAAGACCTGAATGACGGAGGATCAACCGTCTTCTCGATTAAAAAGGATCCATTTGAAATTTTAATTTGCTGATTTTATTGGACCTCAGCAGAGGAAAAACCCAGAAATCTTCTCCTAGACTGGTTTCAAACATTGTCTCTTAGCTTCATAACGTCTGACATGATGTTTTCTGAACTTTAGTGCTTCCAGCCGGCGAAGCTGAAATGATTCATCAGGAGAAACTGGATCTCCCCAGAGGCCCGAACTCAGTGGCTTTCCGCCATCTTGGACTCCCCTTTAATGACTATGTCTGTGGGAGGCGAAGGTCGCTTTCCCTCTAAGGCCTCCCCCCTCAGCGGGAGCAGAGCCCCTCGCCTGGTTGATCACTAAAAAAATTTAAATAGAAATGAATCTATTTGGATTTTCCCTTCATTTAAGCAGCTGAGTAAAAACTTTTCCAAATAAATAAGATGATTTATGTTTGAAATAAGACAAAAAACTTTATTTCAAGTGTATAATATCTAATCATCTTTCTTTAATACCTAAATTATTTATTTGGTAGATAAGTTTACCATCTCAAATTAATGGTAATTATACTTTTTTAAAGACGTTTAGATCCGTTTTTTCAAGCTTAAATCGACTCAAACTTGTTGCTTTGAGGAATCAACCAGAGGAAGTGAAGAACTCCTTCATCCTGATCTAAAAAAGCAAAGTTAATCACCGCTTCTAGGATGAAAGATCAGAAATCATAGATCCAGGTTCTATCAGGGGGTGTCTGAGGGGTCCAGGAGGGGCCGAAGGTCATCATAGAGACCGCAGAAAAACAACAACCAGATCTGATCTCAGACTGTGATCCAAACACTCCGTCCACCGTCTGAATGTGAGCTGGTACCCGGCGCTTGGACAGACGGACGGATGGTCTCTGACGTCAGGAAGCACAGCAGCCAGTTCTCACTCAGACGGGTGGAAAATGTGATCAACAGCTCAGCTTCTAAACGCTGCATCGATCAACCCGACAACTGCTGCCTGCTCCAGTCTGACAGACAGAGATCCATCTCATCAGGGAAGATTCCAGCTACTGGGGAAAGAAGCTGCACTGGGAGGACGACAAAGTCCCGCTGGAGGGACAGCGGAGTCCAACCGCTGGAGGGACGGCGGAGTCCAACCCGCTGGAGGGACGGCGGAGTCCAACCCGCTGGAGGGACGGCGGAGTCCAACCGCTGGAGGGACGGCGGAGTCCAACCCGCTGGAGGGACGGCGGAGTCCACCCGCTGGAGGGACGGCGGAGTCCACCCGCTGGAGGGACGGCGGAGTC
>NW_015150518.1:1466302-1470472 GCF_000732505.1 Cyprinodon variegatus | reverse complement strand
ATTCAATTTAAAGTCATGCACAGGCTTCATTACTGCAAGGTGCATTTTCCCCTAATACATCCCCACTGTGTGACAAATGCCATACTGAAGAAGCCCCGCTTCTTCATTCTTACTAGACCCATTTCTGATTGTGCCCCGAGTTTCCGTTCAGTTTTCTCAACGACAGCTACTATCTTATGCCTTTATCACAGGGAAAAAGCTAGAGTTGATGTTCTGGAATAAATCAGAGGTTCCATTGGTTAAATGATGGCTGGAGGAAGTGGTCCGGCTCTCTGATCTGGAACGAATACGCTTCTCATTAGCAAATAACTTAAAGTGGTTCAACAGAACCTGGCAACAGCTTCAGCAATTTATTAACTATTTGAAGAGAATTGGTTTTGATTCTCTGAGATAAGATGTGAGTCCCAGGGAAAGGGGGGGGGGGCTTTGAGAATGTTCTGGTTTATTTATGTCACTTTCGTTTGGTTTTCTATTGTCTTTATGTTTTTTGTTCACATAAACCAAAAAACAACATAAAAGAGTATTGTTGATGTTTAATTTTCATGTATGATTCCTCAATAAAAACACAGAAGCTGCTGAATGGAGGAGCAGCTTTGGATCCGACCGGGACAGAACTTTCACAGCTTACAGGTCCAGTTATTTTAAGAAGCGGGTCAAAGGTCAGGAAGGAGCGTCATGTTTTTCTGAGTTTATAGTTAGCAGGAAATAAAGCTGTAATCCAGTCAGAACCATCGGAAATATTCCCAACCGAGCAGGAGCCATGGTCGAGGAGGTCCAAACGGATCAAGTCAAGGAAGTAAAAAACAAACAAGCTTTTATTTCAGAAATATTCAGCTTTTATTTTGTAGAGCAACCAGCAGGTTACACTGATGGTGAAACGTGTTCTGATAGCAGCAGACCCTGCTGTGGGCGTCGGCTTAAAGCTGGGTCAGTGCAGCTGGCTGGGCTCAGACCAATAAAAGGTTCTGGATGAAACCGGGCCGACCTCCTGACGGCGCAGAAACCTGGAGCTCAGAACTCCTTGGTTCTGACCCGGTTTAGAACCAAAATGTTTTCTGGTGATCTGAGGGAAGCTCTACAGGAAGGTCCAATAGAGTTCTGATGGGGATGAAACCGCAGCTCCACCTGCTCTAGAGGACTGTGGTGAAAAAAGGAATGAAACGTTTCTCAGAACATAAGTCAGAACCTCAGGGGTCTGTGAAGCAAACGATGATGTTGGTCCGCTAAGATCAAACTATGTTAGAACTAATAGTTCTGGAAACTTTATAGCAGCTCTCTAGGAAGGAAAGGTTAAATAATCATAATGATTGCACTTCATATATAAGCAGCATGAGTGCCAGTGCTTCATGAAGGCGGAGCTTTTTGATCCGAAGTAAAGAAAAATAAACGTAAATACTTGGTGGAATAAAATCATTAGCATCTAAGACTGAAACCAAACGTCCAGCAGGAGGTTTTTAGTGTTGATCTTATTTATGGAGATTCTCCCACTGATGATCTAATGTTCAGCTTTTAAAGTGATTAAAGAAAGAAAATGTGCTAAATAATCATAAGCAGCTTCATTGAAACAGTATTACAGAAACGCAGCGGAGCAGAGTTAGCATTTAGCCACTCTGGAGCGCAGGCGCCGTTTGATGATCTGATCGTCGCTCTCGCTGTCGTCCCTCTCCTGGTTGATCATCTGAAAGCACAGACAGCTCATGGTGAGGGGGGGAGGGACTCATTCAGGTCCAGTCAGGCTACAGGAAGCAGAGCTCCCTGTTCTGCAGAGTTCCTGCAGAAGCTTTCCTCTCATGGTTATGACTCTACCTGCCTGATCTCTACAGGGATTAGATCCATAAGTCAGAATTCTGAGATTAAAAGTCAGAATTCTGACTTTTTTCCCATAATAAACTGAAATAAAATTAAAAAATCAGTTAACCTTTTTTTTTTCCAGTGGCCCTAATCCTCTCCCGTATGTTTGGTTTTACTAATCTTCTGTAATAAAAATAAATCTTAAACAATAAAGCAGTATTGGATGATCAAGGGAGGTTTTCCTCCTGCCAGGCCTCCCCTGGCAAAGCGAAGGCGTTGGGCAGAGAACGGCACTCAGACTCCAGTTCTGTTGCTATAATGCTGAACATGACGGGGATAAAAAACTTCAACTCTTCGAAAAATGAAATGTGCAAAAAAACAAACCCTGACAGAGACTCGTTCTGATCTAAATCGTTTCACACTTGCACTTGGCCCATGCTCTGCTTTAAGGCTGCATGGGAGGGGCACTTACTGGATGGGGGGGCATTTCCATGGGGCAGGAGATTTCTGGCCGGTAGAGTTTCTTTCTGTTCCTCTTTGCCCTCAGACTGTGGGAGGAAGAAGAAGCTGCTGAATCTGCATCTAGGCGACCGCTGACCAGGCTCATCATCTTCTTGGCTGCAGAAACATTTGAAACTATTAACTTAGCATGGAGCAGCAGCTTAAGAAAAATAAGAAACTGCAGATAAACATTTAACTGGAAGGAAGAAATAAGGCAGATAGACTGTAAAAACAAAAACTGATAAGTAGTGATGGTTGTTTTGGTTTAAAGCGTTTTCTTGCTCTCCCTTTATGCAGATGATACTCAGATTTATATCATCCAGTGCTGAACTGGTTCTGGTGTTAGCTTAGCACCAAGCCTTATCGGGCTAGAGGAAAATCTTTGTTTTTAAAGGTGGTTTTAATGCAGCTCAGGATCCAATCAACATTTTTCTGAGGTCCAGTTTAAAACTCTGGAAATTGTTGGAGCTCTGAGGAGGGGCCAACGTTAATCCAACATCTGAGGAGGACCAAAAAAGCAAGGAGAACAAACTTCCCTGCAGCTTCCTTACAATGACGGTCCAGCAAACCACAGGTCAGGTCTGAAATGACCTTTAAAGATGTAATGTGGAAACTTTTAATCCTCATGGTGAGTCTGTATAAACACAGCAGTCACCATTTCAACGTTTTCCTATCTTTATCTGCTTCCTGTTTAGACTAGACTGATGTGTTTCATAGCGCCTGTTAGGAGCTTTTGGCACATAGTCATTTTTTTTGTTTAGTATATTTTGGGGTTTAGATATTTCCTTTTTGTAATTAATTTATGCTCATTAATTTGTGGCTGTTGGACAGTCTATAAACAGGGGGGCCTTCTCCTCGCTCGTCCATCTCCACCATCAACGATGAATCCTGAAAATGCGTGCGTCTCCAGTAGCTGTAGGCCGCCACTGACTCTCCATCCTGCCATGCTGTAACTTTGTTAGCCGCTGTTAGGTTGCTGTTTCCGTTGTGATTTTGGCCTGGTGGGACCGGTCGTCCTGTTTTCAATTCTTTATTTTTTCTTATAGTCCGGTACTAGTAAGGCCTTCGGCGTCCCTGCATCGGGTTGGCCTCCTGCTGTAACGATCTGTGTTTTGTGATCGGCTCATCAGGTCCAACTTTCTGTAATACTTTGGGTTGTTGTTTGGTTCTGGATATGGGAAGCTGAGTATATTTAATTATCTATCTTTTTTCCCCACAGCTGAATCAAAAATAAAATTCAAGAGAATAAAAAAAAAATAAAAAATCTAAATAAATAATTTTGAACCCTTAGTTTTGCCCATGTGTCTTCAAATATGTTGTGCCCTTGAGGACGTAACAGCGCCCCCAATGATGATGTGTTGCAACTGCAGGTCATTGTAGAGACTAATAAAAACTAAAATGATGAACTGGTTTCCCTTCAATGCACAGCAGCTTTCTGCATGTCTGCTAGCCTGGTAAACTAGCCCCACCCACCAGCGGGTTTAGTCTAGCCTCGATCAATGCCCCAGGCCTAGAACTGGTGGGTCAATCACAACGCAGAGATGTGTTTTGAATATTTGGATGCGAAGTGGGCGGGGCTTTGTGGGCGTGACGACAAAGCTTTGCGACGCTGGAGAAGCACAACAGCAGCATGATGCACTGCGGCAGCAGCTTTAATGGAGCGCTGCATTGAAAGCTAAAAGTTCTCTTTCTGTTGCTCTTGTTCAATAAAAGTACATTTTAAGATCATTTGAGGCGAGAATATTAAATTTAAAGCGTCACTATGCGTAATAAAATAAACAATTTCCAAAGTTCAGAGGACCGCGGCAACCGCAGACCTCCGAGGCTAACAGCAGCCAGGGCTAACGTTAGCCCGTCTGCAGCAGCCAGGGCTAACGT
>NW_015150518.1:1463751-1464675 GCF_000732505.1 Cyprinodon variegatus | reverse complement strand
TGTCTCATTCATCATTACACATTTAATCTCACATTTCGTCTGGTTTATCAGGCCACATGTCTGCCATCATCATAAATTGTCCAAACATTGTCTAAGGACAAGTGGAGAACTGGTTCTGGAGCAAATTTCAGGGGAAAGCTACTGGTATCGATTTGATTTCAGTTTCATTATGATGGAAAACAACCTATGAATTAAAGGTTGTTCCTTTGTTCAGTTCCTGTTTCCTCAGATTATTTGCTTCATCTCTCTGAAATGTCACACGGTTCTGACCTTTAGAGCCCAGCAGTGTTGGGGAGCTCTGCAGGAAGTCTCCGATCTTCTGCAGCGTCCCGTCCTTCCTGCTGCGGACGGTGGTCTTGGAGTCATGGCGACGCGCCGGGGAGGAGCTCTGAGAAACAGACAAACGGGTCAGCGGTTCGTCTGGCTGAACGTTTGAACAATCGGGGAGTTTTTCTAACCTCTTCTTTCTGTGGGGTCCGCTTCGGCGTGAGTTTGGTTTTGGTGTTCCTTAGGTTCTCTGCCTCCACTTCCTCCTGCTAACATGCATGCAGAGTGAAGTGACTCATCTGTAACAAGGAGCTTAAACAGGGTGTTTAATAATGAGATGCGGGTGGTTTTAATAAAACACAAACAAGCACACAGAGGAGCAGCCTTGGTGAAACCACACGCATCAGAGAAAATAAGCTCTGGTTTTTATTTATTCGCCAGGATGAGGAGCTGAAAACATGAACGAGGTGAACTGAGACATTATCTGAGTGTAACTTGGCTTCCATTGAGTCCAAAGGTGGACAAGCTGCCATTAGGGAAAAACAAACAAGGTTTCAAGAGACATCGGGTCTCAGATGTGAGATTCAGAAATGGATACTTGCAGCATATTGTTAACATTTCTGTCAAAGCCTGAGCAGCAATTTAAAAACCAATAAA
>NW_015150518.1:1454062-1460102 GCF_000732505.1 Cyprinodon variegatus | reverse complement strand
CTCTCTGCTGTGGTCAAACGCTTCATGTTTACTGCAGTAAACTACTTTCCCAGTGGGATGCAGGCATCCCTGCTGAATATCTCCTTTCCCCAGTGAACGAGTAACACTTAGATATCTGCAGCACAGATCTTAATTCTCATATTGTTTTATTAAAACCACCCACATTCTCATCAGTGTGTGTGTGAATGGGTGAATGAATGTAGTGAAAAGCGCTATGGTCAAGTCTCCTCACTTGAATAAAGGTGCTATATAAGTACATACCATTTACCATTTACCATATTGCAGCTCGAAAACTTAATTTATGCACAACTAGTAAAGATATTACAAGCAATACATTTTCTACCTACAATTCTGCCACTAAAATAGGAAGAGAGGGCGACTAAAACCTCCAAATCTCAAACTGTAGTACGCAATAACATGGGGGTGGCGGTTTAGTGGTCAGGGCATAGAGCTTGGAATCCTGAGGTTCTGAGATTGAGCCCCACTGCCACTCTGGGTCTCTGAACAAGACCCTTGCTGCTCCCTGGGCGCCCCACGGTGGCAGCCCACTGCTCTCCAAGGGGATGGGTTAAATGCTGAGGTTAATTTCTCCATTGCTGGATCAATGAATTTCAATAATTATTAAATACATCCATTAATCTTTGATCTAAACTGGGTCCTCATGACTAATCTAGAGAAACATAGTTTATTGTTAAGAAAAACAATGAAACGTATTTCAAAGTTAATCCTAAGTGATACTTACAGTTGACAGAAAGCTAATCAACCAGCTAACTGATACCATTCCCCTCTGGCTTGTTTAAACCCGGGAACAATGGGCTTTTAGTGGCAGTTGGAACAGCTCACTGACACGCCTCAACCCGGGTCAAACGACTCGGCAGGCGACCCGCGTTAAAATCTCCTCAGCTCTGATCGACGTGCTGTGGGAACGTGATACCATTGAACGCAACGTACGCACGTCAACACAGTCGCTTCTGATCTAACAAGCAAGAAGCAACTCTGTTTCCATTGGATAAACATGGAGCAGCTCTGGTCAGAGGATTCAGACAGATAATAGAGAGAACCAATAGAGCACACCGACTACGATCTGGCTTCCTTCCATGTTGCTCTCCATTGTTTACTCTCCTGATTTCTGGTGACTGGGGACATGCATCCACTGGAGGTCAGAGGTCACACAGCTGCCAGCAATGGGTTAGACCAGCTTTATTTGCCAATGGGAAGGAAGTCAAATGGTGATTGGGTGTTTCCTGGACGGGACCGCCTGTGGAGCTGGTTGACAGTTGCCTTTTGTATCTATGCTTCTTTTTCTATGTCTGCTTCTGTCTCCTTGAACCCCAGTGGGCCTCAGCAGATGGCCGCTCACACTGAGCCTGGTTCTGCTGGAGGTTTCTTCCTGTTCAAAGGGAGTTTTTCCTCTCCACTGTCGCTACAAGCATGCTTAGTGTGAGGGATTGCTGAAGAGTCAATGAGTCGATGCAATCAGCTGGTTTTCCTTAGATAGAAAACTTTCTGTCTCTGTAAAGAGCCTTGGGAGGATAAATGTTCTGAATTTGAGCTACAGAAATAAAGTGAATTGAATAAGTCGGGTGTTTTTAGAAACATTTTAAAAACTATTTTAATAAAATCTGTTTTTCAGAGGAATGTCCAGACAGATTTTCATTCTGACTGATCATTAATCTGGTAAAACATAACAATAAAAGCCAGAGGGAGCGTGATGCCGGTGCTAACGAAGAAATCAGGCTATTTTTATTTCTCAATGCTCATATTTATTAAAATAGTCAATTCAGACTGAGGCTCAAAGGCAGGAGAGTTATAACCGCTTAGATTAGAAACTTATAGCAGTTTAAGCCCCCCCCCCCAGAGAGTTTTATTCCACATTGCAAATAAAATAAAAAGTGACTCACAAGCAGCCGGCGAGGCCGACCTGCGGTCCGGCTCATTGGTCGGTAGATGAGTGGGCGGGGCGGCAGAGGAAAAAAAAAAAGGTCAGAGCACGTGGAGTCGACAGTGACTCACTGGATGGTTTTAAAGATAAGCGGAGCGAGCAGGGAGGAAGGGAGCGAGGAGAAGTACAGCGCTCTGGGAGCGTGAGGCAGAACAGGCGTCAGCGGGTGGAGGGGGATAAATGCTGATAAGGACCAGAGATAAACGGAAACAAGATGGAGGGGGGGTGCTGATCAGGGCCTGGGTACGTGTGGGGAAAGCAAAGGAGCTGCGGGACGATGTGAATGAAGATAAAGACAAAGAACGGGAGAGAGAGACGAACTTTAAGGAGGCAAAGATCAGAAACTCTCTGAGGTTCATTTGAGGTCAATCCACAGAAAGGTGTTTAACCAGAACCATCAAATGTTACACCACTACGGGTTACAGTAGGGACCGCAGCCTGTCAAGAAGAGATAAAATGTTATCCGTTTCCTTGGTTACCGTGGTGATATCCTCTCTGCACAGCGTGGTTATATTTAACACTTCATAGAAGTACGGAAAAAGAAAAGTTGCTGCAGATGGATGCCTACACAGAAGGTTTTCAGAGAGAAAAACTGGTCATAGAAGTTCACTCCTGAAACAAGTCATCTGGTGCTTCCCAGCTGGACCAAAGATCTGCTTCAGAGCAGAACCGAGGCCTGGAGCGGAGAGGACCCGGCACATTAAAGGTCAGGCAGCCATCTCTCCCCGTCTCTTCCAACCATGCCCAGCGCCATTTTTTAGACCTTTATCTACGGTCATGACATCTTCCTCGGTGATCAAGAACTCCATTGTTCCCACTCCATGCCATTCTGTTCTCTCCATCGTCCTTCTCTCCAAACACAAAGTTTCATTTATTAATTTTTTGACTTTTTACCCGTCTCTCTGTTGAATGGAGCCGTAAACGGCGCAGGGTGGCTTTCTGTTTAGCACTGAACCACAATTTGGCGACCTGAGCAAGAAACCAGAGGTGGAGGTACAAGCTTTCCCAAGACACGCCCCCTTCTTCTTCTGATTGGCTAATACTGTTAGTTTCAGGGCGCTCCTTTGCTACCATTGGCTGACAAACGTAAGAGGGACATTTTTATTTTTACCATCAATTTATTTTGGAGTGATGGAATACTTTAATCCCTGCGTCTATCAATAGACGCAAAATATTGATTTATTTATTTATTGTTATTGAATTATAGTCCAGCTCCAGTTTGGACTCATTTAAAAGCAGATCAAGACATTCCTAATTAAACAGAGTTATTCTAGTCAATTTATTACTTCTAAGCTGCATTTTATTTATTTCTACGCTAGAACTGTTCTGTTTAGTCTCCATTGATAACCGGCCATTAGAATGATTATTCTGGTTGAAGTCAATCTGGTTAATTATGTCTGGAAAATCAAAAAGTTTAACAAACACGTTTGCTCTTAAACAAGACGTTCCCAGAGAGAAACTCCTGCTCCCCTGCCAGGCAGGACCTATCAACGAGATCACATAAATAAACACGGCGCTCCAAATAAATCGCAGTGACTCCACGGAGCAGCCAAAGAGAAAAAAAAACATTTTAGATTAGCAAAGCCAGCGGCTGCCTTCTAGATTATCTGGGACAGCTTTAAAAAAATAAAACCTTTGTCAATAAATCATTAAGAACTCATCTGCAGAAGAAACAGTCCTCTGCGCCTGGGAGAGACGACGCGTCATTACAGGCAGAGAGGAGGGAGCTGGGAGGTTAAAAGGACAGAAGAACGTAAAGAGAAGGAGATAAGTGGGAGATGACAGGAGGAGGAGGAAGGAGGAGAAATAAGAGGAGAAGCAGTTTATTTTCTGGTGTTTATATCCTCCAGGTTCTTAATGCCCTTTCAGAGGTGAGCGAGTGTGCCTGCCTGCAGGTGTCAAGCCCGCTCCACCATGTCGGGTCGCCATGAATCAATTACAGCTTCTCCTCCAACAGGCAGCAATTAAATGTAAATGAATCCAATGATATGGACAGGTGATAGAAGAGAAAAGCTGTCCAAGTCTCCCAGAATATCTACATCTGAACTCCACTGGATCCCCATGCAGGGATGAAACACGTCTTATTTCAGGCTGGGCTCATTAATAGGATGATTTATTCACTTTGGTTAAATCTTTAATCTGTCTGAAGCACATCCAGGGAACTCTTCCTAAGCAGGGTGCGACAGGAACGCCTCCACAGAGGACCTGCAGGCAGCCCTGCCGTTAGAGCTCCGATCTACGGTTAGCCTCCTCAGACGGCCCACCGAGGAAGAATTGGACCAAAAGACAAAATCATTTATGTCCAAACTAAGTCTACATTTGGTTGGAAAGTGAAAGGCAGTTGAAAAAATGTTAAAAACTGGGTTCGTAACGTCTTTTCAACATCTATTATTGGACTGAAGTGGGACAAAAACAGAACAAACAGACACATTTTGAATACCCATTTCTGGACTAAACTGACCAGACATCTAAATCACCTCTGGTGTTTGACTCTGGGTGGTTTACTGTGGCTCTGAACTTCCCACAGAACAAGATGGGGCTCGACTTCTAGCAGAATTAACACTCAGACGGTCAACTGGGTCCAGATAAGGTCTAAAACGCCCGACACAGATTTTAGGCTACTCAGAGTCAAAGACAAGCAGTAACACACCAACATCAGGGCTGTTTGTTTAGATAAGGGTGAAAAACCTTAAGTCAGACTTAGATAAACTCCTCTGGCCTTCAGTGAAACAATATCAAGTGTTGATCCAAATCCTGGATCTGCCTAACAATACCTTCATTATTCTAGATAAGAACTAAACCGTCTCAATCTGAACTCCTCTGCTGCTGTTAGGTGAGTTATAAAGGTCAGGTTTATGTATACAAAGCAGAACGTGCTGATCAGGCTCATCAGACCAGAGGAATGTTTTTGAAATAAAGAACTTTAAAGCAGGGATTGCATCTTTTTTCTTTGTTTCAATTTTATAGAAGATTCTAATCATAAACGATTTGTTAATGTTCAGAAAAAGGTGGAATTCCTCATAATGAAAAAAAAATTCCCATGGGTTTTCCAAACCGCAGATTTTCCAAAGTCCATCTTTGACATAAAGTGTGTACAGTATCTAGTGTGTAGAGTCAGTTTGTTGAAAAGCTCAGTTTCCACAGAAAAAATATTCTCCAGGACCTACAAACAATTATCTTTTCTTTTCAATTCAGTTTCAGAATGTAAACGCTGTTAGATTTGTTCCACCTCCTAAACACCAGGTTCTAACTCCGTCTCTCTTCTGACACCATTTACTCCAAAACAGGATCCAGTTTTTGCAAACTAGAACTTTTTGGTAACTAAGTTCTGAGATGAAACCCGGTCTGGACCTCATTAAAAGCACAAATCCATCCCCATGAAGCCATCTGCAAGATTTATTTTCTTGTATTAACCTTTGTTCTTCACTGACGAGGATTTAGTGGGCTTTATAGATAGAAACTCTTCAGGCCGTATCTCCTTTGTTCTTAATCTCATTTGTTGAAAATAAATGAGATTATCCAAAACTATTTCAGCTGATTACACAGCGCAGAATTATGAAGCCAACACAGACATGGAAAATCAAACCTGATTCTCATGTTTTCCAGTTCAAGCTCTGCTGTTGCAGCAGAAATATTATATTTCTTTGATCCATGCAGTGGTGTTTATATATGACCATAATTATCAGCATTAGAAGAGTTTTGTTTTAAAGAAAAGAAGATAATCAAAATCCACAAAAGACTCAAAACAAAACAAAAATTAAAAGAAAGAAACCAAATCTATCAAAATAAATTGTAGCTGAAGGCAGGCATTTAGTTAGGGATATTTCATAGGGTGTACGCCTTGGTGTATAACATCTTTAGGCATTTCTGTAGGTCCGACGGGGTTAGCTTCCCCCAGAAAATGTTGATATTTAGAATCTGAAATGCTATTTCCTGCATTTTGAGGTGGACTGCAGCTAACTTTTTGTCTTTGGTCAAACACTACTTTGGTCCTAATTGAGGGAAGTATGTGTGCTTGACTAGAGGTGGAAATTTCATAAGGAAGATATGAGATATAATGTTTCAAAGGTTAAATGAAACATTTAGAAAGTCTAATGC
>NW_015150518.1:1451700-1452874 GCF_000732505.1 Cyprinodon variegatus | reverse complement strand
CGCCTGTACGCATTGCTAGCTAAAAGCCTAGCTGCAAGGTCCACTTTGCCTTCTAATATGTACCTTTATACCTGAAATATCACAAAATATATTTGGTATATCAGTTAATACCTGAAGGTATTTAGATAAATACTTATATTCAATTTACATATTTATGCATAGAAAGTCACTCTGATGTTTGGGGATAAAAACATGTTGGATTACATCCATATCAATACGTCTTAGAACTGAGCAGGACGTCTGAAACAGGACCGATAGGCCGACTTAACCTAATCACTCTGTTTAACACATTTATTCTGTTCTGTTTTCATGGTGTTTTATTTTTAGGAATGGATAAAAGTGTAGAAATTCATGCATCAAAGCTCATAGACTCTCCCGTCTGCCATGCTGGAAGTGTTAGCTTATTTTTTAACTGAATGACTGAGGATGAGATGGAAGTGAAACATCCAACATGGACAATGTTGATGAGAACTGCTACTATAATGATGATGGTGGTAAAATGGTTTCTGTGAGATTCTAGATGGAAACGTGGTTCTAATAAGTGAAAAAAGAAAGTGTACCTCTTGTGGTGTTCTCCGTTTACTCCTCTTGAAAATGTGACACTTTCAACAAAATAGAAGAATTTGGTTAAAAACGGCTTTAAACTGATGTCCTGTTCAAACGGTAGCATAAGACCTGAGATCAACCTTTATGAAAACCTTCAGATGGTCGTGAACAGAGGGATTCTAAGCTCCACTGTTGCTGAATACCAACATTTCTTTGAACACTGCTGTAGTGGGAAAAAGTATTTATTTACTCCAGTTAAATCAATGGATTTCACTCATTCTGCACTTTATTTTTGTTTTTGCAAAGAGAGAGCAGTTCATCATACGGCCCTTATTGCTCGGTAATCAGCCCTGTTCTGCCTCAGCAGCGTTCGTTTCCCCTTATTTACAAAAATGGAAAGTTATCAGAGTCAAAACTAATTACAGACACTTTGGTTAAACAGTAACATGTTATGAATAAACCTTGAAAAGGAATCTGGTTTGTTTAGGAAAGAAACTATGTCTGATCTACAAACACCGTCACGCAAGGGAATTGTGTGGCTGCAGGTGAAACAGGCTGAGTGAAAACTGTTATAGTGAGTAAATAGCATAAACTAATATATATAATAAGAGAAACTAAATTTTCCGAC
>NW_015150518.1:1447735-1450062 GCF_000732505.1 Cyprinodon variegatus | reverse complement strand
AATCAGCATTTGGGTTCCTTCCCACTGGCAAATAATGCTGGTCTACCCCTCGCTGGCAACTGCGTGGCCTCTGACCCCCCCTCAGCTAAGTGACTGATGACACCATCACACTGGGTTAGCTTTGATGATGTCACCAGTGCGACAGAAATTAGGAGAGTAAACAATGGAAAGCAACATGGAAGGAAGCCAGGTCGTAGTCGGTGTGCTTTATTGTTTCTCTCTATTATCTGAATCCCTCTGACCAGAGCTGCTCCATGTTTATCCAGTGGAAACAGAGCTGTTTCTGCTTGTTAGATCAGAAGCGACTGGCGCAGTGTGTTGACGGCCATATGCTGCGTTCAATGGTGTTGCGTAATTTAGTGGGTCAAACCGGCTCTGGTGTTCCCGCAGGATGCCGATCAGAGCGAGGTGATTTTAACACGGGTTGCTTGTCATGTCGTTTAACCCGAGCAGACATGCGTCAGTGTGCTGGTCTGACTGTCACTAAGGCTACGTTCACACTGCAGGTCTTTAACGCTCAATTCCGATTTTTGTGAAATTCGATTTCTTGCGTTGCCGTTCATATTTCCAAATATATGCGACTTGTATGTGATCTCCTGTGTGAACTGCATTCATACAACGCAAGTGTCCCGCATGTGCAGTTGAGGACGCAATGATGTCACAAGCCAGCGCGCTTTGTGTTTACGGAAATTAACATGGATGCTAGCACTGGAGTGCATCCAGCGATATTTACCAACTTTTTAAAACACAATTAATTTCAATACGGTTAAACATAAATACTGCTCTCTGCATTATCATCCACCATGGTTGTTGTTTTTCTTGCTGCTTCTTCATAGCAAGACGCAGAATAGTGACCTCTGTCTGGTATTAATGTAGTTCATGTCAGATGAATGCGACCTGGCCGTTCAGACACAGGTCGCATTTGAAAAGATCAGATTCGTATCGGATTCAGGACCACAGAGCTAAGTGGACTGGGACGCATAGGGAAAAATTGGATCGGAGTTGTTCAGACTCATGAAAAGATCAGATCCAGGTCGCATATGGGCAAAAAAAAATATATTGGATTTGGATTTGTGTCACTTCAGACTGCTGTGTGGACGTAGCCTAAAATCCAATATGTTCCCCGGTTTGAACTGGTTTCTCAGCCAGTAGGAAAGGGGGAATAAACTCGTTTTCTGATCCATTCCTCCCCGTCTTCTTCAATCTTTGTTCAGTCGGCCATCTTGTCTCTCTTTACTCCAACTTAGACGTCTGTTTCCGATCTACTCCTGAGCATCTTCCCTAGTTACTGCCATCTGCCTCCCGCCTCTTCTGCAGGTGTTTTTACTCAAACCAAACCACTTCCTGTCCGTTTTAAATGGTCTCATCACCCAGAAATCTGACTTTTTCAATCTGGAGCAGGAGGATGGCTTTTGTTTTTTTTTCAGTTGTGTAAAGCTTCACGTTTCACTCAGCAGTGGTGTGAAAAAAACATTTTTCTACACCAGATAAGATGCTTTTAAATACCAACCTGACCTTGTGACGTGAGATTATCGGGTTGCTCAGATTATCATCTAAAAACCTGACTTTTCTGAACCACCTTGTTGACTCATTGGGTTAATGGACCTAAATTGATGTTGGGCTGTTATTCCTCCAGGTTTGTTTTCTGAATGAAAATGAAGCTGAGTGGAAATGCACCTGGGGAATCTCAAGGACATTTACATAAACAAAACAATTAGAGCTTGGATTAAATGCGGTGCAGACATTTTACTTTTAACAGCTTATTTTCTTCTGAACGACTTTACAAAACATCCAAAGTGTCTGTTCTATTTATTTGTTATTTGAGCAGTTCAACCGTTCACATAGAGCTTAAAGAAAAAACTCATTGTAGCAAATCTCCACTGAAAGGCCAAGAAGGATAAAATGTTTTACTGGGTGCCAAATAAGTCTGAAATCACAACAGTTTGCCTTTTATGGGATACAGGGTCAGTGAATCCTTGTTAATATGCAACAATTAAAAGTAGTACAGATAAGGTAAAAAGTACGAAAATGTCTTAATTATTGATTTAATTAAATAATCTGATCTTTATTAGGATGTAAAATTATTAACATCCAAGCTTTGTCAAAAAAATAAAACACAGCTCTTTGTCATCAAAATATTTTTTGAGACAAATAGTCTTTTTTATTTTATTATTTTTTATGTTTGCAGGGGTGGGGGGGGAAGTGAGATGTAGAACAAGCAATCAGCAGCAGCTGATTGATAAAGCTTCTAGTTAGAGTGGCTCAGGTTATCCTGAGCTATCTCTATAGTTCTGCTGCTATAGGCTTAGACTGCTGGAGGACATAGG
>NW_015150518.1:1445128-1446615 GCF_000732505.1 Cyprinodon variegatus | reverse complement strand
TAATATTACGAGAATAAAGTTAAACATTTTTTATAACATTTTTTATTGCTTTTTATTGTAATGTTTATATTTCATACTTATATTTATCTTACCACTCTTACCTGTCATGTCCCGCACTTTATGTCAGTTTTAAATGTTAGTCTTGTATATTTCTTGTATATTTGTATATTGCAGAGAGTAAACGTAATTTCATTTCCCTTGTATGTCTTGTACATATGTAGAAAATGACAATAAAAGCTGACTTGACTTGACTTGAGGTTTCTTCCTGTTCAAAGGGAGTTTTTCCTCTCCACTGTCGCTACAAGCATGCTTAGTGTGAGGGATTGCTGAAGAGTCAGTTCAAGTCAGTTCTGCCAGTTCTGTTAGCTCTACGCCTGCCGAAGACACAGACGACCATCCCCGTTAACAGTGGGACGGAACTCAACCGTTGCGTATATTAGCTGCGTAACATGAATCAAGATGCTATGAGGATCAAATTTGATTGACAGATGAGCGTTGATATATGATTGGCCGAGTTTAGGTGTTCAGGCTGACGTAGAACTAACTGGCCGGCAGGAGATAACGGAAAAAAAACCCCACAGATTTTAAGATAGGATCTTTTTAAAAATAGAAATTTTCTACATTTTGGGAAAATATCATCTGATAAAGAGTACATTTATATACATGTTTAGGCAGGAATAATTTGACATTTAAATATGATTCCTCTACGACTTTAAAGGGATGTTTTAATACTTTAAGACCTTTTAAATTTCAGCTCAGTTTTAGTCCTGGTAGGAAATAAATCCAGATGATTACAGGACCTTGAATTCCTGTAACTATAAACCTGCTGGTGGTGATTACTGCCATTCCTAAAAACAAATGTTCCATTAGCTGCTGACTGCTGGAGCCAAATATTCATTAATCAGTTATTGCAGATTAATAATGCATATTTAGATTAGGATTCAGACGCTGTTCAAAGAGATTTATGCTGATCCATAAGCTGCCAAAGACAGAAGCATATGCTAAGGCTTTCCTTTATTTCCACTCTCCATCAGCCATTGCTGCTTTCATATTTAAATCAACCTTGGTTATTCTTCTTGATCAGAACAGTAATTCAGTTTGTCATTTTGGATTATTACCTTTTCTTCTCCTTGTTCTGGTTTCCCATGTAGGAAAAACCCTGTATCGGTTTTAACAGTCTAGTTACTGAGCTAAAGCGCTAAAATCTTAAATTTACACATAAATTCACACGAGTCTAACTTGTAATAAAATTGAAGGTTTATATTACAGACTAACATTTGTATGAATAATTGAAATACCAAAATATACAGCTAGCATCCAATATGATTATATGGATTTATAGGAATATGAAATCATCTTGCCCTGCTTTGCATGTGCAGACGCCACACAGCCTTTTATTGTGTCCAGGTAGACCCACGCATGGTGGCGTCCTTTACTGCTGGTCATCTTCTGCGACGGCATCAAAGCAAACCTCGTTCATGTGATCA
>NW_015150518.1:1440365-1442223 GCF_000732505.1 Cyprinodon variegatus | reverse complement strand
CTAAATTCATTGAATCACCCAAGTGTATTAGTTTAGGCATAAATAATGATCCATTGATTATTCCTTGTTGATCAGACTTTTCCTTTAAACGTCTCCATTTCCCTCAGAGCAGGCTTCCATAGCAACGAGTGACTCATTTTCTAACTTTCAGGTACTTTTTAAACCCAGCAGGCTCGTCCATCACCTAGTAAAGCCCAACTTTTAATCCGGCTAACAGAGGGAAGCTGATGCGTCTTGGATTTTCATACAGAAGCTGCTTCCTTCAAAGCTTTTCTTTCAGCAAAACATTCAAGGAGCTCATCTGTGCCTCAGAGGGAAGATCATCATCCTGCGGCGCTAAGAGGACTGACTGTTGTCAGGAGGAAGGATGGACTTCCTGGTTCTCTCTACAGGGGAGGGAAGCCCCCCCTCAGTGAGCCCAGCAGAGAGGCTGTAACTCAACGCTTCCTCCACCTCAGCAGGGGATCAAACATTAAGCTGTTCTGTCGTCTATATGGGGAAACAGATTTATGTTTGACAGTTTCTTCCTCATTTGGTAATCTGAATTTCCTCCTCAGCATCTTTCTCCACGTTAGACTCCCCCCATGGTTGAAGCAGAGCTTGCATAGGCAGGCCACCAACAACACACCAAGAGAAGCTGATCCCATAACTAGGCCTAAAGTCAGAGTAAAGCTTCCATTATAATCAGACTAATCAAGTTAAAGATTCATCTTTGGGGTCAGGCTTTTAGCTAGGAATATTTCATGGGGTGTACACCCTCTAAGGCTTTCCGCAGCGTAGGGGCATCCGGGGTATCCTTCCCTGAAAAAGGTTGAAATTTAGACTCTGAAGCGCCATTTCCTGCATTTTGAGGTGCACTGCAGCAACTTTCCGTCTTTGTTCCAACTCTACGTTTGCCCTGATTATGGGAAGTATGTGTGCTTGACTAGAGGGGGAAAACTCATAAGGAAGACAAAGATCATTTTTAGGTAAAATATTATGTTACATCGGTTAATTCAAACAATCAGAACTTAGACTTGAAACTTAAACTTACTGCTAAAGGTAAACTTGATTGATATTTATACAATAAGTTGAACAATAAGTTGAACAATGACAAACTCAAACCCTTCCAGTAGTGTCCACTCTGGAGGGGATGTCATTGACGTACATGATTATAAATACGTTGGAATGGGAATTGATGACTCCCTCACCTTCAAACCTCTTATTGATAAACTTGTTAAGAAATTAAAAGTTAAACTGGGCTTCTTCTTTCCTAATAAGAAATGCTTTTCTTTTGGAGTGAAAAAGCGCCTTGTCTCTGCCACGTTTTTATCGGTCTTGAATTATGGCTAACTTTTTTATCAGAACGTTTCTTCTTCATGTCTTCAGATGTTGGACTCTGGTTCCCATGCTTCATTAAGGTTCATCCCAGACTGTAGAGCCATGACATCACTGACCTGTCCTCTCAGGTGGGACGGCCTGGATCCGCCTGAAGCCTACACTATAATGCGAGTCAAAAAAACTACACGACCCAAAAACCAACAGTGCTTCCGCTCTGAGTTTTTCACCCGCACTCAAAAACAGCAATGGAGGGACCAACAGTTACCCCTTGCTCACACTGGCTCCGGTGTGGTTACCAGGCCGACGGAGACCGCAACTCCCGCACACCCCCTCTCACACCGCCCTTTTGACTACGGTGCGGCTCTGCGGCTCCGGCAAGATTTAACTCGCGAGAAAAGAAGTTCACTTGAGTTCACGTAACTTCACGCGATAACAAGGCCCAAATAAGGATATTTGCGTGAGCTTGTTGCGGAGGGCTCCGGCACGCCGCAAGGATAGCTTTCTTGCGGAATTTTCTGCAGCGCCGGAGTGTCTCGGT
>NW_015150518.1:1437009-1438230 GCF_000732505.1 Cyprinodon variegatus | reverse complement strand
AAATTGGTGACTTAGAAACGACGCTGTCAAGGAACGCTATGGACAGCGGAAACATGCAAGAGGAGGAGAGTTTAGTGTCGGAGGTAACTAACTGTTACGCGGTAGGAGGGCAAAATAGGTTTAGCGCCACCACAGCACGGGAGGAGAATTACGTCCAGGAGCAAATGGATAAAAATAGACCGGAGGAAAATAAAAACACGAATCGATTCTCTTGCAGACGTATCGATGCATCGGATCGTCGGCTGTTGGATCGATGCATCGATACAAAACCATTATTATTCACACCCCCATTTGTAATCCAAACAGAAGGCACCAAAGTAATGAAAACTAACATATTTTGCCGGTGGGTTGCGACATTTCAAGTTAATTTCCGCATTAATAAACTGTTTCAGAGGAGTGATCATAGCGCTCTGCATCAGCAGTGCTGCGTCTGACTCCCTGCCAGCTCCCAGATCAGCTTCTCTGATGCGGCGCGTCGAGCAGCTAAAGTTTAATGTTTCCAACTCTAGCTGCTGCTGCTGCTGCTTTCACAGCGCGTCAGATGCTCAGAAGCTCATGAGGAGCCGCTGCAGGACCTTTTGCTGTGCCTTGATGCGCCTCAACCATCGACTTTGCTTGTAAACCAGCTGCTTCTGCTGCTTGTGGTCTGAACGTAGCATTACGGCCAGTTAATGCTTCTGACGCATAGCATCTGCAACCATCAGAGGTTCTGCAACCGTGGTCGCGCACCTCAAAAAAATCCTGGATACGCGTCTGATGGTCTCAAACCCGAGCAGACCTCAAGCAGAACTGCGCAGACAAAAAGCAGCTGTGATTGGTCCTTGGTATGCCTTTTCGGCCGTCTGTGTGGTCGTCCTTCTCGATTCGGTGCGCCATTTTTAAAAGCCTGAGGAACAACTATGACGAAAGGTTAATCTGTCTTTTTGCCAACTCCACTAACAGAACCTGTTCCTCTTCGATGTCTAGCAACTCTACATCCATCTCCGTTACATCTTGCCGACGCGCCATTGTTGTTTTGGAAGATAAACACTCCTGCCGGCGCTGCCGAAGTTCTCCGGAGTTTTTGAATCGGGTCCATCTTGCGCTTTTGAAACTGCTGTGCGTCATTAGAAGTTCCAGACTGACTGTGCAGAAGCATACCAGCAAAACTGGTTCTCTCCCAGACCCAAGTGACATTTGCTGTGTGCGGTTGCAGAGGTCTAATCTGCCCTTTAGGCTCAT
>NW_015150518.1:1433885-1436019 GCF_000732505.1 Cyprinodon variegatus | reverse complement strand
AGAACATTCCCAATGGGGTTAGGGCAGGTTCCCAATGGGAAATTCCATTGGGACCAAGTAGCACTAAATTGGTGACTTAGAAACGACGCTGTCAAGGAACGCTATGGACAGCGGAAACATGCAAGAGGAGGAGAGTTTAGTGTCGGAGGTAACTAACTTACACGGTAGGAGGGCAAAAAAGGGTTTAGCTTTAAAGGCTGTTGGATCGATGCATTGGATCGTCGGCTGTTGGATCAACGTATCGATACAAAACCATTATTATTTACACCCCCATTTGTAATCCAAACAGAAGGCACCAAAGTAATGAAAACTAACATATTTTGCCAGTGGGTTGCGACATTTCAAGTTAATTTCCCAATAATAAACTGTTTCAGTGGAGTGATCATAGCGCTCTGCATCAGCAGTGCTGTGTCTGACTCCCTGCCAGCTCCCAGTTCAGTTGCTCTGATGCGGCGTGTCGAGCAGCTAAAGTTTAATGTTTCCAACTCTAGCTGCTGCTGCTGCTTTCACAGCGCGTCAGATGCTCAGAAGCTCATGAGGAGCCGCTTCAGCTGTTCAGAATGCGCTGCAGGACCTTTTGCTGCGCCTTGATGCGCCTCAACCATCGACTTTGCTTGTAAACCAGCTGCTTCTGCTGCTTGTGGTCTGAACGTAGCATTAAGGCCAGTTTATGCTTCTGACGAATAGCATCTGCAACTGTCAGAGGTTCTGCAACCGTAGTTGTGCCCCTCAAAAAAAATCCTGGATACGCGTTGGATGGTCTCAAACCCGCGCAGACCTCAAGCGGAACTGCGCAGACAAAAAGCAGCTGTGATTGGTTCTTGGTGTGCCTTTTTGGCCGTCTGTGTGGTCGTCCTTCTCGATTTGGTGCGCCATTTTTAAAAGCCTGAGGAACAACTATGACGAAAGGTTAATCTGCCTTTTTGCCAACTACACTAACAGAACCTGTTCCTCTTCGATGTCTAGCAACTCTACTTCCATCTCCGTTACATCTTGCCGACGCGCCATTGCTGTTTTGGAAGATAAACACTCCTGCCGGCGCTGCCGAAGTTCTCCGGAGTTTTTGAATCGGCTGCATCATGCGCTTTTGCGGGAAACTGCTGTGCGTCCCTAGAAGTTCCAGACTGAGGGTGCAGAAGCATACCAGCAAAACTGGTTCTCTCCCAGACCCAAGTGACATTTGCTGTGTGCGGTTGCAGAGGTCTAATCTGCCCTTTAGGCTCATTATTTGTTTGGGTCAGTAAGCTGCAGTGACAGCGTTGTATCAGAAAAGAAAAAGTTCTCCAGACGTCCCTCTAATAATGAAATATTCTCTTTCCCGTGTTGGTTCAAAAGCTTGCCAAGACAAATCCTTCATGATGGTACTGATGAGTTTATGTGAGACCAGCATGAGGTCCTGAGCTCTCTAGGGGAGAACAGAGAAAGGAAATAAAAACCGACTGAATCGCTCATTAGAAGGGAAACTCTCCCTCATGCCCCTTGGTCTGCGTTTCAAAGCTCCTCTGAAAACTAATAGTTATGTAAATTCTTCCATCCAGTCACCTGTCAAATTACTGTATGCTGAGGTTGGTGGCAGCCTGCAGCACTCAGTTATTGCTTTTATAAAATCTCACTGTCAGAGCCTTATTACTGATCCAGTGACTCCAGCAGATCAGGTGCCTCCTGTCTGTATTTAGCTCCTTTAGCTTAGCATGGTTATGCTATAGACAAACTGACATCTAAACCTAAGCAACAAATTAAAGATGTCTTCCTGCCTCCGGTTTGGCCTTTCTAATATCGAAGTCAGGACTTGGTCTCAGACGTGTACCTGATCCTCCTCAGATCTGCATCAACGCCGTGGGTTAAAAACAGACGCCTGCACAATATATCTCCATCACCACCGTGCAAAAGTAATGGAGTAACATTTAAAAAGCACTAATTGTTGGATTATTGACTTAAGAGTCATGAGTTGCTGCTTAGAGTCTGATGAATGTTCTAATGCCATCCTCTGGCTGCTGGATGGAGGCTTCCTGCTGGAGGAGAAGCTGCTGGAATCACAGATGTGGAACAAAAAAGGCATATTTTCCTAATATTGTGAAACAATATATTCATTCATTGTTTCACTGATTATTAAAGAAAAGTCGCTCATATTCAG
>NW_015150518.1:1429957-1432107 GCF_000732505.1 Cyprinodon variegatus | reverse complement strand
GAGGGAAGGAATCATTATGACCTGGATGACTGAGAATCTTCACCAGCGACGAAAATTATTGTTCTGACCCACATAGGTGTGTTTTCCTGCTTCCTTACTGAGGCCTGCAGCGTTTCCTTCAGCAGCAGGATCTCTGCCTCCTTCTCCTTTAGAGCTGCCTGCAGCTCTGCCACTCGGGGAGATTTCTCGCCATCATTAACCTGCGACACACAGTTCATAGAAACACATGAGATGCGCTAAACTCTCCGGGCATCAGGAAACACTTCAGGCAAACATACAGGAGGTTCCTCTAAATATGATGGAGCTGTTCCCAAATCCTGGGCTTCCTCTCTCCCTGTTAGGATGGAAACTCTTTAGCATAGATGCAAATATAGAAATATACTTTCCTAAAATGTTAAAGAAACACCAGCCTCGAACTTAGACTCAGCTTTATTTCTACCTTGGGATTATTACTTCAGGAAAATTCTGGTTCCAGTAACTTATATAGAGTACGAAGAGTTAAAGCAAGAAGCCATTAAAGATAAAAACAAAAAAAACAGACAATATAAAAGAGTGAAAAAATTACCAAACAAGCAAAAAAACAAAAAGAAAAAAAAAAACAAAAAGAAAATGTTGTGATCTCCTAGAATATGTTTCCCTTAGATATAAACATATCTGCACAGTATAGAGCTAAGGGAAGACCACACAGTAGTGGATTATTGCACTTGTACTGCAGAGATGTACTGACCTTATAAAATAAGTAAACAATTACACAATAGCACTAATCTATACATTTACAGCCTTCGTCTGACAGACTTCCAATCACTGGCTCCTCATTTATAAAGCCCTAAATTGTCAAACTCCCACATATATCAGAACTCTGGTTGTTTTCTNGGTTCACACAGGAGATCACATACAAGTCGCATTTAATTGGAAATGTGAACGGCAACGCAAAAGAGTCAGTTTTCACAAAGAAAAAAAATCAGAATTGAGCGTTAAGCGCCTGCAGTTTAAACGTAGCCTAAAATGGTTGATAGCAGCGCTGACTGCCATGGAGGACTGGACCTGATCAGAAAAGATCTTTAATTATTTCCTACTGTCACCAAACTCTGAACATCATCAGGTGCTGTTCTCTGTTTGAGTCTGACTGAGCAGAGAAGGAACATTGAGGACGGAAACTGTGGCGCCACACTGACCTCTGCTGGCTGCTTTGAGCTCTGCTTCTGCAGCTCCTTAATGAGCTGATCTTTCTCTGCTTGGCTGGACAGCAGCTTCTGCAGCTGCACCTCCAAAGCTGCAACCAGAGCATCCCTCTCCTTCCTCCAGCTCTCCATGGCCTTCTCCTTCTCCACCAGCTTGGACTCCTGAGGAAGCAGAAGGAGTCATTCCTGATCTTCAGAGTGCAGCTCTGATCTTAGACCATCCTGCTCTTACTAAGAGGTTCTGCTGGCGACAGCAACGCTCCCTGTCTTCTGCAAACTTCCTCATTTCCTGATTCCTTTTGTCTTCAGCCTCTTTGGCCTGACCGATCAGAGACAGTTTCTCTTCCTGCCACTTCTTGCGTTCGGCCTGCTGTTTCTCCATGAAGGCCTGCAGGAAAACAAGACGTAAGTCCACCTGTTGCCCCGTCCATCTATCCTCTTTACTATTAGACGTTTTGACTCACCTTTAAGCTCTCCTGAGCTTGTGAAGCTTCATCTTTAGCTAATCTGAGGTCCTCTGATGGCCCGACGGTTCCATGAAGAGGAGTTTCATGGTTCTGCTGCAGCAACTTCCCCTTCAGTTTCTCCACCTCTGAAACACGACAACACATCTTGGTCAGGATCTCTAATAATGGAGACCAAAAACAATCCACTGGACTTTGTTTCCAGGTTTGAAGACGTTTCGCTTCCCATCCAGGAAGCTTTTTCCGTAGATGACCAGGATGACTGAGAAACTTTACCAGCTTCCTTCAACTGTTTCGTTGTTTTATTCTAAATTTCTCCAGACTGAATGTTTTTTCATTTCTTTTCTGTTTTAACCACGTCGTTTGTTCACCGATTATGGTCCAATTAGGTTTAAAACCTGCCACGCCGTATGTCTTTAGCAGACGATAAAGAGTACCAAAAGTTAGAAAAAATCCTGTGTTAAAATCCTTTTTTTATCCGTTATCTTCTGCAGGCCAGTTAGTT
>NW_015150518.1:1427529-1429498 GCF_000732505.1 Cyprinodon variegatus | reverse complement strand
TATTGATTTGTGAACATCATCGTTCAGCATCTTTTTAGTGAATCACAGGAAAAGAAGAAGCGATGAGAACGACACTGGAAGGCTGGAAAAATGATGAACGGAGGAACACGAGAAGGGAGAGAATCTCCTGGTTAAATGTTTCATCTGCTGAGCTTGTAGCTGTTTAAACAGAAAATCTAATGTTTTATCAGAGGAGTTTCATGGAGACGGTATAATAATGTTTTCATTTGTTTCTGTTGTGGGTTTTCTGTCTTTCATATTGTTTATATCGATATCAGAATCATATATGTTGGTGGTTTCATCCATTTTCCACTGCTGCATCCATGCAGCTCTGATGATTTCCTTCTAGTTTTAGCGCCGTGTCTTTGGTGGATCAGATGTCGGCGTCTCACCAGCAGAGAGCTCCTGGATGAGATCCATCTTCCCTTCGAGGACCTCCTCCATCTGCTCCTCCGTCTTCTCCTGCTCAGTCAAAGTCAGACGCATGTCCTCTATAACTCTCTGCTTGGCTTCCAGCTCTACGGATCAACAAACCACAAAAACTTCAGTGAGGGAGGGATCCAACACCCCTCGTTTTCAGGATTTGATTGACTTCCATCACGCTACAGCCACAAACGCTTTCATTAAAAATAAAACCAAGAAATAAAATAGTCAGTGTAATAAAATAAATACATTTTAAACTAAACGAGTATCTGGCTGTTTCCCAGTACAGACTCGTGTTCTTGAGAAGAACACAGGAAAGTCTGGACTCTGGGAGAACGGCAGCCCGCAGCACAAATATGGGTCAACTGGAACAGAGGCGTAGTGATGACATCACCACACGCTCGGCTCATCTGGAGCTGCATTTCACCTCCTGTTAATAGTCTCTAGATAATAAATTGTGACTTCTGTCAGTTAGTGGGGGAATAATGATGAACACAGTCAGATAAACAAATCAAATAAACGCTTTACCAAATAAAGAAATAAAAGCTCAGATCAGATCAGAGCCAGCGGTCCTTCACACACGGCTATGCAGAGAGAGGGCCGACGTCGGCCATGGCCGCCGCAGACGGGCCGACGTCGGCCATGGCAGCCGCAGACGGGCCGACGTCGGCCATGGCCGCTGTCACACCACCTAATGGTGGCATCATTGGAAAACTAGAGGCTCAGACGTTTCCAAGGAGGGGTCAGAGGTAATTGCACGACCATTTCAGGTAATGTAATCAGCTGTGTTACTTAACTTTCTCTCTTATTCTTAATTTCTATCCAGTTCGGTGATATTATTGGTAAATTTCAATGAAACAACGACTGAATCTTAGGAGCAAAGGCTAATAATGTAAATCAGCATATTTGTCTGAGCAAATTTACTTTTATTAGTGGAAAAATGCATTTTTGCACTTTTGGCATTTTGCCTAAAGCATATTTGCTCCTAGTGCACTGCCCACTAACACTTTTCTGGAACAAACAGCTTCAACCTATTCAGTCCAAATTAGCTCGATTTATGGTTAAAATCTGGATCTATAAAATCTGATGGTTCATCCAGAGTTTTTAAATTGGGTTTCATGGTGTTTTGCTAAATATCTTTCTTTCTTTGCTTAATCACCTATAAATCAGACATGGTGACATTTGAAATAGTTTCCACCTGAAAAATATTCCTCACTGCCTTTTCTGTCAGACAAATACAAAAAATATTATTTCCAATTTAGAGTTTGGGAGTTTCCCTGAGACCCTCTGGGTTTAAAGGGTTGTGACATTTAGGATCAACGAAGGCTAAAAACCTCCAGAAGCAGATGGAAAAACAGACAGAAAAATAGCCCAGAACATGCAGGAGAACCAGAGGGACATCTCACCTTCACAGGCCTTCTTATAGAGCTGCAGCGTCTGATCAGATTTATTGTCGGGTTTTTCCTGTAGAGAAAACAGACCAGAGGCGCCATTAGGGGAGGTGAAGCCTGCAGAACCTGCTTCTGATGGAAAGAAAAGCGGTTGT
>NW_015150518.1:1423042-1426430 GCF_000732505.1 Cyprinodon variegatus | reverse complement strand
ACATGATGTGAATTGGAGCTATAGAAATAAACTGAATAGAATTTAATTGAATACACACGTAATAATAAACCAAATATGTTTGCCATGAGCTTGACTATTAAAGTTAAAGTTTATTTGTTCCTTTTTCCTTTGCCAATCCTCTTCTAGATCCAATTGATCCAATTAAAGTGCCTTGAGATGACATGTGTTGTGAATTGGCACTATAGAAATACACTGAATAGAATTGAAATAAAAATATGCTACTTTTTCAAGTCTTGGATCTACACCATCCCTCTCCCACTTTAAGTTGTTGATTCAAATATTGATCATTTATGGCTGAGCAGTGAGGCGGGAGGCGTGTCTTAAACTTCCAATAGTAATGGTGGGCCAGTAGGGGTTCTTTTTAACTAAAATCTTTCCTTTTGTGCTCCAGCTTTCTTTGCCCTCTAGTTTTCTTTTGAAGGAAAATCATTCATTCTTGAATCTTGTCTATTTTTGCTGCAGCCTGAGGCGGGATGTGAATATATCCCCTTAGGGATGTCACAGGCTTCCATTGAGAACCCTGCATTGTTTGATCCTGTTACCCATAATAACCTAATCCCATTCCAGGTGTTGTTGGGATTAGGGATATTTTCCAGGTTGAAAATCCCTCTGGATGGATTAGAGCAGCGGGTGCATTAATACAGACCTCCTTCTGGACCTGTTGGATCTGCTTCTTGTAGTCGGCCAGCTTCTCCTGCTGCCCTGAGAGCTCGTCTTCTTTCCTCTGAAGCTCCAGGCTGAGGTTCTTCACCTTCTCTGCTTCCTGCTGAGCGTTCTCCTTTAGTCTGGGAGGACGACACAACCAGGTGACTGGACATACTTTTTAAAGACCAGGTATGTTTGCAGAAAGAGGAACCTGACTCTACCTGCTGATCTCCTCAGCCTTCTTCTCCAGCTCTGCGTCCTTCTGAGCCACGGCTTCATGAGCCACAGCCAGCAGCTCACGCCGCCTCTCCGTCTCTTTTCTCCGGACCTCCTGAGCAGCCTGACACTCCTCCTCTTCACGCCGCTCCTTTGCCTCCTGCAGGCTCTTCTGCAGAGCTCTGACCTGCTGCTCTGCTTCCTGCAGCTTCTCCTGGAGCTCTGCTTCCCTCTGAGCAGATGTTTTCTCCATCTGAGCCAGCTTCTCCTGCATCTGTTGGTCCTTCTCCTTCATCATCTTGCACTCAGAGGACTCCTCTCTGGTTGCCACCAGCTCTTCTTTCAGTGATGTAATTTCCCTCTGGAGGTCAGAGTTTGCTCTGTGGAGGTGTCCAGCGCTGGATGAGATGGTGGCGCTGTGGAGCTGAGCTTCTTTTAAGTCCTTCCTGAGTTTCTCAGCAGCTTCCTGCTCCTCTCTAAGCTTCTGCTTCAGTTCCTCCTGTCGTTCAATGGATGCAGCTCTTTCTTCCCTCAGTTTCTGCTCTAGCTCTTCCACCAATGAGACCTTCTGCTCCTGCAGCTTCTCGTTGAGCTGCAGCACCTGCTGCTCCGAGGCCTGCGTCTGCTCCTGAAGCGCCGCTCTCAGCCGCTCCGCCTCCTGCTTGCTGCTCTGATGTTGGGATTCCAGCTGAGCTCTGAGCTCCTTCAGCGTCTCTTCCTGCTCCTGGATCTTCTCTCTCAGCCGCTCCGCCTCCTGCTTGCTGCTCTCATGTTGGGATTCCAGCTGAGCTCTGAGCTCCTTCAGCGTCTCTTCCTGCTCCTGGATCTTCTCTCTCAGCTGATCTGCTTCCTGATGGGAGGTTTCCCGCTGGGAGTCCAGCTGGACTCTGAGATCTTGGACCTTCTGCTCCAAAGCAGCTTGTGTCTCCTTCATTTTGTTGGCCAACAGCTCCCTCTGCTGGTCAGAGTCCTGCTGTCTGCATTCTGCCGCCTCCAGTTCCTGGATTAGTTTCTGCTTGGTCTCGTTTTTCTTCTTCTCCTCAGCCAGACTCTTCCTGAGCTCAGAGATTTCCTCCATCAGCTGGTTCTGGTTCTGTTCAGCAGAACCAGCTGAGTTCTGCAGCAGCTCCTGCAGTCTCTGAACCTCTTGTGTCAGGATCTGGATCTGACTGGATTTTTCTTCCAGCTCTGCTGCAGCAGCTTTCAGGCGGCTCTCCGTCTGATCCTGGCGTTTGTCGGTCAGCGATCCGACTTCCTGCTGCAGCATCTTCTGCTGGTTGTCCTGATCCGGCCTGCTGGCCTCCTTAAAGTTTCTCCTCTCTGCTTCCAGAGCAGCTGAGGTCTTTTCTCTCTCTTGTCGCTCCTCTTCAAGCGACGCCAGCAGCTCGTCTCTCTTCCTCCTCAGCTCCTCCAGAGCAATGACGGCCTCCTCTCTTGCTTTCCTCTCCTCCTGTAAACAGGCCAAGGCCTCCTCTTTTCCCAAAGTCTGGTACTCCAGAGCAGCCAGCATCTCCTCTCTCTGGGTCCTCTCCTCGTTAAGAGCAGCTAAAGCTTCCTGCAACAACAACAATCAGAGAAAATAGCAGAAAACTCCCAAACAGCTTCAATTATATTGATATACTGTATATATATATTGTTTATTCTTAATGCACCTTTTCCTTCTCGTTTGCACCTTCTTTAATTACAATGCCAATAAGTGACCAGTGAATTTCTCCGCTGTGAGATCCATATTAACATTAGGCAATACTAGGTAGTTCTATAGGGCCCCAAGTTCCTTGGGGGCCCCATAAACTCTGTTTCCATGTCTGGTTAATACAATTATTCCTTAGTCATGCTCATTATTATGTTTTTGATAAAAATGCTTTTACTAAAACGCCATCAGAACGCTGATAATATTCAGTGTTTCTGTAAACAAGGCTTTGTTTTGGTCCGCTCTATAAAGCCTCAAACTCAACGCCATTCCTGAAGTTTTGAATTGAAAAAGCTTCCTGGATGGGAAGCGAAACATTTTCAAACTTGGAAGTCCAGTGAATTGTTTTATTTGTTTTATTTAACTTTTTGTGAAAAACCAACTACAGGCTGCAGACGGCCTACGGAGCCCTAGAGTCTTTATTAGAGAGGAAAAAAACTAAGATTTTAGGAATCGATGGAGCTAAAAACATCTTCAAAGTTTATTTCAGTGTATAGAAAACTTTGTATCCAATTTTTTAATCAGGATTGTTGCCACCGTCGTGGAGCATTGCCATAGCAGCTCAGGCAATGAATCATGGGAAATGGAGGATTCTTAGTTTTGAGCTTTATTCTGCTCAGAGACGTTTCCTGGTGTTTGCTGTCCTATTATGGAGCCATTAACCCTGACGGCCATGCTAGCCTGTTAGCTCAGCTTTAAATCCTGATCAATGAATCAGAGATCGCTGTAAATGACCCTATTTATAGTTTTGCTACAGGAAATATTCAAATGTGAAATTTCTATAAGCTATCATTTTTGTTCATTTATAATGCTTTA
>NW_015150518.1:1417536-1421157 GCF_000732505.1 Cyprinodon variegatus | reverse complement strand
CCGCGCAACGTGTGACGTCATGTGCCCGAGCCTTATTGCATCTATGGAGTACAAATTCACATAACGACTTTGTGGTCAGAAGATTTAGATTTTTCTTGTTTCACCTGCAAGGCCACAAAATGTCTGAGTGAGAATTGTTTTGCATACAAGGAATACTTATTCCATAACGAGCGAGATTCTCTCTTGAGAACTGTCATTGATTAACCAAAGTGTTTATTTTGACTCTGACACAACCTTCACAGCTTTTTCCTCATTATAAGTAAGGGAGGCAAACTCTGGTTAGATCAGAACAGGGCTGATTACCGTGCCATAAGGGCCGATTGATGAACTGTTCTCTCTTTGCACTGATATGAAAATAAAGTGCTGACTGAGTGAAATCCATCCATTTCCATTTATTTAACTGGGGTGAATAGTTGATTACATTTTTCCCCACTACAGACATTAACTCGTCTGCAACCATTTCACTGAGTTTTATTTTTCCCCGCACACTTTGAATGCATCATAAACCCCTCCTCCAAACAGGATTATTTTCTTGCACACTACAGCAACCTGCAAACTAAATATGGCGACAGCAGGTGTTCCAACAGAGCGATATAAGTTCGAGGACGTCAAACAAAAGAGGCTAATTTGTAAGACGTGCCGCAAAAGCCATTGCAGCAAAAGGCAGCGGTAAGAAATCACTCAAAAAGTCATCCGCTGCAAAATGAAGAATGTTGTAAACTCTGCATGTCAGCGTCTCCCTGGACACCAATTAAAACGTTAAATAAATCAGCTGTGAAGCCGATGGCGTTGGCCTTGTCCTTTGAAAAAAATCGATCCAATATGAGAGGAAGAGGGAAGTCACAGGCGCCGTTTATGACGTTATTTAAATGTTTAGATTCTCTAATAGCTGTGATCTGATGTTCAGAAGTTTTTCAGGCGTTCTCTTAACTTATTATTATCATAATTTTATAACTTTTTGTGCTTCTTTAAAATCCCCAGCAGGTAAAGATCAGTGCTGATAGATGCTCTGATGATGCTCTAATCTTTCTTGCAATTTTAGGTCAATTTCTTTTTTCATTCCACTTTGTTTTATTCTGCACTAAGGAGCCCTTGATAAGTTTTATATTTTATTCAGTATTGTTTATTTTTGCCTTGTTTCCTGTTTGTTTGCAGGGATCCTGTTTAAGGTCTCATACCGACAACCAGAGACATGATGTGGCAGAAGAGCTTTCAGCTGGTTAAATTAAAATTAGATTAAAGCTGAAACCAAATGTTTGAATATCGATGCAATTTAATGCACTATATTGTTTATGAAGGTAATTTAAAAATACCATGATGTATATCGCAGTATAGGCCTCTTGATATTGGATTTTCTTCATATGGCCCAGCCCTGTTTCCCACGGCCCCAGATGACCTCACCATGTGTCCATCTGAGCTGCATGCAGCCGAGGACATCTTCTCAGTCAGATTCCTGAAGATCTCCAGCCTCCTTTCAGCTCGCTCCTCCAGGATCTCCCTCTCTCTGTTCAGGCGCTCACTGAGGCGGACAGACACCAGCAGTTCAGCTCTCCTCCCCACAGGACAAACAGAACCTCTGAGAGGCCCGCTGATCACAGGCTTTTAAAAGGCTTCAAAGAAAAGGAGAACGGGGAGCGACTCACTCGTAGTCATTCTGCATGTTGGAGAAAAGCTGGGAGAACTCTTTGCTGATCTCCTCTCTGACCCGGGCCTCCAGGGTCAGGTTCTCTGCCCGCTCCTTCTTCAGCTGGGCCTGCAGCTGTCTGAACAGCGCCACCTGCCTCTGGAAGAACAAAGAGAAGACGATGGGGAAGGATGAATAACTACAGAGCTTTTCCTTCATGTTTGATCACTCTGGAAACGCCTGCAGCATCATTCAAGGTTAGAATGAGCTGAAAACTCTGATCGACAAAACTGTTTGTGGATCAAATAACTATAAAAACAACATTGATGATTAAAGCTCATCAATAAGGATTCTATGTGTTCTGTTCTTCGTTATGATCCAACCATTATCATCTCCATGGAAACCGCCTGCCGAAATTTGAACCAAACTGTGGTGAAGTTTTTAAGTGACAAAATGCACCTCCAAAGATGATCAGTGC
Source organism: Cyprinodon variegatus (assembly GCF_000732505.1). NCBI lineage: Eukaryota > Metazoa > Chordata > Actinopteri > Cyprinodontiformes > Cyprinodontidae > Cyprinodon > Cyprinodon variegatus. The sequence goes on along the minus strand of NW_015150518.1, from coordinate 1,419,055 downwards.
AGTCAGTTCATCAATTCATGAACCCAATAATATTTACAGTTCTTTTTCGGAGTGTCAGACCTCCAGCTTACCGCCGGGAGGCAGCGCTGGAACCCCGCTGAAAGCTCTCGGCCTGTGGGGGATTTCCTGCTGCCGTTCATAGCAGCTGGAAGTGAATACAAACAGTTTGTAAGGTTTGTGGTAGAAAACTGCAAGAACCTACAGAAGAGGATTAGGGCCACTGGAAAAAAAAAAAAGTTAACTGATTTTTAAATTTTATTTCAGTTTAACATGGAAAAAAAAAAATCTGAATTCTGACTTTAATCTCAGAATTTTGGATCTTAATGTAGATGGGCACCACTCATTATTAGAGGAGCAGAAGGTGATTAAAACAAGAGAGCTAGTCTCTAAAACAGACATGGCTACGGCTCGATGCTAACATGTTTGTTAGCTGTCAGAATTCTGAGGAAAAAGTCAGAATTCTTTTTTCCCATATTAAACTGAAATAAAATTTAAAAATCAGTTAACTTTTTTTTAGTGGCCCTAATCCTCTTCCATAAGAACCAGAATATATAAATGAATATTTTTCATCGGCAGGTTTTAACATTTTTAGTTCATTTGGGTATTTATAAACTGTTTCTCCATAGTTCATAAAAACGTTTTAGTGCAGCAATAATGATCAGAGCTTCTACATAATAATCCATTCGACTCGTTTTTTTAAACCTTTGGTTTTTAACTCCTTGATATTTATTTATTTTTCATGTGCAGAAGCGATGGCAGCAGGTAGAGTCTGTCTCCCTAAAAATACTGAAACACCGGGTGTCCAGCGGTAAAAGTTAAACTTTCCCAACTCCAGGGCCGAACGCTGGATGCTCCCAGCGCTCGGACGGGCCGCTCTGATACTCAGACTCGCCGCAGGACCTCTGGACGCCGTCCAGCATAGACTTTTCATGGAAGGCAGATAGTTTAAGGCTTTTTCCTGCATCCATTTTTGTACAATTATCAGTGTAACACATTTCTTACTGTTTTGTAAATGTCGGCCTCATCGGTAACTAAAAAGTTACTTTTAACAGGAACCTGTTTCTGGTGTCGCTAATCAACACAGTACCAGAGACTTTTTGGATGAAGCACCTGGAAGTATTTCTTCCAGTTTGCTTCAGAGCAGATATAAACACAAAGCTCCGCAGCTAATCTCCGCCAGACGTCTGCTTGTGGCGCCGTGACCACGGTGGGTGGATTTTTACCCCAAACCTAACATCCAGTAGGTTTTTAAACCACGTTTTATTTTTTATTTATATTAAACAATGTGGAGATGAGATATGATGCTAAACTGTTGAGTCTGGTAGCTGAGCTGCAGAGGGATCTGCCTTCAGGGTTTGACTAGCTGTGATGAAGAGGAGGAAGAGCTTCATCAGGCCGTCTGGTTGGATCAGAAACATCCGGCTGATTCTGTTTGGATATTTGGTTAAAAAGAAATAATCAATCACTGACCTGATGCAGCCTTTTACTGATGAGGATTTTATCTTCATCTTCGCTCTCC
>NW_015150518.1:1408837-1415905 GCF_000732505.1 Cyprinodon variegatus | reverse complement strand
GATTCTGTTTGGATATTTGGTTAAAAAGAAATAATCAATCACTGACCTGATGCAGCCTTTTACTGATGAGGATTTTATCTTCATCTTCGCTCTCCTCGTCCACGAGCTCCTCCAGGAGACTGCCTTCCTCCTCCTCCTCCTCCTCCTCCTCCTCATCCTCCTGAGCAGACACCAGAGGAAACATGACATCAGGCTAAACAAGGACGATTCGCACGTCTGCAGCAGCGGTCGACCCAACCTGAACTTCCTGAAGGCTGGTTTCCCAGCTGGTCAGCGAGGAGGAGCTGCTGCTGCTCAGGTGGCTCCTGTCGGTGCTTCGGATGGAGGAAGAGCGGGGAAGGATGGGGAGGGGCCTGGAGATCAGGACTATAACCTGAAATCACAAGAGAAGAATGAACGTCACCCATTTAAACGTTAACACCGCGTCTCCTGATCGTTTTCTATCCACAGACATCCCATTATAGACCAGCTGTGACCAGTTATACAACATGGGGCAGAAACTGGGGCAAATCGAGGAGCACAGACCCAGGAAACGCTTCTGAAAAACAAACGGCCACGTGGACTGAAACCCAGTTTAAATCTAAATACTTTAGTCTGTGACGTCATCGCAGAGACTTTATAAAAACTGGAACGTGGAGCAAAGAACCGACCGCCTGTCGCCTGCTGTAGAGTCCGACTGATCCCTGAGCTTTTACGGAAAAGTCCGATTATATTCAGAATTCAAACTTCTGAAAGTTCTTTAAATACGTTTCGCTTCCCATCCAAGTTTTTCAATTTAACGTGTCAGAAATGGTGTTTATTTAGCAGCCCAAAAACTTGTTTTGGTTTAGAAAACATGCAAATTGAACCAGAACGGTTCCACCCCTTAGGAATGGGGGGTCGTTTGGATTCTTTGTTAGCCTGCATTATCGGATACTGGTCTAAGCCTCTGAAATGGGGGTCATAAGGGGCAATTGTTAGTCTGGCTGAACAGGCGAGCTGTTATTGTCCCTTGTCGGGGGTGGGGATGTCAGATGAGAGTTGACCCCCCCTGTTTAAGGTTGTTTCTTCTCTCTTAACATAAATGGCTTCCTTCATGAACCCTCTCAAATCACCTGTCTTCTTTGTCCAATATGCGAACCAGTACCAGTTAACCTAATAATCAGAAGCTGCCCTCCTCTGGTAGCTGAAGGCATCATTGTGGCATAGAGGGAGCGGAAGCTGCAGTAAACAAAGCCAGTTTACTGCAGCTCTACTAACTCTAGCTCTACTAATGCCTCTGCAGCATTAGTGGAGCTCAAAGCTCACGGTCAGAGATGGGATCGCTTCTAATCGGAGGAAACATCTGGAGAAAAAACGCCTGCGATCTACGGCTACAACCTGTTAGCATGCCTGCATCTGTTAGCGGCTGGTTGTCTGCAGCTTCATCATTATTTTCTCTGCAACAGCTAAATAAGCCTGGTGGTTAGGATGACATTAGCACGCTTAAGGTCCCGCTTAGTACCAACACCCAGGTACTGGTACCAGAGGCGTAGCTGGAAAATCCTACCAGGGGGGGCCAGGCAATAACAAATTAGGGGTGGCCAAAAGGCCCCAGAACCTCAGGGTCAATCTATACTGTTCCAACAGGAACAAGCACAACATCCATATTTCCTAAATAAAGACAAGCTATACTTTCTAGCAGCCTTTGCTAACAAATAGGCGCATATATTTAAACATCTATGGTGTGTAAATAAAAAGTATAGCGGACAAAATTCTTTCAGGTTTGAGTTCTGTATGGCAAGCCATTTTAACATAAATTCGGTTTCATCTGACCTTCCATAATTACGTTCCAGATATCTTAAAATACATTTTCACTATCCGGAATGATAATTTAAGATATCTGTATTTACATTCTGATTAGGAAGAATAATAATTAAAGATATCTTAAATTACATTTTTTGCCTAGTCAAACTTCCTTTCAAGATATCTGAAATTACGACACCGGATTTGTCATTTAAAGCGTCACACGCTGATTTAGCTTTTCCTCCTTTGGATTAAACTGACAGTAGAGAATTTTTTAGGAATGATTCTCCTGGAAGCCTATTAAAAAGATTATGACACATTTTGACTGGTCAGAATGTCAGTTTAAGATATCTTTAATGGAAAAGCTGAATAATTTAAGACATCTTTAATTCATTTAGAGAATTTCGAATAGTCGAAATGACAATTCGAGATATCTTTAAATTTGTTTTGTCTAGTCATTATTTGCTTTTAAGGTATCTATAATTGAGTTTTCACTAGTCAGAACGGCATATCTTCTTTCCTAAAATCCATTTAAGATATCATGAATTATGGTGGCATTTGAAATATCTTTAATTAGAATTATGACTAGTCAAAACTAAAATCGAGATATCTTGAAATTACTTTATGACNTATGGAAAAGCTGAATAATTGGTAAATCTGACGTCATTTCGACTAGTCAGAATGTAATTAGAGATATCCCGAATAGGAATTTTGACTACGGTAGTCAAAATATAATTAGCGATATCTTAAATCGCTAAAACGTCTAGTCATTAAACAATTTGAGATATCTTGAATGTAAAGGCGGTGCAACCAAATTTATGTTAAAATGGCTTGCCATAGTGGTGAACATATTGTGCATTGTCATTACCTACTTTTATCAATAATCATTCTGCAAAAACAAAAATTATTTATACTACTAATATCCACATTTAATGAATGTTTATGTTTTTATTAAAGTAGTTATTTATCTATGATTCCACTGAAGACTCCTAGATAACTTGCAGAGGCACATCATTTTCTCTCTACCCAAAATAATTCAAAATCTAGCTCTGGAAAGAGCAGGAATTCTGTAGATATCTTTAATGTTTGTATATTGATGTGCATTATTAACCGCAGTGTTTCTGTTGTCAAGCAGTTGGAATAATTATGTATATGATACTTAATGTTTGTTCTTATGATGTATAATGTGTGACATATTACTGTTTCAGAGAGGTGTTGCACAAGCAGTATAGGTCAACTCTCAGGAAGTATTGCTCAAGCTTAACGAAACCAAGAGCTTCTCTGACCATTTGACCGCAAGACATTTAAATGCAAATTGACCTGTTCACTGAGGCTGCAAATTGAATTGTATTTCTTGTTCCCTATTCCTTTAGTGCAACCTCAGCTTGTGTAACTAGGGATCCTCCCTCTGACTTTAATAAATAGCGAGGAGAAAGCTGAAGACCGGCAGAGTGGGGTGGAGATTTGTAAACTCTGCAGTCTCTTCCTGCTCTCCTTGCGAGTAAAACTAAATTAATTGTCTCTGTGCCTTCTTTATTTCCCTGTATGCATGTTTCAGTTGCTTAGACCTGACACAAGCAGTTGTTAATATAGGACAAAATTTAATGTTTAATAAGTTTGAAAACTCCCCTTCAGAGTATTACTCCCGCCACCTTCTGTATTAGAGGAAAAAAAATGGTAGGGCTGGCCAATGATTGGCTAAGGGTGGCCATGGCCCCCCCTGGTCCCCCATCTAGCTCCGCCCCAGCATCAGCTCAAATATGAACACTAAATATCCCTATAAAATGGACACAGGGAGCCTGGAATCCGTCTGGATCTGGAATTTTCACCCAGCGTTTGTCGGCCAATGAAGAAAGAGAGACGGAAGGATCGGGAACCTTCTGCGCCACGGCGGAGAATTTGAGGACGTTGAGGGTCTCCTCATACATGGAGGCACACTGGTTGATGTTGACGATCATGCAGGCTTTGCCTCGGCCGCAGAAGAAGCTCTGCAGGTAGTGCGTCAGCTTGCTCTCCCTGAAGGGAACGTGCTGCAGGAGCCTGAAGGAAGGAAGGAGAAGAAACTCACCAGGAAAGGTCAGAGAATGATGGAAGCGTGGGAACGTTTAGCGGAAACCACGGAAGAAGACACGAGGTTAGCGTCTCACTTGGCCTGCTGGTTGTGCCGCAGAGCTTTGATACATTTCCCTAAGATGAGCAGCGAGGTGTTGATGTTTCCGGCTTCCTTCAGACGCTCGCCTATATTCTGGGTCTTTGCGCATCGCTCAGAGCCAGCCAGGTCGCACAGACACAACCTGCAGGACAGCAGAGCCACGTTCAGACAGTAGGAGCGGACGGCTAACGGCTAACCAGGCGCCGCTGAACTCACTCGCTGATGGTGCGGACTCTAGCAGGGTCAGCGTCTTCCACGCCCAGAATCCGGATGGAGAAAATACTGTGACTGCAAGGAAAGCAGCGTTAGGAGGAAACAGAACCTGGGCGGCTGAAGCCTGCAGAGATCCTCACCTCCTGCTGGACAGCTGGTTGAGTCGAGTGGAGGAGAAGCTCTGGTTCCTCCTCCCCAGCTGGAGCACCATGTACGCCTCCTCAGCGCTGCTCACCTGGACCCAGCGCAGATCTAAACAGACCAGACCGACCGTTACTCCTCAGGTTTCCATGAGCTGAAAGCTTGGAGGCGCGGCAGGATGAGGACCTCTGATGAAGGCGTTGCCCTTCCCGTCCTGTGACAGCCGCAGAGCGGGCCTTCTGGGCGCTCCGCTGGGGGCCACCTCCAGCAGGTCGTGGATGTTCTCGTTGTAGATTTCACAGAAGGAGACCCAGACAGAGAACTTGGTGCTGGGGTCCACATTCAGGCTGATCTTCTCTTCAGCTGCTGCGTTTGGCCCCGTCGCCATGGAGCCTGCAGAGAGCACAGTCAGCCGCGGGGCCCCTCTGAGCCTGGAATGGAACCCAGCAGCTTTAAAGTTGTAGGGAAATCATACTTAAATGCTGAATCATTCTGGGGTAAACGTGGATATACATTTAGTCTTTATCAGACCACACTGCCCCAAAATTAGGAAATTTGTATTTTAAAAGAATTCTGTCTTAAAATCNCCCCCATCTAGCTCCGCCCCAGCATCAGCTCAAATATGAACACTAAATATCCCTATAAAATGGACACAGGGAGCCTGGAATCCGTCTGGATCTGGAATTTTCACCCAGCGTTTGTCGGCCAATGAAGAAAGAGAGACGGAAGGATCGGGAACCTTCTGCGCCACGGCGGAGAATTTGAGGACGTTGAGGGTCTCCTCATACATGGAGGCACACTGGTTGATGTTGACGATCATGCAGGCTTTGCCTCGGCCGCAGAAGAAGCTCTGCAGGTAGTGCGTCAGCTTGCTCTCCCTGAAGGGAACGTGCTGCAGGAGCCTGAAGGAAGGAAGGAGAAGAAACTCACCAGGAAAGGTCAGAGAATGATGGAAGCGTGGGAACGTTTAGCGGAAACCACGGAAGAAGACACGAGGTTAGCGTCTCACTTGGCCTGCTGGTTGTGCCGCAGAGCTTTGATACATTTCCCTAAGATGAGCAGCGAGGTGTTGATGTTTCCGGCTTCCTTCAGACGCTCGCCTATATTCTGGGTCTTTGCGCATCGCTCAGAGCCAGCCAGGTCGCACAGACACAACCTGCAGGACAGCAGAGCCACGTTCAGACAGTAGGAGCGGACGGCTAACGGCTAACCAGGCGCCGCTGAACTCACTCGCTGATGGTGCGGACTCTAGCAGGGTCAGCGTCTTCCACGCCCAGAATCCGGATGGAGAAAATACTGTGACTGCAAGGAAAGCAGCGTTAGGAGGAAACAGAACCTGGGCGGCTGAAGCCTGCAGAGATCCTCACCTCCTGCTGGACAGCTGGTTGAGTCGAGTGGAGGAGAAGCTCTGGTTCCTCCTCCCCAGCTGGAGCACCATGTACGCCTCCTCAGCGCTGCTCACCTGGACCCAGCGCAGATCTAAACAGACCAGACCGACCGTTACTCCTCAGGTTTCCATGAGCTGAAAGCTTGGAGGCGCGGCAGGATGAGGACCTCTGATGAAGGCGTTGCCCTTCCCGTCCTGTGACAGCCGCAGAGCGGGCCTTCTGGGCGCTCCGCTGGGGGCCACCTCCAGCAGGTCGTGGATGTTCTCGTTGTAGATTTCACAGAAGGAGACCCAGACAGAGAACTTGGTGCTGGGGTCCACATTCAGGCTGATCTTCTCTTCAGCTGCTGCGTTTGGCCCCGTCGCCATGGAGCCTGCAGAGAGCACAGTCAGCCGCGGGGCCCCTCTGAGCCTGGAATGGAACCCAGCAGCTTTAAAGTTGTAGGGAAATCATACTTAAATGCTGAATCATTCTGGGGTAAACGTGGATATACATTTAGTCTTTATCAGACCACACTGCCCCAAAATTAGGAAATTTGTATTTTAAAAGAATTCTGTCTTAAAATCATTGTTTTTCCCCGTTATCTTCTGCAGGCCAGTTAGTTCTACGTCAACCTGAACTCCTACATTCGGCCAATCATATATCAACGCTCATCTGTCAATCACATTTTTTTGATCATAGCATCTTGATTCATTTCTCGCAGCTAATATTTAATAACGGTTGAAATCAGAATCTTCGCAGGGTAGCGGCGACCATTACAGGTGTATAGCTAGAGAGCAAATCGTTGACCATTTCTATTACGGACTCGCGTCCTCGCCAAGTATGTTCTGGAGAAGAATACAGGAAAGTGTTTACTCTGTGAGAACGGGAACACGCAGAATAAATCTGGATGAATTGGAACAGAAGCTTAGTGATGACATCACCACACGCTGGGCTCATCTGGAGCTGCATTTCACCTCCTGTTATTAATAGTCTCTAGATAATAATAGATTCTGACTTTTTTCATTTAGTGGGGGGATAATAATGAACACAGTCCGATAAACACAAAGCAAATTAACATTTTGCCAAAGAAAAAAAAAAAAATCGGCATCATAGACAGCGGTTCTTCACACATGGCTATGCAGAGAGAGGGCTGCTGCAGACGGGCTAACGTTAGCCCTGCCTGCAGTTAGCTTTGGAGCTCCGCTGGTTGCCTCGGTCCTCTCAACTTCTGAACATTTTTTTTTTATTACGCATTAAATCAGTAAATGGGCCATATAGTTATAGTTAAAAGTATAATGTTCTCTCCTCAAATGATCTTAAAACCTATTTTTATTGAACAACAGAAAGAGAACTTTTAAAATGATACTCTCTGTTAGCGCTCCATCGGAAAGAGACGGAGGAGACTCATCCACGACCTCCGACACTAAA
>NW_015150518.1:1402760-1406485 GCF_000732505.1 Cyprinodon variegatus | reverse complement strand
TAACATTATGAGAATGAAGTCGCAGCATTAAGAAAATGAAGTCGCAGCATTAAGAAAATGAAGTCGGAACATTACGAGAATAAAGTCGCAGCATTACAAGAATAGAGTCGCAGCACTACAACAATAAAGTCGTAATATTATGAGAAGCTGGCGCGCTAAAGGATTTCCTTATTTGCTGCTCGACATTCCTCATTTTAGGGAAGACAGTGCTCCTTGTAAGAGTTGTCATAAAATATTACTTGTGTACTATCACGACTTTAATCACATAATGTCGCGACTTTTTTGTCAAAATTTTGATACTTTATTCTCGTAATGTTACAACTTTATTCTTGTAATATTACGAGTTTATTCCCGAAATTGTGACTATTCTGGTTGGGACTTTATTCTCATAATTTTATTACTTTAATCTCATAATATTACAACTTTATTCTAGTAATTTTATGACTTATTTCTCCTAATTTTAGGACATTATTTTTTATAATATTACGAATTTATTATAGTAATTTTGTGATTATTGTCGTTGTGACTTTATGCTCATAATTTTATGACTTTATTCTAGTAATTTTATAGCTATTCTGATAATATCATGACTTTAATCTCAAAAGAAAGAAAATCTCTAGCCTGGCTGTAATATTTTTCCTTTTTGTACTTTTTCTACTGCTGAGCTCTGATTGAAAGAAACAATATCTGCACTTTCTTAGATGTTTTTGCTGCTATGCAGCTTAACTTGAGAAAACAATCAGGAGGCTTCTGGTTTCTCCCTCTGGATGATTTTTTTCCAGTTACTTCCCGTCAGGAATCTCCTGTCTTTGGGACAAAAACCAAAACCCACTGGGATCCATCAGCTCTGGACTGGGAGGGTCTGGGATTACTGAGGCAAACTAACAACAGAGCTCAGGTAAAAACTGACCCCATGAGTCTTAATATGTTGTTTAAACACATTATTCATACAAATTCATGAAGGAAGGAAGAAAATATGCAAATTAAAATGGAAATGAAAAAGACTAGAGCTGCTGAAACTCATATCTGTTGAGTGTTCAACTGCTTAAATCAAGTCCACACCCTCCATGATGAGGTTTTATAAAATAAAATCATTTTCTCCTTCTGAAGCGTTACATTAACTGCTCCAGTTTTAATGTTAAACAGCAGCAAACGTTTGGAACATAAACACTTTGTTCACCTGTCAACGGCTAACGAGGCTAACAGAAAACTTAAGCTAAAGTTGATAAATTTAGAGAACAGACTCAGCTTTCACAAAAACCACTGCGACATGAATTCAGCAAACACTTACCGAGCAGCTTCGCAAACACAACTAGTCAACTCGAAGTTATTTTTTTGTTTTTCCCATATTAAAAGGGAATGCTAATCACTTAGCTTTAAACGACAACCGACAGACAGTCGCGGGTCTACCGTTTGAAAGATTCAAGCTGTTTCCAACCAGAACGCTGCGCATGCGCTGTTACTGTGTTGCGTTCAGGAACCAAACGTGAGCTCGGAATGTGAAGTGATAACTCCAAAAAGTAATCGTCAAATAAAACCAGTAACTCTGCGTTTGTTAATAAAAAATGATTTTTCTTTTTTTTAAATAATCCTAATATTTTAAAGATTTCATAAGGGATACAAAAAGTTTACAAAGAAATAAAGCCTATCGACTAAGGAGTTGATAGGTAATACATAGACATTACGTACGTAGACGCCTCATTGGACGCTGGCCGACGTGCCTAGATAGCGGCCATCTTGGATCAGACCACAGTTCAGACAGCTGCTGTCAGAATGAATAGGAGGCGCTTTAGATCTAACTTTAATCACAAGAAAGACGAGTCTCAGATGATATTTCAATAATCTCTTGCAAGACCCCTTAAAAGACCAAAACAAATTCTAAAATATAAATATATATATTATGTATTATATTACTCATTCACTGATTAAAGAACAAATGTTTACATATGTATATATAATGATTAACAAAAACAAAAAAAAGATTTTAGGAAGACGTTTAGACAAACCTATAAGAACAGAAAGCTTTTAATTAGACACAACATAAATTTACCATTCACTACGATTTTACAGCAAAGTCTTGACAATGACAAAAAATAAATAGAAATTAACATCAAATTAATTTTAAAAAACTAATTAATAACTTTACTCTCTTTTGTAACTCAGAAAAAACATTTCCTCTATACATCATGATACTCATTATCAAAGAGCAATCCTTAAAAAATTACTAATAATAACAATAATATACTATATAAATATATAATATTTGTAAAACATAATCATATAATATAATCATATAAAAAATTTATTATACTAACATTTAATTTTAAAAAATATTATTTTGTATATATGTCATCCAGTTTGAGTTCAGTTTAAATAGTTTTTATTTGAATAATTATGTGTATTCTAACTGAAAGGTAACTTTAAAAATTGTTTTGTCTGAACTATGGTCTGATCCAAGATGGCCGCCTTCTAGGCGCATCGACCTCGCTACATATATAATGTCAATGGGTAATTATAATAAAAACTATTTTTTGAACATGTCCTGCAGTTCTTGGTTGAGGAATTTATCTTTCATATTTTCTCAGAAACTGCAGAAAAAAACAGGAGGATAATATTTCCAGGTATAGTCGGATAATATGAAATTATACACACCATGTTCTACGTTAAGCAGCCAACCTTTGAAACAAGAAACCTCTCTGTATAAATGTTTAATCAGTACAAAAATAATATCATGTATCTTGATTTTAACGCTCCTTTTATCCATTAAATAAATGGTGATATATATACGTATATATATATATATTATTACTTTATATAATATTATCAAGTGAGATATATTTTTACATTTTTACAAAGTTAGAAATATCATCATACATGTAGACAATAAATAGAGACAAAATTCAAATCAAATGCAATTTTATTTTAGTCAATAAATAAAAACCATCATTTACAGACATCTTAAAAAAGACAAATATTAAAACAACTTCTTATCAAACTTCCTCTGAACCATCAGCAACATTCCATCTCTGTCACTCTCTGCTTCTTAGGGTCTTTATATTCATTCAATTAGAGCAGGAGCCCGAATGTCTTCCTAGTAGATTGGGGCGCCTGCTGGGAGACATTTTTAAAAACTCTGGATAAATAAAGCCGCTCTTGTCCTTAACAGGAGGCTAAGAAAGGAGTTCATATCAGAATATCACTAACATGAATAAAAACTAGAAGGGTTTATCAACACAGCTCTTAAAATGATTCATTTCAAATGGTTAATGCAGGTTTATATATCACCAGTGGACCTTAATAGGACCTTAATAGGATGCATGATGTATGTCCAAAATGCACAGAGGAACTCTGGTTCACTGTATGTGGGATTGCAGGAAAATTATACTGTTTTGGAAAGAGGTAAAGTCCAAAGAAATAATTCTTGAGCCAAAGCTGTTTGCGTTTGGACTGTACCCTGAAAAACATAATTATAATCAAAATGAACAAACATCTATAAACTTAAGTTTGCTTAATGTGAAAAGGTGTAGATCAATGTTCTGACCATAAACCGATGGCTGCAGCAGACGTTATCTGCCCTCCCTTTGGAAACAAGGATATAAAGGCCAAACAGGATCAGTTCTGGAATTCCTTCATTAGGTATGTCAAGAATTCCAACGTCTCAGATGACCTACCGCTGTTACTGTGTTGCATTCAAGAACCAAACATAAGCTCAGAATGTGAAGTTA
>NW_015150518.1:1393316-1399540 GCF_000732505.1 Cyprinodon variegatus | reverse complement strand
GACTTGTATAGATTTAGATTTTTTGCAGTGTAGGACCTTGTCTTTCTGCTGGATGGCAGCTCCGGCCTCCAGAAGTCTTCTCATCACCTCCACATGTCCTTTGAAGGAAGCTTTATGCAGAGCCGTTCTCTGAAACTGGACATAAAAAATAAAAATTAAAAACTGTTCTTGCATCCTTCCTGAATAACCTCTACACTGCAAAAAAAAAATGAAATTTCTTAAAATATGTGTGTTTTGTCTTGAACTGAGGAGGTAAGTGAGAAACTTTGCCAGAACAAAACAATTTACATTTGAAATAAGACAAAGCAATTATATTCTCTTATTTCAATTGCATATTATGCCATTATCTTATTTTAAGAGTAAAAATACTCATTCTATTGGCACATCATTTTATTTACCTACTCAAAGTAAGGGTAAATACACTTCATTTAAGAATCTTTGACTTATTTCTAGATCGTTTATGCAGTGTAAGGGTCGTACACTGGAAAAAAATCTAAATCTAGATGTCATTTTTTTCTTAAAATAAGTGCATTTGTTCTTGGATTGAGGAGGTAAAGGAGACATTTTGTCAATGGAGCAAGACAATTTACATTTGAAATAAGACAAGGCAACTGCATTGTCTTATTTTAAGTGCATATTATCTAATTATCTTATTTTAAGAGTAAAAATACTCATTCCATTGCTAAACTTTCTCCTTTACCTGCTGAGATTAAAGGTAAATACACTTAATTTGAGACATTTTCATTTATTTCTCGATGGTTTTTCCAGTGTAGAGTCCCATGTTGCTGTCTGTCTCTCACATGATCTGCTGCGTTGGGGTTTCCTCCATCGCTCAGGTATTTCTCCACCACAGGAAGCTTGTTCTCCATGACTGCCGTCAGAAAGAGCTGCTCGTCCACCGTCTCTGGCTGTAAGGAACACACTGCAGATTTTAAATATGTTTTCTTTAAAGTCCTAGGAAACTCATATTTAAATGTCTGATTATTCTGGCTTAAACATGTATATAATTCTACTCTTTATCAGACCAAATTGTCCCAAAATTGAGAACATTTCTAGTTTAAAAAAATCCTGTTTTAAAATCTTCAGGTATCTATTCTATTTCCCACAATGGAGGGGAAATAGTTAGGAACTGCCTGATATACAGCAGCTCAAAAAAGACAATGTTTTCCCTGCTATGCTTTCTGTTCTCTTATGAAGAAGAGAAAGGTTTAACAAGTGCATTAAATTCAATAGATGGGGGGGGGGCCAAAAAGCCTGTGTTATCCCGGGGCCCTGGGAAAGCTGTCAGCTGGCCTGTGCAGGACACACAGGTTCAGTCCGGTCTATGACCCGTTGTTAGTCCATCTAACAGGAGTCCAGATCTCAGTCGACTAAAAACACATTTATTATCTTCAGCTTCATGAATGGAAGCGGTAGAAACGGGAGCAGAACGCTCGTACCACCGGTTCTGGTTCCGGTTCAGTTTTCTTGCAGACAGAAGACTTCCTCTCCTTCCTCCTCTTCCTCAGCTGCAGGATGTTGAACAGATCATCCACCGTCTCCAGCTTCAGCCTCCCGCTTCTATCCGTCTGTCACAGAAAAAAACAGAACAGAAAGTTTCTTCAACTCCAGACAATCCAACAGAACAAAGACTTCACAGAACTTTAACTGCTCGTTCTGGCAGGAAACATGCAAGTTTTAGAAAGTAATTCATAAAAAAAGTTTCCTTTCTTACAGCAAACTGGTAATGCTGGGAAGATGCTCAGAATAAACCAATAAATGCATCTGGTTACAAGTTATCTTGCAAAACAGCTTCAACAGCAAACTACAGAGTAAACTTTGAAAAAGTTCAACAGAATCAAAGGTAAGTTTCCTGCACTGGAAAAAAAATCAAATCTAGATAAGTCATTTTTTCTTGAAATAAGTGCATTTGTTCTTGGATTGAGGAAGTAAAAGACAATAGAACAAGACAATTTACACTTAAACCAAGAAAACACAATTGCATTATCTTATTTCAAGTGCATATTATCTTATTATATTATTCTAAGAGTAAAAATACTCATTTCATTGGCGAACTATCTCATTTACTGACTCAAATTAAGGGTAAATAGACTTAATTTAAGGAATTTTACTTATTTCTAGATGGTTTTTCCAGTGTGATGGTACGCAGTTAGTCAAAAAGAAAGAACTAACAAAGAACACAACCTCTACGACCAAGACTGGACCAAAAACCTAGAATGCAGCGATAGAGTTGATTCCTTCCAGCTATCTTTTCAGCCCCAACCCCTTTTTTTAGAGTTCCTGAAAGCTTGCTGTTAGTCCTATTAAAGTGGCCTTTAACCTTTAGAGGCTGTAATATTTATTGCTGAACTTTATTCTAAAAAATATATAGATTTTATACAAACAATTAGTTTTAAATCTATATCTAGCTGCAGACATTCAGTTTAGAAATAATATGATTGTCTTAAAAGCCAAAGGATTAAATCACCAACTTTAGAGTCACTAATTAATTAAATGTTATGAGTTTGCATACCTCTAGATGGCGCCAGATACACTATTAAAAACAAAGCAATCTTTGTCCCATTTCAACAGTAGCTTATTATAATGATCCAATCTGTATTTAATAAAAGCTAAATGAGTAGAAGCTGAATAAAACTGACATCTAACGTCAGATTTGATCAGAAACAAAGTTTTTGCACTAATAAATAATCTTACAAATATCATAAACATGTTTAGTAAATAAAAAACTAATGACACTTTAAAGGCTAAAATAAAAAAAATTAAAAAAGGTGTTCTCGACTGCTGCACAGATCTGAGCAGATTACTATTTAAATCACTCCAGTGGTTTAAAGAATCGTTTCCAGGGTTCGGTGAGCTTTGGCCACCAGAAAATATGCCACAGAATATAGTGGTTTTTTTTAAAGTTCTGAATCTCGGACGAGGATTAGGGCCACTGGAAAAAAAAAAGTAACTTCTTTTTGAATATTATTTCAGTTTAATATGGGAAAAAAGTCAGAACTCTGACTTTTATCCCAGAATTGTGGATCTTAAGATGGGCTCCATGAAGGCAAAGATATGGAGCACTCAGCTTCACTGACAAAGATCTGAGGTTTTTTTTTTTTACGTCCCTGAGGGATCCCGGTGATGCTATTTAATTAATGGAAAAGCAAAAGAGAAAACAAGAGAGCTAGTCTCTAAAACAGTCATGAAAACGGTTTGTGAGCTGTCAGAATTCTGAGAAAAAAGTCAGAATTCTGAATTTTTCCTCATATTACACTGAAATACTTAAAAAAAAATTGTGGCCCTAATTCTCTTCCGTATACCGAGGTACAATTTGAACTTCTGAGAAAAATATGTTTTCATACCTTGATAATGAAAAACCCAAACATTAAGCACTCAGATTGTTTTAGATTCAACCTCATACTGGGACAATTTGATTCCTGCACACTGCAAAAATAGAAACCTAAGAAAGTAATTTTTCTTATTAAGGAGGAAAGTGAGACGCTTTGCCAACGAAACAAGACAGATTACACTTAAGAAAAAAACAGTTGCATTGACCTATTTCAAGTAAAAATGCAATAATACAGTAAAAATAAATAAAAGATTCCATTGGCAAGTAATATTATTTAGCTGCTCAAATTAAGGCTAAATATACTTTATTCAAGACATTTTTACTTATTTATTGATTGTTTTTGCAGCGTAGTTATTAAAGATAAATAATTTTAGTTGTCTTTTTATCCCTTTTTTTCTTATGTAAAAGAGTTTAAAGGTTTACACTGGAAAAACGATCTAGAAATAGGAAAAAATGTCTTAAATTAAGTGTATTTACCCCTAATTTGAGCAGGTAAATATGATAATTTGCCAATGGAAGGATTATTTTTACTCTTAAAATAAGATACTTGGATAAAGTGCACTTGAAATAAAACAATGCAATTGTGTTTTCTTATTTTAAGTGTAAATTGTCTTGTTCCATTGGCAAAATGTCTCTTTTATCTCCTCAATCCAAGAATAAATGCACTTATTTTAAGAAAAAATGACTTATCTAGATTTCTATTTTTTCCAGTGTAATGTTTTGACAGTCAATTAGAATTTGGTAACTTATTAAACTAACTGAGAGAAAACTTTAAGATAAACATTAGATAATGATTTAATGTTTTATAATTGTCTTCAGCAAACATCGGTCTGATAGGTGTTATTTTAAGTTAAAAGTAAAACGGTGTAAAAATGTTTCCTGGTTTTTTCCCTTTAGATTAGTTTCCTAATCTTGTAAAAATGACTGAGATGTTTTTTTTGTTTAGAGCCAGTTAGATGTCAGAGGCAGCGAGCAACCAGCTGCTGACTGATGTGGAAAAGGTTTGGTTTGTTCATGGAGGAGAAGGAAGCTGCTGCTTCACTCACATTCAGAGCCGCCACGCTGACCTCCTCCCGCTCCTCCTGCGGCCCACCTCCTCCTGCCAGCGACCCCCGCTCATCCTGCTTCTCCTGGTTGACGGCCGCCTCGTACGCGCCCCCCTGGAAGTCGCTGGCCTCTCTGCCCTCTGACCTCTTTCCAGTCACCTGGAGGAGGGAATCATAAAGGTGAGACACACAAACCCCGCCCTCATGGATTTTACAAGATGTAGGGAATATTTGGACAAATTTGGATTTTAAAAAGTAGAATCTTTAATTAATTTACACTAAACAATGCAAAACTGATCTAGGAATTAGTCAAAATTTCCTAAATTAAGTTTATTAGCCTTAATTTGAGCAGGTAAATGAGATAGTTTGCCTGTGGACGTGGATTATCACTCTTAAAACAAGACAATATGCGCTTGAAATAAGACGATGCAATAATTTTTTCTTATTTTAAATGTAAGTCATCTTTTTGCATTAGGAAAGTTTCCCACTTATATCCTCAATTCAAGAGTTATTTAGAATTTTTTCCAGTGAAGTATTTACACTGTAAAAACAATCTAGAAGTACGTTAAAAATGTCTTAAATTAAGTGTATTCACCTTTAATTTGAGTAGATAAATAAGATGATTTGCCAATGGAATTATTATTTTTACTCTTAAAATAATATAACTAGATAAAATGCACATGAAATATGACAAAGCATTTATATTTTCTTATTTTAAATGTAAATCGTCTTCTTCCATTGGCAAGATATCTCACTTACCTGTTTAATTAAAGAACAAACTCACTGGTTTTATGAAAAAAAAAGACTTATAACTTATAGACTGAAATATCAAAACACAAAACATGCGCTTAAACGCTGCAACATCCACACTGAAAAAACAAGCCTAAAATAAATAAAAAAAAATCTTAGAATAAGCGTATTTATCCTTAATATGAGTGGGTAAATGGGACGATTCGCCGATGGAATGAATGTATTTAGCCTTAAAATAAAATAATAAGCTATTATGCACTTGAAATAAGAGACTGCAGTTGTTTTTTTCTTATTTTAAATGTAAATCGTCTTGTTCTATATCCAAAGTGTCTCACTTGCCTGCTCGATTCAAGAGAAATGCACTTAATTTAAGAGATGTTCACTTATTCAGACTTACATTTTTAATTTAGGGACTGAAATATCAAAACACAACATGCAGCGTGCAGCATCCACGGTAAAGTCTGAGCTATGGAGGATTTTTAATTTCAAATGAAAGCCTTTCTCTGATCCTGCACACCTTCATTCTCAGTTAATTTAGGAGAACCTACCAGCTCCTCCACACTCAGCAGTCCCATTCTGGTTGTGAGAAGTTCTGAGCAGCCTGGGGGCAGATTTAGGTCCACTGGTGTCCTGCAGGGATGGCGAGCGTCCCTCTCTGTCTGTCTGTCTGTCTGTCTTCTCTGCAGCCTCTGGCTCTTATATATGCTGTCAAACGTCTGCAGACATAAAGAATGGGCTGAGCCGCTCAGCTGGGGTCGTGTTACCGCCCTCATGCACGCTGCAGCCTCTCAGCTCCTGTCCTCCTGCCCAGTTTGGGCATCAGTGCGTCTGCATGCAAAGACAGGAGGGGAAGAGGCGTCACTCTGCTGATAAGGTCATGGAAACTTTAAAGCCATTCTTTGAATCAGCTTCACACCTTAATTCTGTCTTCTTATCATGTTTTATTGTGTTTTTATTTATTTAGAAAGTATATCAGGATCTTAAACTCTATTGCATTTTATATATAATAATAATTTACCTTTGATTCAGGCTAAACATGGAGAAGCAGCATTTAGTTCCTATGCTCCACTTATCTGGAACAAACTTCCAGAAAACTG
>NW_015150518.1:1388008-1391979 GCF_000732505.1 Cyprinodon variegatus | reverse complement strand
TATATATATATATATATATATATATATATATATTTGTCATTGTTATTGTCTCTTTTCTGTGAGGCTCTATGGAATTAAATAAGTGGGGGATTTAAATCAGAGTGGGCCCTCCTGTCGAATATCTATCTCAGTATATACAGTATAATTCTGTCCAACACCTGTGATCTGAGCCCCTATTAATAGAAATCCTTTTTAGTTGTTGTATCCATGTAAAAAAATGATTTCTCTAAATATAGGCCATGAATAAAAATGTGTTTTTGTTCCCAAAGTTGTTTAATTAGTTAAATCTGGAAAAAAATGGCCTGCAGAGAAGCTTTTAATGAACTCTATAAAATTATCAGGTAGAAAGCGGGAAGTAAACACCTTTTAAATGAGCTGCAGCCGTTCAAGCAGCATGTTTGGAACCAAATGTTAAACACAGAGGGATCCATCCCTCCTGGTTCATCTCTGCCATGCTCAGTATGCAGAGGGAAATGCAGTGATGTCACCGCGAGGAGACAGGTCCATGATGGCGGAGCAATAAATAGCAGAAACTTCCAAACATCTCCTCAGAGTCCGTCACATTTGGATGTCAGCAGTCGGCGTGGCGACCGCCTGGTGTCAGATGGACATTACACATCAAACAGGGATGTATGAGACACGCTGTATGGGATGTATGGCTGAGCTCATCGCTCACCAATCAGATGCCAGAGATGGAGGAATGTCAGGAATGAAGGGGGGGTCAGTGGGGCGATGATCTCTTAATGATTTAGGAGCAACCAGTTGCATTTAAGGCATTTAAAGGTTGACCGCAGGCATTTTAAGCTAATATTGAACTTTTCATTCACGTTGTTAGGAATCAATCATAGTTCTTCTCTGAACCGGGTCAGAAACACCTTTGATCTAAATCAGAACCCGTCTCCTGTATCGGAGTCTATCTGTTGCCTTTTGTTCTGCAGCACATCAACCTAAAACCTTCTAACTTATCGTTGCCTTCAGTGGACGTTCATGTGAAAACCTTCCGTTGCTTAATTACAGTAGTAGCTATTCAAAATTTCCCCTCTTTCCTTGGCTGGTCCCCTACTGTTCCTTAATAAATATCAATCTTTGCACTAAAATATTCTTTATGTCATGATTTGTGGACATTAAGATCTAAAGAGAAGCGACATCTCCTGGTCAGACCCTGTAATTCAGAGTAAAAGAAATGCAGGCTCAGGTGGCTGGAAGTTGGAGGGGATTTTGCCGGGATTCGCAGGGGAATAGGCTGCCATTCGGCTGGCGTTTGACTGGGAAGGGCCATTTTGAATGGCTGCTACTGTTCAACCCATATTGAAAACTTCATGACACCCACAGGGTGAGAGTCACACATAAAGATGACCAGTTTTCAACAAGGAAATCCCCGTGTAGTTTATTCATTCATCTGGAAACACCTTAGAACTAATAGAAGCGTTTGTTATGCTGCTCCATCCACCATTCACCTGTATCTTTAGAAGGCGAGGGCTTCTGTTCCCCTTAAAGGGGTTGGGGTTGGCGGGAAGGGCTATCTCCAATCATTTTACAGGGGAATGGAAGACCGCGCCTATTCAGCCTTGTTTTTGCTTAGGAAACATGCAAATTAAAACGGACAAAAGGGTCCACCACCTGTATTCTTTGTTAAAAAGGACCAGAATGTTCACATTACGGACAAAGAAGACAGGTCGTTTTAAAGGAGCGTGAAGGAAGCCATCTAAATCAACCTTAAACAACACAATTGAGTTGATTCCTTCCCGCCTGTCATGATTTAATTAAAGATCTGACCCAAAAAATGCAGAAGACCAAAACAGAGAGACCACGGAAAAGTTTAACAGGTTGATTTAGAATAATGTGATGAGTCCAGTGCTGCTCTAAACACTGTCAAAACCGGAACTGGAAGGTGAGGGGAAGACAAAACGATTAGTTCAGGCTCAGTGGGAAATTTCATTCGTGGATTTGGAGAAGAGGATCTGGTTGTAGACTCAAGTTTCCAGAGAAGTTGAAGAATCTTTGAGTGGAATCTGTGTGTTGTTTTCCAGAGTAGTCTGATTCAGTGGAGGGTGGAACAGGGTTTACCCGGAACACGGTCGGCTGTAGGTGAACGGAGAAACTGACTGCCACTCAGATTTCCTGCGGTACTTGAACGGGTCGTAGTGGAGATGATTCCCTTGCTCAGTGTAAACTCAACTTCCTCTCAGGGAAACTGGATCCAAACCTCCAGTTTGAACCCCAGCTCAGTTTGAGGCTCAGTTGATCCTTCCAGGGAGAGAAGGTCCGAAAGATCCAGTTTGCAGGATGACTTCCTGCCGAGAGGCAAAGACAAAAACAAAGTAAAAACTCAGGTTGACAGGAACTTAGTCTTACTCAGCAAAAAACTCAGCTTGGCTGGAGTACCCAAAACTGGCAAACACTCTGGCGTCGTTGCAGGCTAACAAAGAAGCCAAACGACCCCCATTCCAAAGGGGGGGACCCGTTCATCCGTTTCTATTTGCATGTTTTCTAAACTAAAACCAGGCTTTGTTGGGCTGCTGGATAAAACCTGGAACTAAACGCTATTTCTGACATTTTTAATTAAAAAAGCTTCGTGGATGGGAAGAGAAACGTCTTCAGACTTGGAAACAAAGTCCAGAGGATTGATTTTTTAAACTTTTTTGGAATGACTCTTTATCCACGCAAGCCTTACGACAGCAAACCATAGAGTCATGGAACAATGGAGCGTTTTGATCTGAGGTGTGCTGAGGAGCGGGATCCTGATCTTCTGCTCTTCAGAGCAGATTCAGAGTATATTCTGTTCATGTTGTGTTTTAGCGGAGCAGAGGAGTGACTTTTCCTCATATCCCATCCAGGACATTGAGGCGTCCCTCAGAGTGAAACCATTCAGTGACCTGTCAGTGGTCATAATGTTGTGCACAGGCCTCTCTCTCTGCCGATGCTCCAAACTGGCATGAATATCGCTAAAAAACCTCAATCTACTTATTTCTGCTTGTTGATGAAGTGTGTGGCGGGCGCGCTGACAGCTTCGCCGCTTCGTCGGCTTTTTTCAGCAGAAAACAGCAAACAGAAAGCAGGGCGTCCATCAAGATATCACCCTGTGACTTATCTCTGCTGCCGCTCCACCTCATATCTTGGCACAGAGCTGTCATCAGTCCAACAGGGAGGATGACAGCGTCTTCACACTGTTTGTGTGAGCTGCTCGGTCAGCTGCGTACCGGTAGTCGGGTCAGGCGATAAACCCTGAGGGATGTATCATTGGATTCTGTAATTATAAATAGGCCCCAGCAGAATCCCTCCCTGGAAATAAATCTAGTTTACTCTATTATTAGCAGCATAAATCCTCCTCTCACCCAGAAGCCTCATTGGACAGCCGGGCTGGGAGGACGGGGCTCCATCTGCGGGATCAGATTGAGGGTCTCAGAAGTGTTTATGAGGGTGTCGTCGTATGGAGATAATCCTTCTCTCAGATGGAGCGTTCAGTTGTAACTCAGCTTCAGAAGGCTTCTATCATCATAGCTAAGAGATAAAGGTTAGAAAGCACCAGACTGTGTGTAATTCATCTAAATGTTGGGTTTGAGTTGCTAAAATGAAATAAACTCTTTATAATGAACATGGCGGTATCAGTTGCAGCCTGAAAAGAATTGAATAAACAAACTTTACATCAACCTCTGGAATAAAGTGTCTCTTTTTTCAGCCATGCTATGTTTGGGGTTACGGTTCTGCTGGTGACCCAGTTTGGACTTGGACAGCTGACAGATTCACATCAATTCAAGAATATTTAGTCATTTAGAGCAGTGATTATGATAGACTTCAATGCAAAACAAGCCCAGACCACCATCCCTCCACCACCGTGCTCTACAGTAACAGTGATGTTTGTTTTTGTCTAAATGTGCGAGTTATGACCTGAGGCGCCAAAATAATTCATGTTTATTGCTCAAGTAGAATTATAAATCCTGCTGTTTAGAAACACTGTGGTAGTAGTTAGA
>NW_015150518.1:1385496-1386873 GCF_000732505.1 Cyprinodon variegatus | reverse complement strand
CACAGGTCCCCAACTGGCATCTTCATTAAATAGTTCCCGCAAAACACCAGAGTCAACATCTACAGTGAAGAGGCAGGAAATGATGTTAAGGTGTCAGATTGGGTGGAGGTTTGAAGAGGACCCAAATGCAGAGACCGAAGCTGAAGTGGTTTCTTGCTAAACAAAAAGGGCAACAGAAGCAAAAATACACAAACATAATCCACAAAATCCAGAAATACTGAAAACCAGAAATACTCACAACAAGGGGGCAAAGAAATGATGACAAACCAGCAACAGTGACTGAGCAGGAGGTGCATATATGGGAGAGAGAAACAAAGACCAGGCTGATCAGCAGGTTGGGAGCAGGTGTGAACAGAGGAGGCTAGAAGGGAGCTAGGAGAAGGAGACTGACACAGGAGGGCAAACAAGGAATATCTAAGAACTCAAATACAATCCAAATTAACTAGAATAACACAAATAAACTCAAAGATAAAACTAAAACAAAACCAACACCATAAGGACAGAAGGTTAAAGCTTACAGAAGCTTTACTGCGTTCGTATTGTAATAGGCAATATTTCATCGTATTTTTAGAGTTGACTTTGAAGGCAAAACACATTTAGGGCCTTGAATTGTTCTTTGCTTGTTTGTTTGGTTGGTTCCATATCCTGTTCTCCCCAAGCCTCTCCTGTAAGTCTTCCTCGCTTTCATCATCAACCTCCATCTTGTCAGCATGAGGCTCCTTCAGCAGCTATGCAGTAGGACGGAACAGGTGGATTGTTGAGTCCATCATCACCAGGGAGCGGATGACGATGAACTGATGTGACTTCAGTTGAAAGCGTTAACCTGTAGACAGACTCCTGAAGGAGACAGTATCACACTGTTCAATGTCACAGCTCAGCTCTGAGCGCGGATCACATGTCCACACGTGATCGTCCTCATAGCAGCAGTGGCAAAGGTCAGCATCAGACACCAACGCCTGCTGTAAACACATACTGTACACTAGGGCAAAAACTTTACTTTGATTATCGATTCATCTTTTGATTATTTTTCAGATTAATTGATAAATAATCGGATAAAAAAGGTTCCTTAGAGAAGAATTTTTACAGAATTAAACCAGGTGAAACTAAAACTTCCACTGGTGAGTCTTGGGTAGGGCATGTTGAAAGACTAAAAGTTAGTTTTTAACTAAAAACAAAATAAATATATAGATTTTTATTTTGGTTTTGGTATAATTACTGCCTGAAGTGGGTCTCTCTGTCAGCTAAATTCATGTTTTAGAGTCTCTATACTCCAGTTTACGATTAATCTTCTCACATATAAAGCCTTAAATGGCCAAGCTCCATCTGATATCAGAGATCTGATTGTTCCTTATGTTCCTAACAGAGCACTTCGCTCTC
>NW_015150518.1:1383863-1384808 GCF_000732505.1 Cyprinodon variegatus | reverse complement strand
CCATCCATCCATCCATCCATCCATCCATCCATCCATCCATCCATCCATCCATCCATCCATCCATCCATCCATGAAGACATGTTGAACCTTAAACCAAAATAAAGCAACAATCCAGTGTCACATACCTACATGTATGGCATGCATGCCTTCACTGTGGGAGGTGAGCTCTTACATATGTGCATAAAGATGCCAACTGTTGGTGACAAACAGGTGGAGCCCCAGAGGCCATGTGGAGAGCAGTGGCTCCTAGACAGCAGAGACAGCGGCTCGGATCAGGGGCCGATCCTCGAGTTCAAGTTTAAAGACAGGAGACGACAGGCTGTAGTGTCGGCCATCACAGAGCAACATGCTAGCACAGGGAAAGGCTTCTCATGTGACCAAACCTGACCATGCTGGGAATGGTCAGCTGCTTTTCCAGCTGCAGACCTTGTGCTGTTAGCTGTTAGCTGTTAGCTGGCTCTGAAATCCAAGCTGCTTTATTTAGGGGACAGAAGTAAAACTGAACACAAAGCTTAACTCTTAATGTTTATGCAAATATTAATTGGGTCTCGCCACCAACCCAAACCTTGTTGGTTGAGAGTCTTGCAGACTCTCCAAAACATGGCCTCTTGCTGCCGCCAGGTGGGAAGGTGCATAACCTCCTCTCATTATAGTAACATCTGGGGCCTTTTCTACTGGACTTGGCTGGAACTCTCGGGACTGGAGCCAATAAAGATTTTCTTTATTATTTGATCACCAAACCTGGTGCAACAGTAGCACCTTATTGTTGGGCTAAATGAGAGCTTGCCTAGCACTGAATCCGTCAGGCGACTACAGCGTACAAACTTAGAGCATCACTCTGGAAGTGAGTGCAATGATGTTGCCAGATGCTGAAGTGAAAACTTTTCTGGCTTATAACCATGAATGCTTGAACAGCAAGGAGCAGCATCTCACAGTCCTCTTCTT
>NW_015150518.1:1379712-1383650 GCF_000732505.1 Cyprinodon variegatus | reverse complement strand
ATGGATGGATGGATGGATGGATGGATGGATGGATGGATGGATGATGGATGGATGGATGGATGGATGGATGGGGAAAAACTAGAATATTTCAGGAGGAAGTCTACCATCAGTTTCCTTGTCAGCCTCATCAGGACGTAGAATTAGATCCCAGTTTAGAGGTAGAGCCACTCAGCAGTCTGGGCAGAATGAACTTGTGACATAAAAGACAAGTCATGGAAATATTTCTAAATATTTTTAGTGTAAAGATGGAGGCAGATATAAATGGGTTTAGTGGTTTAGTGCTGAGTCATTTCCAGTCCATTAGGTTCGATGTCCTGCACCTTTTAAATGTGTGTCTGGTTCCACATTCCTGGGTTAAATAATCAGGTCATTTAGCAGGACTCTGGAGAGCCTGGCTGCATAGTGAGGAGGTCATTAGCTTTGGAAACACAGACTCATCTAAAAGGTGCAGGAAACCAGATCTCAGACTGGAACTGGAACCCTGACCCACACAGCACAAGGCAGGCTGTTTGTGTCCTTTAAAGCAGAGATTGGTGTCCGGTCACTTTCAGATACGCGTCCCCTCCAGCTCACCTGGATCAAATAATGTGATGATTACCTGGACTGTGGAGGACCTGCATGCTTAGGATTCAGCCATGTTATGAAGGTGTGCCGGACTCAGGATGCATCTGAGGCCACATTCACACTGCAGGCGAATGAGACCAGAATCTGACTCAGATATTAAACATTAGTCTGACTTCTGCGTCATTGCTAGGGTTCCCATGAAACACCCACAGAGAAGCTGCAGCTTCACTGATTGCTTTGCTAATGGACTTTGTCAAAACTCCCATTGATCAAGACTGTGATAACATAGAGATACCAGCATCTACTGTTGCTGGGTTTCTTTTTAAATTAATCTTTATCTTTATCTTCAGGGGAATGCCGCATTTAGCATTACTTACATAAACACTGCTGTGTTACGTCCACATTCAGCCTGTGTCGATGACTTTGGCTTTATGACGATTAGGGTCAATAGAAAAAAAACCTTAATGGATTTTTTATTTATTTGAGTTTGATGTCTGACTTTAACCTCAGAATTCTCACTTTGATTTTAGAGTTCTGGCTTTTTCTTTCTTTCTTTCATTTCTGAGGGTGGTGAACCCTTCAGCTTGACTGATGCCTGACGTGTGTACGAGGTCCTGTCTGAATGATATATACTAGCTTCCTCGTTCCTCTTTCGCCTCTTCCCTATCAGACTTTAAGCTCTTTGCTCTAAATGTTTAATTCTGCAAACAGCTTCAGGCAGAAAAACATGGTGGATGAGCATCAGTCCTCAAAGGTTGCCACACCTGCTGTAGAGGCTGCAAAATCAGGGCTTCAGAACTCGGACTGGGTCCCTGAACAAGACCCTTGAAGCAAGCACACCTGCGCATGACTTAGTTTGGTAGATTAGGGTGGAGATGAAACAAAGAAGACAAATTTCCCCTCTGCTGTAATTAAAATGTGAATTCACTAAAAAAGAAACTGCTCAGGTAGAAGCAGTCCAACTGCCTTTCATCTTTAAATTATTAAAGATCTATGGAGCTCCAAAATTAGCTAATTTACCCAAAATAAACCCCATATGATGCAGGTCTACCAAAGGTCAATGAGTCAAACGACTGACTGAGGGGAAGATGTTTCCTCCCATTGCTGAATATCCTGAAAGATTTGGAAGAATTCCTATTTTATATATCAATGGTTTTCAGTGCTGACCCAGTTGGACCCTTAAAGGAGCCACCAGTAGCCTCAGAGCTACTGGTGAAGGAGAAATACACTGGAACCAGTCACACCCTGAAAACGATCCCAGTTTGGTATCTGTAGAAACCCAGCTGCTATTCAGCTGTTGCTTGCTTCATTTAAAGGGATTGCTTTTCTTCCTGATCACTGGGTGGGGGTGCTATAATGATAAAGCCAAAGAAATGGAAAATGGTACAAAGATTCCTATTAATAGCATTGATCACCACAATGAAAAGCCTCTGCTGGTGTGAGCCGTGCAGCTCAGAAACAGACAATAATGAGTTCATCAGTGGAGTCACAGCGAGCCAGGAGGATGAATGAGAAGAAAACAGAAGAGAAGGATGAGAGAGTTTAAAGTGACAGTAGTGGATCCAATGAGCAGAGAAGAAGGCTTGAAGAGGGAATCCAAGAAGCTGTGGTCAGTAATGAGGGGGCTTCAAAGGTTGATCTGCATTCCTGTCGAGTGGAGCGCAGAGCCGTGAGCCGCGCAGTAGGACCGCCGGAGACTGCAGGAGAAACAAGAGGAGAGGGAAGCAGGAGGACACGTCTCATTAAGACTGCAAAACTAAAGAACATGGAGACGGGCTGCAGAGGATGGAGTCAGATTTGGAGAAAACCAATTAATTTATTTAAATTTAGTCTATCTAGCATCATGTCAAGACAATCAAGTTGACCGGATGATCTGGTGAACTGCAAACTGCCTTCAGATGACATGTGTTGTGAATTGGCGCTATAGAAATAAATTAAATTGAAGACACTTTCTAAAGACAATTCAATCGAATCATTCAGTCAGATTGGTTCAATGTTTTAGATCTAAGGAAAGTAAAAAGATTCAAATACACATAATATACTAATATTATTGATCCATTTAAATAAAGAATTACCAGACCATTTATTGTGGGGCTGCACATGCTCCCATTACATCCTCACACTGAACATGCATGCAGTGACAGTGGAGAGGAAAACCTCACATAGAACCAGACTCAGTATGAGCGACCTTCTGCTGAGGTCAGCTGGGGTCTAAGAAAGAAGGAATTATTATTTTAAATCATCTAAAGAGATGATCAAGTTAGATTCCATGTGTACGATCAGAGCTGTTCTGTAACTCTCATATAAATAACACAGTAAAGGCCTCAGAGTTCAATAAATATAGCTTATGTATCCATGTAGATCAGAACGGGCATTGCACAACAGAGCAGCATGTGGGATTTAAATAAACTGATAAAAATACAGAGTGGTGAGACTGTTGCTGCGCTCATCTCCCAGCTGGATCATCTCTGTCTCTTATTCTGTGTTCCTGCTCGCCGTCACTCCTTCCATCTTCTCTGATTCAGCTTTGCTTTCTCTCTTTCTTTGACCTCTGACCTCATTTGCTTTTTTCACTTGTTATCCTGAAAGCTTTATTTTCTCAGTTACTCGTTTCTGTTCTTATTTATTCACTTTTATTAACTTTTTATGTGTAAAACTCCTCTGTCTTTCTCTCTTTAAGCTCTAAAGCTTCTTTCCTTCTTCTCCTTTGCCTTTAATTATTTAGATGTTACCCTTATTTGGAGTCACGTGAAATAATTTATGAGACAAAAATAAGAAAAAAACAATTACATGGTCTTATTTAAAGTGCATATTATCTAATTATCTTATTTTAAGAGCAAATATGTTTATTCCCTTGGCAAATCATCTTATTTACCAACTGAAATTAAAGGTAAATGCGCCTAATTTAAGAATTTTTTAACTTATTTCTAGATAGTTTTTGCAGTGTATTTAGTCAGTTCTTGCTAAATAAAAAATAAATAAACGATTGATGCATAATATTGGAAAAGTTAATAAGACTAAACTATTAAAACTGAGGAAATCATTAAATTGAACAACAAAACACCACTTCTAGTGAGAAATAAATTACAGTAAGGCACCTTATATTAATACCGATGGTTTATCTAAGAGACCGAAAGCACAAAGTAAATGTTTCAACATTGACTGAAACTTTATCACTCTACACTTTTTAGGAAATTTGCTCATGATTAGGGTGGGAGTGAACCACCGTGATGACATCACAGCTGTCGGGGGGGGGGGGGGGGGGGGGGTTCACCATTAGGCAATACTAGGCAGCTTAGGGCCCGTAGTTCCTGGGGGCCCCATAAAACTCTGTTTCCATGTTTGTACATTAATTATGTTTTCTGATAAAAATC
>NW_015150518.1:1372607-1379104 GCF_000732505.1 Cyprinodon variegatus | reverse complement strand
TCTATTCTATTAACATTACTCTATCGGGAGAATGGAGCTGTTTATATGTTGTCTTCTCCATTCAGAGGGGCCCCTGCCTGTCTTTGCCAAGGGCCCCACATTTCCTAAATTCACTCCTGGAGTTTTCTGAAGCTTCAAAGATGAAGAACAGGTCCGGTTAGAATACATTTAATGAAGTTATTATAATCTATGTCTATTAAAGGACTGATTTGTCTTCTTTAAGCTTCTACTGTAGATGTTATGAATTTCAGCTCATTGAACTGCTTTGAAATTAATATCTGATTATAACTTTAAATGTAGCTCATAAGAACAGACTGCATGTTTGGTAACATGCTGACGTCCCACAGTCTGTTTAATATATTCAATGAATGTGTGTGGGACACATTTAGTCTCTCTGATTGGCTATAAATAAGCAGTGAAAATACACAGCAGAAAGTACCATGATGCGCTGATAGGGGGCAGCGCTGAGCTCCCTCCATGGGTAAAACTGGTGACAGGTGCATGTAAAGGTGTGCTCTTCTTCTATGCAGAGGGTTTCCTTTTTTTTTTCATTTTTAAAAGGTGACTAAGTCTGGATTAAATGTAAATGTGTGAAAATGTAAAATAAAGGAAAGGTCACTCAGTTTTCACTTTTAATAAATAAAAAAAAGGCATTTTTTCAGGCCTCTGTGTTGTTTAGCAATATTAAATTACAATATAAAACCTTTTAAACAAGTTTCTATTTAAAGTCTTACTTTTAATGAAATGTCAGTGTCATATATAAGAGGCAGAGTTCTGCTTTGGTCTTCCTTATAAATGTTTTTTTTTTTTTTTACAATCATCAAAGAATAAAAACAAATGTCATGGATATTTGACTATTCCCACAGTAGGAAAGTAGTTGTCATGGCAACACATTCCACTTCCCATAACAAGGGGTCATATCCCCACAGGGAGATGTGACTGTAGACTTGGTTTTCCCTCCTGTGGCCCCTCTTAAGAGCCAATCCCGGGCCAAGAAATCAGCTAACAGCAAATACAGGCATATGCTAAATGACTTCATCCAGTCAGAACCATTTATGTGCTTCTGGTCAATCCAAAAAAGAATAAAAAAAGATTTTGGATGAAATGCAGGCCTGAAGTCACTCTAGAATAGCAGATGTCTTATTTTATCCTGACATCTCAGAATTTCTAGGCATCTTTAGGTAAAATCTTCTCATGGATCCTTTGTTTCTGCTCATCTGTTACTGTTGTTTCCAAGTTTGAAGACGTTTCTCTTCCATCCAGGAAGTTTTTTCAATTCCAAATGTCAGAAATAGCGTTTAGTTCCAGGTTTTATACAGTAGCTCAACAAAACCTTTTTTTTTGTTTAGAAAACATGCAAATAGAAACGGATGAACGGGTCCCCCCCTTTGGAATGGGGGTCGTTTGGCTTCTTTGTTAGCCTGCAATGCCCCATACCTGTCTATGCCTCTGAAAGGGGGGTCGTTTGGCTTCTTTGTTAGCCTGCAATGCCCCATACCTGTCTCAAGGTCTGGTTATCCTCCCACAGCAGTGTGTCGCAGTGAACTTAGCGCAGATATTTTTGATTTATGCCCAATATTGAAGCGTGGCCTGCGCTATGGTATTCCACGCCAGAACGCCAGAGGGACAATCAGGAACTAGCTGTGGGTCTAGATACGGCCGAGGCGGTGAGGAAGGGGGGGCAAGTTTGCGCAACTATTCTATTCTATAAAAGTAAAGTTAGTAAATCTAAACAATGTATGTATGAAAAATAAATCTGCAAAATGTCTTATATTCAACAAGAAAAATTACTTAGTTAAGCATATTGTGCAAAATAGCAATTAAAAGATTAAAAATCCAGATTTATAGTCCCCCCCCCGCAGATATATTAGAATCTGTCCTTAAATTCCAGCCAAACTAATTTACACAGTAACAGATAAAAACCTTTAGATAAATCAAACATTACCGCCACATATCTGACTCATTAACCATTAAAACAACTATTTTCTTTCATCTCAGATGGAACTATTCACATATTTGCATTATATTAAACTGAACTTCCAATTTTCACCACCGTTTGGCGCCAAGTACCATTTCCTCTGTGCACAGAGCAGCCGGCTTGCTTGGTTTCGCAATGAATCCTGGGAAAACGAGGATAGAGGGGATACATCGGACCTGCTCTTCAACTCAGGCAAAAAGAAGGATGCATTTGTAGGCTGCATAACGAGGAGTCATGGAATCCGACCAGACCTCGGCGCCGCGCTATGATGTAATCGGCTATGGAATCTGGCCTTTTGAGGACACGGCCCATATATGGAATCAGCTGATATGGAGCAGGTGTGGATGGAAGTGACTAGAAGGGAGCTAGAGCAAAGGAGACAGGCACAAGGGGGCGACAGAGAGTAACTAAAGACTTATTAAATATAACATAAAATGAAAAATAAACCAAAGATCAACAAAACAGAATGACATAGATACTGAAAACTCAAAGTCTAAAAGGGGGGGGGGGTCACCATAACAGGTAAAAAACGAGGCAATTTAACAGACCAGGAGAGGAATCTATTGAGATCATTAAAGGTATTTTAGACATTAAGATGTCCTGGCCTATAGCTCATTGTTCAAGGTGCAAAGAAAACATTTCATTTACAAACAAACAATAAAAAAAAACAAATCATTAATGTTTGTGTTTCTGTCACTAGATCATTGACAAAACAAGGTATAAAAAAATGAGAGACTCATTAAACTACAGCCAGCAACTGGCTCTCAGGCAATGTGTGTTCAATAGTGGAGGCAGTTTAGAGCTAACATATGATGGCATTTCTCCTAAGATGGTCATTTTATAGTGAAATGAATCCAACGATGGCGACGCTCAGAAAGAGCTGCTGAAGTGTGGAGGCAGACGGAGAGGATGAGAGAAACGTTCTGGATGAAGAAGCTCACTGATCACAGGCTGGAGAAGCTCAGTCAGCAGCTCAGAGTGATCTCACCGAGTTTCATCACTTTACAACCTTTAAAACATTTTCTCCTCAAACCCAAAAACTTTGTGTTTTATTGGAATTCGATCTAAGAGAACAAATAATGAGTTACAGTGAAGCAGGACAATCAGAGTGGGAGTGTGGCGCAGCTGCAATCCAGCAGCAGGAGAGGAGTGGGTCCATGGTAACTCTGGAGGCAGGGGGGGGGTTACCATTAGGCAATACTAGGCAGTTTCCTAGGGCCCCAGGTTCCTGGGGGCCCCATAAAACTCTGTTTACATTTATAGTTAATACGGTTATTCCTTATTTGTTAATTATGTTTTTAATAAAAATCCTTTGCCTAAATGCCATCAGAACGCTGATAATATTAAGTGTGTCTCAGCCCCCCCCCTTCAGTGTCCACCATATTGGATCAGTCCATTTGCTGCACATGTTCAGAAAGGTCCAAACAGACAGCAGCAAACCATTTGAAAACAAACCATGCAAAGAGCAGTGTTGCCAACTTAGCGCTTTAGTCGCTATATTTAGCCACTTTTCAGACCCCTCTAGCACTTTGATTTCTAAAAAGCTCCTAGCGCCAAATCTAGAGACTTTTTTCTGCTACTGGAGACTTTGGAGACAACATCTAAAAGCAGCGAACTCTGCTCTCCAGAGCGAGTAGATTGGTAACCCCGCCTCCTGCTCTCCTCTATCTTGTCTGCTGTCATGATTCATGCAGCTATTATTTCATCCAAATGAAAAATGGAGAACAGATAAGCAGATCATGGCTTGTCTACAGTGAAAAGAAGGACTGGGTTATTTACTTTGGCCTTTTTGGAAACACAGGAAGGAGCAATCAGCTAAGTGAGCTTAGTGCTTGGAAAAAATCTTTCATTCCTTTAGAGACAGCATGAAAAGTCAGCTGAGTACAAAACATAGAGAGGAAAACAAGAAGAAAAGGGACAAGAAGAGAGGGACACAACCTAGAACAGATCATGGATGTCTATTCTATTAACATTTCTCTATCTGGAGAATGGGGCTGTTTGATGTCTAGGGCCCTAAATTTCCTAAATCCGCCCCTGTGTGCAGGAGCCACAGCTCAGTGGGAAATTGATCAAACTTTCCTGAGTGTAACGCTGAGTGATGGAGCATCCAGTGACCCACATTTCTCTCCTTTTATTCCATAAAGTTGGTTTATGTTTTAGTTTGATTCACATCAAACTTCACAGACCTGGTTCTGCTGTCTAAAGTGACTCCATGTGATTCCTGATCACTTTTAGTGAAATCAGGAGGAAATGATGATAGTGAGGATTGAATGAAGCCATAGAAAGGTTGGTGCTTTCATTTCCTAAACCCACAGCATCTTTAGTTTGACCCACGGGAGCCGTGGATCTCCCCACAGCGCGGCTCTGTGTGTGTGTGTGTGTGTGTGTGTGTGTGTGTGTGTGTGTTGTGGCCGATAGATTGTTACACAATCGCTTTCAGTTTCCTCGCCCTGCCTGCTCGGTGGCTCCCCGCCCACCGCTGCTCTCCGCCTGCCTGCCTGCCTGACTGACTGACTGCTGGGCGGACTGGGCCAGATCAGCCGACCAGTTCCGCCTTCTGTTCACCCAGCAGGGCTCCGGGGGAGCGGGACGGCGGGTTACGTCATGGTGGACATTCTGCTGGAGGTGAGGAGGTGTTTTTATTTCCTGATCGTTTCTTATCAAATTCATCCTCTGACGTCGCTGCGTTCCGGACAAACTTTGACGCTGCTGCCCCCCCCCCCCCCCTCTCTCCCCGCATCCCTGCGTTGCCGCGCACACGCGCACCGTCACGCGTCCGCGCGAATCAAGCTGTTACGGTTCCGTTTCAAAGGCTGTGACGTCAGCCGCCGTAACTCTAAGTCCGTACGAGCGGCGCGCGCGAGTCTACGCGCCCGTGCGGCGGCGGAGATCCCGTGAAGGGTCAGTCACGCGCGCGCGCACATGTCGCATGTGTGTCACCGTAGCGCGCGCAGGCTGCTGATGTTGTTTTGACACAGGTGACGTAGAGCGTGTGACGCGCCTGAACGATGAGATAAGCAGTTCCACTCCGCGTGCGTGTCCGAAAAGCAGGCGCGCGCGATCCGGGCGCCTTATTTCTGACGCAGACTAAAGAGGATTCAGTGAGCGGCGCAGGGTTTATAGGTGAGCCGCAGAGGGTCAAACTGGATGGATCCAGCTCCGCGGGGGGGAGCGGCGCCGCGCGCGCACACCTGAGCGACACGCAGCGGGGACAGCGCGTGCACGGCAGCGACACCTGACAGGAAAAGTAGGACTCCGCTTGAATCTGTCCTGAGGCTCACATTCACTGAAATATACTGACACAGCTGGCTCCTGATTGGAGAGCCGCGCGATGACACAAGCTGACGTCATCAACGAACAGGTGAAAAGTTTCAGAGCGCCTCATTGGATAAGTTTGGCTTTTTAACCCCCTTTAGTTCCCCAGACGTCCATTAGATTTGCTATTTTTAAAATATATTTATCATTAAACACATGGGAATGATCTGTGAAGACTTTTATCTTTTTCTCTCTCCTTTATTTATTTAGGTTTTCTATGTCCAGTTTTGTATTTATGGGATATAAACTATTATATCCAGATGAAAACTAATACAATCATGTCTTTATTTCTATGTGATCAATTCTAGATATAAATATCTAGAGGCACCAGTTTGGCTGCTTAACTGAAATCATATTGAACATGTTTTTCTATTCATTAAGCATTTTCTTCAACGAGGGAGGCCATGATGGATGCATAAAAACTGCTGAGTAACATACCAAAGAGAAGGCTGAGTCATTGGTTACTATGGCGACTTCCCCTTGATAGATGGAGGAGGAGCCCACAGCATCACTATTTTCATCAGAAATAGACCGTCAGCTAATCGAACAAACAGACTGCGAATAAAAAAGATTAAAGATATTTAAAAATCAGTTGAATCTGATGGCTGCACTGCAGGGAGGGTTTGCCTGCTTTCTGGGCTGGTTTTATAGAAAACTCCATATCATCCAGCAGGAGAAGACATGCATTCTAAAAAAGGACAGAAGTACCTTTCCTGTGGATGCAGAAACATTAAGAGATAAAACAATCTTTCAGGATCAGGATCTGGAGTCAGATATGGTCAGAGAGGACAGGCTGTGAGTGGAAGGTAGAGCTTTTAGCAGCGTTTCAGCTCTGATGGCTGGAGCTCTAATCTGGGCTTGTTTCCCTTTCCTTAAATCTGCTCTCATCTCTTCTGAGTTTTAAATGCATTAACACAATATTGCTCAGCATCTTAATTCACTGCCAGCAGGAGCTGCTCTCAGTGACCAATGATCCTCCTGATTGATCTGCAGCCTCACCGTACCTTTTATAACGCAGTGATTAATGATCCAGCTGAATGATCTCATTTAATAAATTAGGATCATTCAGTTTCTGACATTAATTCTTCTTCATTAGAATCAGCAGCAAAGATCAAATAATTCAACAGGATGAAGGAAATAAAATCAACATTAGACCATGATCAGATTCCATCCATCCATCCATCCATCCATCCATCCATCCATC
>NW_015150518.1:1367389-1371017 GCF_000732505.1 Cyprinodon variegatus | reverse complement strand
CATCCATCCATCCATCCATCCATCCATCCATCCATCCATCCATCCATCCATTTATGGTTAACTTCTCTTTTCTCTGAGTCGGATCATAAATGTCTTCATTTTCTCCTCCTCAGGTGAGATCATTCAGAGGTTAAAGGTCGTCAGCATCACCTCTTCCCGCCGACGCTGGACTAAGGCTCCTCATTGGCTCACCTTTGACCCCTCTCGGATTGAAAATGTCTCTGTGGCTGAGAGGTGAAGGAATCGCTGACGTATTTTCACCCACTCAGGATCTGTGGAATGTTCTTCTGTGAGAGAAAAAGGTCTTAATCTGTAGTTTGGTGACCATGGAGTAACAGCTGAGTGGGATTTTCCTGAAGAGGACTGTTTCCAGACGTTAATCCAATAATGGAGCAGGACTTCATACAGTAGGACCTCAGACCGCCCAGTGCTGCTGTATCCCACCCCTTCACAGCTGCTCTTTCATTTCTGAAACTGTTGATGGACCTGCGGGCCTCCTAAAGCTCAGAGGAGACCCACGCTTCCTCTTTCTACTCCCCCCCCATAAACACAAACTACAAACATGGCCGCCACAGGACGGAGGCACCTGGTGAAAGATTTCAACCACTTCATCACCTGCTACCTGTGCCGAGGTTACCTGATCAAACCCACCACAGTCACTGAGTGCCTGCACACCTGTGAGTAAACTCCACCCACACCACACCTTTATAGAGGCAGGAACACCCAGACAGGTGGAGAACAGACACTAATGATGCTCTAAAGTTACAACTCTTTCCCAGTGATGTCAAGCGTAAACTTTACTCCAAAAGGAGGCCTTTCTTTTCTTCTCTCACACTGCGTAGACACCTTTCATATTAGGACCTTCGGCCATTTTGAAAGACCACAGATATACGGCTGAAAGATGGCTAACGATGCGAGCACGTAGGACGGCCTTACATGGGCGCAGGTTTGCATAGGGACCATAGGGACATGTCCCTACCAACATTTTGGACGACCTTCTTGTCTCTACTGATAATTGGATGTGAACAACATGATTATAATTTACTATACAGCAGTAATTGTTGCAGCAGTGGCTTCTTTTCCTCTTGCAGCTCCTCTGCCTGGTAGCTGCAGCTGCCTCGTCTTCCTGTAACTTTGACGTAGCAGCGCATCAACTGTGCTGCGCTGCTTAACTCTCTGACTTTTCTGCCTTAAGTTCCTTCTCTCTCTCTGATAACTTGTTTTCTAGTCTGTATGTGCGCGCGTGCTTGGAGCGTTAAATAAAAATAAAAAAAATGATGCTAGAATACAGCGGTTACCAAAATTAGTATTAGGCTACGAAATTAGTTCCAATTTAAAAACTAAATATTATTCAGGCTAAAACAGGCGAAAGCGTCTGATTGCTTTTCTGTAAAGAAACAGGGAAGTTTGGATTTGATTAATCTAAATGTAAATAACCAACGTTAGGATTTCTTTTCTAAAACTAAATATTGTAGTTGCAGAACATAACAACACGAGAAGGATGCTGAAGATCTGTTAGTTTTTGTTTTCCACATAAAAAATAGTGCTTTTTAATTTACTTCTACTTCTAGAAATAGGATAAAGACAAGCAGAAGAGTTCTATTTACAGTGATTCTATTTTTCTAGATTTCCACACAGTCCATGAGTAAATTAGTTCAAACATTAATGTCTGGTAAATATGGAAGAGGATTAGGGCCACTGAAAAAAAAAAAAGTGAACCGAATTTTTAAATTTTATTTCAGTTTACCATGACTTTTTTTCAGAATTCTGACTTTAATCTCAGAATTCTGACTGAATTCTGACAATAAAAAAAAGTCACAATTCTGACTTTTTCCCATACTAAACTGAAATAAAATTTAAAAATCTTTTTTTTTTTCCTTGGCCCTAATCCTCTTCCGTAATAAGGCAAGCAGCATCGATATTTTATTTCTTTAATAAACGTAGACTGCCTCCAGAAAGACAAGCTTTGTTTCTTTGATTTCTGATCCATTATGATCTGTTGTCTGAGGAAGTGCTTAGAAGAAGGAAACCAGTGAGGATGGGTTAGGGTTAGTGTGGTCTTTGATTGGGACCCTTTTAAGGATTTAAGGGGACGGTTGTTGTTGGAGGATCCAGAGCAGTTCATGTTCTCATTCTTCTTCTCCCGCTAAATAAGCGCTTTCCTTTAATCCTTCTCTCTCATGAGACGGTGGTTTGCGTCTGAATCTAATGCGACGTGTTGGTTCTTGCAGTCTGTAAGAGCTGCATCGTGCAGCACTTTGAGGAGAGCAACGACTGTCCTAAATGTGGCATTCAGGTCCACGAGACCAACCCACTGGAGATGCTCCGGTAAGATTCCTCTCTGCTTCATTCTCTGGTTTCCCTGAAGTCCGTCCTTTAATTAGGCTTATTATACAACCCCCCCACCTGTCTGTCTGTCCCCCACCATGGTCCTCTGGGTCTCAGGTTGGACAACACCCTGGAGGAGATCATCTTCAAGCTGGTGCCTGGCCTCAGAGAAAGTGAGTCTACCGGATGTTTCCATCTGTCTGTCTGCGGAGGGTCAGGAATGATGGAGGAAGTCCACCTGCGTCCACCTCAGAATAACGTCTCTCTTTCTAGACCAGACGTCCCCAAACATTTCAGCCTGTAATCCCAAACATAATCCAACAGTTATCCCTCTGAAACCACGTCTTGGTTCTTTATTTATTTACACATTTAAAGTAAAGTAATTATATGTCATATTTATAGAAAAACCATTTTAATTTACTCCTTAACTCCTTTATTGTTGGTCTTAAAGGAGTCAAGTTTCTAAATGGATGCTTTCAATAGATTCTTCTTTTACTGTCGCTTTAAGAGATGCTGAGTTTCTGAGAAGAGCTTTACTGTTTCTGCTCCTCTGAAGTGTTTCTTTGAACACTTTTGTCGCCGTGGCGTCATTTAAATGTTTGCTTTGATCTGTTGTTCCTGCTAGAAGAGGAACAGGAAGAAGTGGAGTTCTGGAAGAAGAACCAGCCGAGGGAGAACGGCCAAGGTGAGCTGGATCCACGCTGATGGTGGCGCCGGGTTCAGAGACGCTCCGACAACTTCTCACCCAATCCTCTGCGTTCCAGAGAACCTGAAGTATCAGCGGCCCTGGCTCCCCGAGGGCGCCGCCGCTGGAGGGGGCGCTGATGATGACGGTGACGGCGGTGAAGATGGAGACTACCACAGGAGCGACCCTCAGATAGCCATCTGTCTGGACTGCCTGCACAACACGGGGCAGTCAGGGGAGAGCACCGTGACGGTGAGAGGGGTTCGGTTTCTGGGTCTGTGCTCGCAGCGCTTTGGATCCGCCGTCTAACCGATGTGTTTTCTGTCCCATCAGGATCTGATGAAGAGGTTCATCCGCTGCTCCAGCCGCGTCACCGTGGGAACAATCAAGAAGTTTCTCAGTCTTAAACTGAAGCTGCCGAGCTCTTATGAGGTCATTAAAGAAACCAGAGAAGCTCGATTTCAGGGTTTATTCTATTTTACTAACAAACAGATTAACAGATGTTAAGAGTTTAACTTCAGCAAATTATTACCCCATTTACTCTACCCTTGAAAACCCGATCCGAACTAGGATCAGTTAACCAAGCCGAGCTCGGTTCTGACGACCGTTTACACA
>NW_015150518.1:1362871-1366843 GCF_000732505.1 Cyprinodon variegatus | reverse complement strand
GTTATCTCAGTTACTGAGCTCGGACCGGTCTCAGATCAATTTTTCAAAGGGTAGTGTAAATATGAAGATTTAAACCATTTAAAAGGAAAGATTTTGAGCCTGAAGTGCTCATTCTTACTAATTGGCAACCTTAATTAAGCTGGTGAAGGTTCTCAGTCATCCAGGTCATAGTCAATCCAAAAAGTTAAAAACAATCCACTGGACTTTGTTTCGAAGTTTGAAGACGTTTCGCTTCAAATACGGGAAGCTTTTTCAATTCAAATGTCAGAAATAACGTTGAGTTCGAGGCTTTATATTTTTGGAATTGGGGTCTAAAGGGGTGGACCCATTCGTCAGGTTTATTTTGGATGTTTTCTAAGCTTTACTTTTGTCCCACTCTTTAAAGCCTGGAACTCAAAGTTATTTCTGACATTTTGAATTGAAAAGCTTCCTGGATGGGAAGCCAAACGTCTTCAAACTTGGAAACAAAGTCCAGTTGATTGTTTTTAAACTGTTTTAGAACCCTAATTAAGGCCTTTAACTTCAGTTAGCTGTTTGGGCTAAGAGATGCAGAAATGTTAGTCTAGAAAATAACGGCTGTTTAAAACAGAAACGTCATTTATTTTTTTCTGAAATGCTCTTGAGTTCCTCTTAACCTGAGCTTTATCGTGGGGTAAGTAGTAAACACCTTCTTTCCATTAACTCATTCATTATTTCATGGAGCTTCCAGGTTACCGTCTAGATCAGGGGTCGGCAACCCAAACTGTTCAAAAAGCCAAATAAAAAAAAATAAATCTGTCTGGAGCTGCAAAACATGTAAAAGTCTTCTATAAACCTAATGGTATTGGCCGACTATAAAAAAGGACTTCTGTAGTAGCCATTCAAAATTTCCTCACTTTTCTTGATGGGCCCTTGGTCGGTTTAAACATCAATCTTTGTACTAAAATATTCTTTCTGTCATGATTTATAGAGATTAAGATCTAAAGAGAAGCATCACCTCCTGTAATTCCCTATAACTCAGTGAAAGGGTGGAGTTAGAGTAAAGAAATATGCAATATATGGCTGGAAACTGGGGGGATTTCTCTGGGAGTTGGAGGGAAGTGGGCTGCTATTCAGCTGCCGTCTAACTGGGAACGGCCATTTTTAATGGCTGCTACTGTACCTGGGCTTAAATATTTTGTGTTATCGGAGCATATTTCACATCATCTGACTACTCTGCTGTACGATATTTGGTGCTTTAAGTTTAAATTCCATCACAATATTATATTTATTAGCTTTGGTTGCATTGATGAAATTATAGAAACACAATAAAGAAATCAGATTTGTTATTATTTTCATTTTGAAGTTTTTGTGGGAAAACTGGAAGAAAGTTCCCATCCCTGCATCAGAACCTGTGCAATCTATGAACGGTTTTCTATGCTTGCAACCAAACTAGCAGTAAAGTTTGGAGATGCAATCTACTCCTTAAATCTATCTTTGCTCTCCTGTAATTTATCCAGAAGTTCTGCAATCGCACATTTTCTCTCCCTTTCAGCTCGATGATCGGCTGCATATGTAGCCTTCCCTGAAAATGCCTTTTGACTCTTTTTATTATTTGACAACTTCTCATTGCAAATCAAACATGCAGACAATCCTTCCTCATTGGATAATGATAATAAAAGCAAATTGTCAGGTCTAAGCACCTAAAACATCATACATACATACAGGGAAAGAAAGAAGGCACAGAGACAATTAATTTAGTTACTGGCGAGGAGAGTAGGAAGAGACTGCGGAGTTTACAATCTCCACCCCACTCTGCAGTCTTCAGCTTTCTGCTCGTCATTTATTTAAGAAAAGGGGATGTCCCTAATTACACCAGCTGAGGTTTAACTAAAGGAAAAGGGAAACAAAAGGATCTTACTTTAAACCTCAGCACATATGTTAAAACAAAGCATGTGGTTGTTTTACTATTGAATTGTTCCA
This sequence comes from Cyprinodon variegatus, assembly GCF_000732505.1. Taxonomy (NCBI): domain Eukaryota; kingdom Metazoa; phylum Chordata; class Actinopteri; order Cyprinodontiformes; family Cyprinodontidae; genus Cyprinodon; species Cyprinodon variegatus. The sequence continues at coordinate 1,364,902 of NW_015150518.1, read as the reverse complement.
AGAACACATGTTTGGAAGAAACATGTGATAGAGGATGTTCAGGCCTCTTTCACAACCCGTCCGTTGCATGACCTTTATCTGTAACGATCTTAAGCAAGAGTTAATAAAAGATGAATCACACATTATACATCATAATAGTTCATTAGAACACAACCCATGAAACACAAACGGAGTATAAATAAAATATTTCTAACACAAATGATTTGCTCTATTCTGCTTTGAATCCTTTGTTCTCATCAGCTATCTTCCTTTTTTTCCCCATGGCCAAAGACACACCCGCTGCTATACAGCAGCCACCTGCCTGGCACCGCGCCGCGCTGAAACGTCTGTCGCAGGCTATGACGCAAACCTTTGTTTACAGTTATTGTTTATCTGTTTTATTTATTATACACATTTTTATAGCATTGGAAACTTAATGAATATTTGTTTGACCTCCTGCACACCATATTCAAACAAACAATCCCCCCAAAAAACCCATCTTTTTTCCATTTTCATACATTTTTGAAAAAGCTCCAGGGAAACAAATAATCATTAAAGAGAAGCATGTGGCCCTGGAGCCGCTGGTTGCCGACCCCTGTCCTAGAGCCCACGCAGTACTTCCTAGAACTTTGCTAACAGTAGCCCAAATAAGTTAAATTGTGGTGCGTACAACTAACATACAGGATTTACTGATTATTCTAGTAGAACTACCACAATACTTTCTGAATGTTACATTTTAAAAGTGACAACAGAAGATACTTTCCTTTAGCTTTCAGGTTATTCTTCTGGAACTTCCCAGAACAAGTAAGGTACTTTTCCAGAAGTATCTTTCTACTATTCTGGAGTTTATGCTGTAAAAGGAGGTTGACTCGTTGCTCAGGAGTTTCTTTTAACCTGCAGGCAAACAACCTCTACGGAAGAGGATTAGGGCCAGTGGGAAAAAAAAAAAAAGTGTACTGATTTTAAATTTTTTTTTCATTTTAGTATTGGAAAAAAGTCAGAATTCTGACTTTTTTCCAATACTAAGTTGAAATAAAATTTTAAAATCAGTAAACTTTTTTTTTTTTTTCAGTGCCCCTAATCCTCTTCCGTAAACCTCTGACCCTTTAAGTTCCAGAGAAGTAACAGGTTACCTCACCATGCAGCTTCCTGAGTTCCTAAAAGTAGACTGTAAGTTCTAGATGCTAACCTATAAATAATTATAAGACACTCAATTTAAAGAAGGTGACCCTTCTTTTCCAGGAAGCAGGCAGAAACTAAACGCTAAGTTATGAATAATCAGGGGCTGGACTGAGCAGTGGTGCCAGTAAGTCAGCCATGGTTCTGTGTGATATGTCAGGTCATGTGACTCAGTGATTTCAATCACATCTGAAAGCAGGGCAACTCCTGCTTTCACACGTCTAACATATTCAGAGCAGCCTCCCACTCATCGCCTCAACTAATTTCCCCTCTCCTCATCTTTCTGTCGTTATTATTCAACCTGCAAACATCTTTTCTCTCAGATTCAAACTGATCTCCATCCTTCTGGTTCGATCTTCCAGCTGGACGTTCTGTGTAACGGGGAGATCATGGGCAGAGATCACACTCTAGAGTTCATCTACATGACCCGGTGGAGGCTGCACGGGGAGAACGTAAGGCATTCTCCTTCACTTCCTGTTCCGCTGAGTGCGTGTGCATGCTTGTGTATGAAGGCATCCGTGCAGAAGGGCTGCGCATGTGTGCAGCTTGGATGCCGATGTTGCAGCGGTTCCCTTTTTTCATATTTCCTCATCATGCAGTTTGATTTAGAGGCTTTCAGTGAAAGTTTGTGGTGACGCCGGCGGAAGTTAACGATTGGCTGCGGAGTTGCTTCTGTGTTCAGTGTCACAGCAGCTTCCGCAGGAAGAACGGTTCGATTCCAGGTGTTAATCTAGAGAAAGATACTTTCCATTTCTACAGATTATCCAGGCCCGGTTCTACAGATTATACAGGCCCGGTTCTACAGATTATACAGGCCCGGTTCTACAGATTATACAGGCCCGGTTCTACAGATTATACAGGCCCGGTTCTACA
>NW_015150518.1:1353073-1361177 GCF_000732505.1 Cyprinodon variegatus | reverse complement strand
AGTAAAGTAAAAATATCAGAAAAATCTACTTCAGTACAGTAATGAAGTATTTGTACTTCGTTACTTCCCATCTCTGCTGACAACAAAATAAAAAAAGCTACGCTCTAGCCTAGCTTCACTATGGAGTTCTTGAGGAGCCTTTTAGCTGCATTAAACACTGGAAAAACGATCTAGAAATAAGTTAACATTTCCTAAATTAAGTGTATTTTCCCTTAATTTTAGTAGGTAAATTAGAAAGTTTACCAAAGGAATGAGTATTTTTACTCTTAAAATAAGATAATTAGATAATTTGCACTTGAAATAAGACAATGCAAATGTGTTTTCTGATTTTAAGTGGAAGTTGTCTTGTTCCGTTGGCAAAATGTCCCTTTTTCCTCCTCAATCCAGGAATAAATGCACTTATTTTATGAAAAAATGACTTATCTAGATTTAGATTTTTTCCAGTGAAGAATCACTCAGTCATCCAGGTCATAGTCATTAAAAAACAATCCACTGGACTTTTTTTCCAGGTTTGAAGACGTTTTACTTCCCATCCAGGAACGGGGTGGACCTGTTCGTTCCGTTGCAGTTTGCATGTTTTCAAAAACAAAATCAAGGGCTTGTTTAGCTACTGTATGAAGCCTCGAACTTCACGCTATTCCTGACATTTTCAATTGAAAAAGCGAAACGTTTTCAAGCTTGGAAACAAAGTCCGGTGGATTGTTTTTTAAACTTTTTTTGGAAATAAATTGAGGAGGTAATTGAGACACCCTGCCAATGGAACAAGATAATTATAAAGTAATTTAAAAAAATAGCTGCATTGTCTTATTTCAAGTGCATATTACCTAATTATCTTATTTTAAGAGTAAAAAAACTAATTCCATTGGCAGATCATCTTATTTAACTGCTCATATTAAGGCAAATTACACTTAATTTAAGAATTTTTAAACTTATTTCTAGATCATTGTTTTGCAGTGCTGCACCGTTTCTCTGTCTGGTTTTAATTTAAAACCACATGAGGCCCAGAAATGTGAGGTTTGGTAGAAATTAGCTGAGGACCCAAATCCAATTCAGTTTATTTCTGTAGTGCCAATTAGCAACACATCTCATCTCAAGGCAATTTACAGTTAACCAGATTATCCAGTTAGATTGATTCAAAGCCAACACCCATGTCAGAGGATGAAGAGAGCACATCCAGTTAGTCACAGTCAGAGAAACAGGACTACACTGAAAAACAGGCTAAGCTCCAACATCTAGAAACAAAGGTGTTGATGGCAGTGAGAGACTAACGGTAGAAACTGAACTAACTAGAGATGCAGAGATGATTTCTTGCAGATTGAATTTAGATGTAGATGTAACAGAGGCACAAATCCAAGAATAATAAACAGGTAACCAAAACTAGGAGACGCCAGGAAGGTGGAGGAACATACATGAGGAGTGAAGTAATGGAGAGAATCCAGCAATTAGGAACTACACAGGTGGTGTATATATGGGACAGGACAAAGAATGGGCTAATTAGCTAATGGGGAGCAGATGTGGATAGAAGTAACTAGAAGGGAGCTAGGGAAGAGCAGACTGGCACAAGAGGGCGACAGAGAGTAACTCAAAAATTACAACAATGATTAAATATAACTAGAAAACAACTAGAATGACACAAAATGGAAAATAAACCAATTACCAAAAAAACAAAAACAAAACAGAATGACATAAATCAAAGTGTGGCTGAAAACTCAGAAAGAAACTTTAACTAAAAAGTCCTCAAATAGCAGAATCCCGACATGGAATCCAGGAACAGGATTCATGACTAGAATAAAACGATCTTCTGATTCAGGTTCATTTAGGTCTGAATGTTTCAGCAAAGGTTCTGGTATTTGGGGTTCCTACAGTTTGAAAAAGTGTAAGAAACTATTTTCTAAACTTTATTCTCTTTGTAACCTTATCTGTCTGTAGTTAAAACAAAACGCATTCCAGAACATTTGCTTCTGGTAGAAGGAGGACGGGGCTTAAAAAGAGCTGAATCCAGAGAAAAACTCTAGAAACCTGAAGCTTAACTATGGATCAGAACCAATACAAACAAAAGATGTTTGGAATGAGGGTCTGAAGACATGAGTACCGGAGCAAAACCCTTTGCCCTATATTGTTTATCTGTGAGTAGAGAGTTTAACATTTGCAGGCGTGGTTGAACCTCCCCTGCTTGTGGACAGTAGGGAAGCAGTTTTAGCGACGAAGCTCATCCAGCAGATCCTGAGTCAGAGCCAGCTGTGCTCACATGAGCTCACATCTGTTACATAACTTCCAAAAAATGGAGGCCGCTCCTCAGATCCAGGGAAGATCTGTCACTCAGGGAGCTTTTCTGCTGCAGGAAGGTGGGAGGGAGAAGGTAAAGAACAGTTATTACCGTTCAGCCTCATTATTCAGGCCCAGAATAACAAGTTAGAAACAGAGCTTTACTCCAGTGATCAGCTGCTCTAACGAACCTTGTTGGAGTCCAGTAACGTAGAATATAAGAAAAGAAAGAAAAACAGCATTTAATGCATGGAAACCTGAAGGAGCAGCAGCCAGTTTCTGACTAGGCTGCATAGTTCACCATCCAGAGGCTCTCATGGGTCGAAACACTTCGGTAACCATAATGAATGTAGGATGGCAACTAACGATTATTTACCAATGAATTTATCTTGGATAGTCAAAGGTTCCTTAAAGAAATTTTTGAATTAAAACTTTTTCACGTGTGTAGTTCTGGATAGAGCAGATTGACAGAAAAGGTGTTTTTTTATCTTTAATGCAAAATGTTTACATTTCATTTTCTCTGTCAGCTCGAGACGTGTTTTATAGTCTCCATACTTATCCATCAATCACTAACAAAGAAAGAAAAATAACAAACGCTCAGTTCAGGTGTTTTATAAAATATGGGAATCAGGAAATTCTCTATAAATCAAACTGAACGATTGTTGTTCTCTACTTCAGAAAACACTTTAGATTTTAAAATAGAATAATATATTTATTTTAATGTTTTTTATTAATAAAATTCAATATATAACATGGATGCATAAAAACCTCATGTTATTTCAGTGTTAAATTCTCTTTAAAGTATCAGATTATAATTAAAAATGTCTCTGGATCTTTACTGGTTGATTATTTTCTTTATTCGGACCCTGCTGGTTTTTAATCGGTTACCCCTGACCTAGTGGTTAGCAAAGACCCTTAACCTCCTTTTGCTCTCCAGGCGCCGAACAATGGCAGCCCACTGCTACATTTCTCCAATGTTAGATCAATAAATTTCAATTATAGTATTATTTATTTCCCTTCAGATTGAATTTCTCAGGTTCAGTGTCTTATTATATAAAAAAAGGTTTAGCATCATTTTAGGAGATGTTATTGTGGCTGAAATGGGAAAATCTAAGAGAATAAAGCTCATTCAGACCTAGAAAATGTTCATAGAGAAGCAAACCGATGACGTCTTTATGCATCAGATGTGAAGCATTTGGACCCAGCAGGTTAAGCAAAGCAAACGTCTGCGATGAGGCTCCGTGGCGCTCGGCTGGGATTAGACTGGGTTCTGTTTCCTCAGAGGAATGACGCAGCAGAATGCAGACGACACGGGAGCAGCTGTGTGCTGCTGCACCAACAGCCCCGAGCTGCCAGAGGCTCTCCTCTCTGCTGCTGCTTTGTCATAAACAGTTTGCATCGATTTCAGACGGCTTCATGGTGCAGCTGAAGAGATGTTCCTCCTAACAATCACTTCTCACCCGTTCCTTTCATTTAAACACCTCCTCAGCTTTTCCCTACAGGAGGAGCCTGATCATCTTCATCTTCCCCCCCCTGGTCTCTTTCTTCGTCCTTCCTGTCCAAACCATCTCAGTTTGTCTCAAAACTTTAGCTGTAAAGAATTAACAACATGTTTTCTAACAAGTTGAACTCTTTCTGGAAGCACTACTCTCCCCACAGTAGATCCTCCATCCTGCTCTCACTCTTTAAGTTCTTCATAATCACTGCAAAAAAATGAAATCTAATTGTTTTTATTGTTTGTTTTTTAAACTTTTAACAAAAAGAAATCTGAAAAGTACTTTTTTTCTTCAAATAAGTGCATTTTTGCTTGAATATGGGGGGTAAGTGAGACACTTTGCCAATGGAGACAAGACAATTTACATTTGAAGCATGAATAAACTTTTGCATTGTCTTATTTCTATTGAATATTATTTAATTCTCACATTTTAAAAGTAAAACTATTCATTCAATTGGCAAATCATCTTATTTAACTGCTAAAATTAATGGTAAATTCACTTCATTTAAGACATTTTTACTTATTTCTAGATAACAGTGATGAAGTTATGGAAGGATTAGATATGTGTGTGCTGTTAAAATATGTTATAGTGAAATTGGAATTTGTTCCCTCAGTGTAGACTGTTAGGTCTGGACTTGGACTAGGCCGTTCACTGCAAAAAATGTAAATCTCAATAAGTCATTTTTTTCTTAAAGTAAGTGCTTTTCTCTTGGATTGAGGAGGTAAATGCCAATAAAACAAGACAATGTACATTTAAAATAAGAAAACATCATTGCATTGTCTTATTTCAAGAGCATATTATCTAATTATCTTATTTTAAGAGTAAAAATATTCATTCCATTGGCAAACTATCTCATTTACCTACTTAAATTACAGCTGAAAACACTTTATTTTAGACATTTTTACTTATTTCTTGATTGTTTTTGTAGTGTTCTAACATGTTAATAACAAATAAGACAATGCAATTGTGTTTTCTTATTTTAAGTGTAAATTATCTTGTAAAAATGTCTCTTTTATCTCCTCAATCTAAGAACAAATGCACTTATTTCCACACTGGAAGAAATTGAAATCTAGTGAAGTCATTTTTTCTTAAAATGAGTCTCAGGCTGGAAGGTGAACCTCCTCTCCAGTCGTCTGCAGACTAATAGCTTTTCTTCCAGGGTTGGTCTGGATTAAACTCGTCCATCTTCCATTACCTATGACCAGCTTTCCTGTCTCTGCTGATACAGAGCAGATGCTGCTGGCTAGGTAGTGACCCGTCCTGCAAACAGGAAGCCTGGGTTCGTTCCCAGCGGGGGGGAATGAGCTGTCGGTGTGGGTCCTTCTCTTTGGGGAGGGGCGGCCTCGTGGTTAGGGTATTGCGCTTGGAATCCTGAGGTTCTGAGTTCAAGCCTCACTCCCATGGAGTGGCAATAAAAACGCTGAAAAAAAGAACATGATACTGCCACCACCGTGTTTGGCTGTGTGTTAGGTTTCCTCTACAGGCCTCGCTTCATTTCAGAGGCCTTCTGTCCCTTCTCGCCGTGTCTCCTCACTGGTTTGCAGTAAACTGCAGGACTGGTTTTCTTTCCTCAGCTACTTTTTCCTGCTACTCTTCCATAGAGATGCATTTGATGGGCGTCCATGTCTTTGTATGTCTGCAGTCCGTCCGTCCTCTCTCCACGTTCAGCAGATGGTTGAACGCAGCTTTGGGAGTCTAGAAACAGAGCAGCTGCAGTTAGACTGAGATGAAACGACAAACAGCTGGACTCTGGTTGCTGACTGACTGTTTCTCAGGAAAGTTGGTTGATCTCTAGAAGTATCAGATTTAAAGACTGGCTGAAAACGGAGGCAAAAATCAGTTCTGCTCTGACAGCTGAGATCTCAGTGAATGTTGGAGATTGCTGTTCACGCAACACCTGCTAATCTAAACTCCTGTCCAGATTTAGCGTTATGGTCCAATAATTCCTAGAAGCGGTCGGCTGATCCTGACTTCACCTCTAACTGATCCAGGAGACATTTTACAGTTAATACATAAAAAAAGGTTTTCTGTCAATATGCTCTATCTAGAACTCCTCTAATGGTAATATTTTAGTTTTACATCGTTGAATTTCATAAAAATTCTTTAAGGAATCGATTATTAATCAATTCATTTGAAAAAATAAACAGATTAATCCATTTGCAAAATAATTAATTGAAGTAAATATTTCTAAAATAACATATAATGTGTGTCTGCCTTTAATTTCAGCAGGTAAAAGACATTTTAGGTTTGTAGTTTTGCACTTAAAATAAAGAGATTACGCACTTGAAATTAGGTAAAGGAGATTTAATTATTATTTTGAGCATAAATCATCTTATCTGTTTAGACAATTTACTCACTAAACTCTTTAAAATAAAGGGAAAAACACGTTATTAAAAATGACTAATATTACAGTTTTTGCAGTGCAGACAGCTGCAGCCTTATGGACCAGGTAGAGATTCTATTAGAGATCCTTCCAGCAGCTGGTAGATTATAACCACCACTACTCCCAATATGCTCCACCAGTTTTACACCTCTTCTGGTTTTATATTTGTCATGATGTCACAAAGTTCAGACCCAAATGCAGAAAACCGAACAGAGAGACCAGGGAAAAGGTTTAACGGGTTTTATTGAAGAAGTTTAGCAGAGGGAGAAGTGTTGCTCTGAACACTGCTCAACCGGAACTGTAAAGTGAGGGGAAGACACAGCGGTTAGTTCAGGCTCAGTGGGAAATTTGACCCGTAAACATGGAGAAGAGGATTTGGTTGCCGACTCATATTTCCAGAGAAGTTGTTGAATCGTTGACTCCTGTCTGTGTGCTGTGGTTCCAGTGTTTGTCTGATTCGGTGGAGGGCGGAACAGGTTTTACCCAGAATGCAACTGATAGTTGGTGAACGGAGAAACTGACTGCCACTCAGATTTCCTGTGGTACTTGAACGGGTCGTAGTGGAGATGAATCCCTTTCTCAGTGTGAAGCTCAGACGATCTCTTAAGGAAAGTGGATCCAAACCTCCTGTTTGAACCCCAGCTCAGTTTGAGGCTCAGTTGATCCTTCCAGGGAGAGAAGGTCCGAGAAATCCAGTTTGCAGGATGACTTCCTGCCGAGAGGCAAAGACAAAAAACAGACAGGAGTCCTGACAATATTGTTTCATTCTCATGTTAATATTTGTTTTTTTTTAATGCACTTTTTTATATATTTCATTTCAATCTTCAAACTCAGTTTTACTTTCTTGTTGACAGTATTGTACTTTTTTCTGTCTGTTATTCCTGCATTTTCATAATTTATACTCTATATTTGCAAACTTCCACTTCCAATCTATTCTATTTTATTTCTATGTTCTAGCTGTTAATAGAAGTATTTTTCTATAGTTTGCATATAAATAGTTACGTTTCTGACCGCTGATTTCCCTCCCCACCCACATCAGTTTAGTTTCATATCTTTCTAAAGTAACGTGTTGATTCTCCTCTGTCTTCACCAGACGTACCCCATGGTCCTGGAGTACCGGCCGCGCATCGACTTCGGCTGAGCAGCTGCTGCAGGAGGACACATGATCCACACATAAACACAAATGCATTCATACATGTGAACACACACACACACATAACGCCTAAAAGTGCAGATAAAGAGAGATTTAGATGTATTTTTGTACAGCCGACGATGAAGTGCTTATGTTGTTGCGTTAAAAAGCCTTTATGCTCCATAGAATAATATATGCTATGATATATGCTATTTTTAAATGTATGTCCCTGTGCCTAAAGACCTGTTTGGAACGATCATATCTCTACTTTGCCTGTCGAACTAACTGTAGATTAAATGTTGATTTTCTACTGTGGGTTCCTGCTCTCCTCTAACTCTTTATTGGTCTTGGTTTTCCTTCCATGATTAATTAAACAAATATAGACCAGATAGCAGCTCCTTCAGACTATGAGCTTCATGGCAGCTCAGCTGCTCTCAGTCCAAACTTGATCATGTCCAAGAATGTTATTTAATAAAATAACTTTCATTCTGTCATACAGCTGTGCTTGAAAGTTTGCACACCTTCCTAATAAAGAAAATGATCAATTCCCTCTATTAAAGGAAAAGTCCGGATAGTGAGGAATAATATATGGATTATTATTTATACCTCAAACTAATACGTTCGAGTTGATTTAATGAATTTAGTGTTATTCAGTAAAAAAAAAATATATATATATATATGTATTTTTTTTGTCGTGATCACTGAGTCTGGGAGCGGCCATTTTTGCCCAAATATAGTAGCCCCTCCCTCCTGCCATCTTCCAGCAGTGACGTCACGGTGCGGTAAGCCTAGCGCCATTCTCCCCGCTTTCCAAGCTAAATCAATGGG
>NW_015150518.1:1347724-1352391 GCF_000732505.1 Cyprinodon variegatus | reverse complement strand
ACACATTTACTTAATGATAATTTTGTAAAATAAAATATTTGATTTTAAGTTTTGGTTTAAAAATATATACTTAAAAAGAAAAACAAACTATCCCCAATAAAACCAGACGTCATTTAGACGTTGGTTTTTAGGCTAAATCAGGTCACTGTGTCATAGTCTGGATTTAGTCCAGAGATAATCTGATAATTTCCCACTTTAATCCAACAAAGCAAAAAAGTAGATCTCAATAAGTCATTTATTCTTAAAATAAGTGCATTTTTTCTTGTATTGAGGAGGTAAGTGAGAAACTTTGACAATGGAAAAAGACAATTTACAGGTCAAATAAAAAAAAATAAGAAATGTGTCTAGTTTCAAGTTCTGATTATCTAAGAGTTTTAAGAGTAGACATCCTGATTCTGTTGGCAGATTATCTTATTTTTACTCAAATTAAGGGTAAATACCCTTAATTTGAGTAAAAATTAGGATAATCTGTAAATTTCACTGAATATTAACCATAAAAAAACACATCTTTTATTTTTTGTGCAAGAAAAAACTGAAAGATGGCGGTTAGAAATGAAGAGAGGAAAATCACAGAATACGGGAAATTTCCAGGACATGAATGAGGGAAGATCAGATGTTTCCTCTTGTTGCAATGAGGAACCTGTCACGGTCAGGTGAACATCTGGAAGCAGGTGTGCTCAACCATTGTGTGGTGGTATTTGCATACATTAAGGTAGGATAAATTACTAGAAATACGGAAGAGCTGAAAGGATATCAGAGAGGTCTGAGCAGGCGTATACAGCAGGATGCTGACTCCGCATCGCTTCTGTTCAACTGGAACATTTCAGCCTCTCCACACTTTCACCTTTTATCTCCCTTTGAGTAATTTATTTCCAGATTGGAGATATTTAGGTCAGATGTCTCAGCTGGTTGTTCAGCAGAATAGAAAATCTTCTCCATCATGGAGAGATTCCTCAGGCAGAGCTTCATGTGAGGTAATGAGCATTTCTACATCAAGGATGTCCCATTTGAAGAGGCTACCACAGATCCAGAGGACTTTAGACGGATTCCTTCTGGACTGGAAAGACTTTAGGATCCAGGAGATGGAGATCGTCACTAGGGAGGCTGGTGCACTGATTTATCTTCCGTTCCCTTTGATATTTCAGTTTGCTGCCTTGTTTATACTGATGATTAGTGTCAGGTCTAAGCACCTGAAACATCATGCATACATATAGGGAAAGAAAGACAGAGACAATTAATTTAGTTTTACTCGCGAGGAGAGCAGGAAGAGACTTTAAAGATCTCCACCCCACTCTGCCGGTCTTCAGCTTTCTCTTCGCTATTTATTAAAGTCAGAGGGGGGGTCCCTAGTTACACAAGCTGAGGTTGCGCAAAAGAATAGGGAACAAGAAATACAATTCAATATTCAGCCTCAGTGAACAGGTCAATGTCTTTAGGTCAGATGTTCCGAGAACCTCCTGGTTTCGTTAAGCTTGAGCAATACTTCCTGATAGTTGACCTATACTGCTTGTGCAACACCTCTCTGGAACAGTAAGATGTCACATATTATTAAGAACAAACATTAAGTATCTTATACATAATTATTCCAACAATTAGAGTTTTACAAGATATTTAGAATGCGTTTGAATATGTTCTCCTCTCTGAGCGTTATTATGCCATCCAAGGGATCTGGAGGAATCTCATAGAGCAATCTGAGCTGGACCGCCATGACCTTTGATCCCTCAGAAAGAACAGCCATTCATCAGCAGGTAGAACCACCTGGTTCCTTATGGAAAGCTTTAGCTGTGTAGCATTAACATCCTCTAAAGGAAAGAAAGGAAGCTGGATTGTAACCTGAACACAGCAGTGTTGTGTGTTCTGCTCAGTCGGATCCATATTTTTTAGAAGAAGTAGAACAAAGAGAAAAATATCCAACAAAGTCCAATTTTTTTCTCTTGAATTGTTTAAACCTGTTTAATGAAACGTATTGAAGTATATTTCCTCTGAGGGTTTCGGTGTGCAGACCTGGAGAGAAGCAGAAGCTTCGTGTTTCTCTGGTTCCTGAAGTGGAACGATGGGTTTCAGCTCCTCTATAGAGGCTGTTTTCATACAACCAGCAGAATGAACTGGTTGTTTATCTGTTGTCAGAGCTGTTTATCAGTTCCTCTTCTCTTTAGTTCCTACAGGAACTGTTTGCACTTCCTGTTAGAGTCTGTATATTATGAATTATTTAACAGGAAACATGCAGCTGAATAGTAAAAATAAGAAACCCATTCCCCCATCCTGACCCCCTCCACCGGCTGGCGCTGACCGAAGCCCCGAGGTGCTTGGTGTTTGGGGGTGGATGCTCGGGGCCCATGGCCGGTTCCACTTCGGGGTGGCTGGCTGCCAGCGGAGCCCATGGGCTCGTCCCCGCGGATCCTGGGGGCTTCAGCATGGCGTGCGGCCGGGGGATTTCCTCAGGGCCGTCTCTCCTCTAGGGCACCTTTGCTCTGGGGGTCCCTTTGTGTTTCTGGGGTTTTTGGCGTCAGCTGACCCAATACTATGCAGGGACAGATAATTAATGCAAGCACATGAGCAAATATTTTATAGCACTTATTTATTATTATAAAGCGTTATAAATTGTACAATCAGATCATTATTTTCTGCATCGTTAAATATCTACCTGAACCAAACTGAATTGAATTGACCCACTGGTGAACTTTACTGTATATCTCTAATCCACTACTGAGGAAGTCACAATTTATCTTTATTAAATATCTGTCAGCAAACATGAACTTAATAAAACTGAAAACTTGAAACATGTAACTGTAAAAACTCCTCTACATGCATACATGCCTGTGTTTATCATTTCTATCTGGGCCCATCCTCTGATGGTGATGATCCTGTGAGGTGTGAATATCATGGCCAGAAAGAGCTGGATGTTCATTTCTGTAACGGTAAACGGTGGCGACTTGGCCTCATTTTTGCGAAGTGACAGGCTTAATTCGGAAAGTTCTCTTCTCTAAACTCCGCTGTGAGAGCAGAAAAATAAATAAATAAAAAGTCAGTGCCCCTCTGCATAAATAGGGGTCCAGAAGTCTGGAGTGGGGATGACGGAAAGCAGTTGCCTCCCTACTCTAAACAAGGGTGAAGAGAGGTTCATGAGAGATCAAAATGAGTTCACACAGCTTCCTTAATGTTCTGAGTGTTTATCTGGCTAATATGTGTTTTGTTTTTTCTTGGAAATAACCAAATTTTCAAGTGTGAGAAAGTTCTTTATGCAGGGGGTGGGTTGGTTCCCCTGTGGGGGGAGAGTGTGTGATTTTGTACGGTATAAATGTATCTAATGAAATGCTGCAGTCAGAGAGTTCTATCTCTACGTCAGAGGAAGATAAATAAATCTGAACCTTATTTCTTAGAACAAATGCCCCCCCCCCTTTAGCTTTCTAACTTCACAAGGTGCAAATAGATGATCACTACTTTTTTGTTCCTGTTGGTCACGTAACTCCTCCTCCACTGCGCGGCGCCTGCGCCATCTTTGTTTTTAGTCGGTGCTGTCGGGTAGCGACAGCCTATGGCGACAGCGGGCCGCTGTGACAGCAAATCCGAGAATGCAGATATATCCCAGAATGCTTTGTGAGGGGAGTCCTCTGCGCAAAGCATTCTGGGATATATCTGCCTCTTCTGAGGCGTTTCTTTTCTTCTCATACATTTCGTAGACATTTTTCCTCTTCCGACCCTCGGCCATTTTCAAAGAACCGCGGTGAGAAAGGTGAGCTTCAATGACCGTCTGAAACCGTAGCTCACCACAAACAAGTGCGCAGAAAAAGATGGCTAACGGGACGAGAACGTAGGACGGCCTTATGTAAACATATCACCAGAATGATTGACAAGTAGGAGGACCAGTTATATAGATGATCCACCCGGAAATAACAGATCTTCCTCTATACCTTTAAAGAGACTAAAAGTTTAATAAATAAAATAGTGAAAGAATATTATCTTTATAATTATACACTCTGTAAAACTAGAATAAAACAGAAAATTCATATTACAAAATCAGATCACATTAACTATTGGAAATTTACTTTAAAAACAGTCTAAGCTTTTAACCATTGGTATAAAAACGAACGTTCAAATATACTTTAAATAACAAAAACCAGTAAAAGTAATAGTTTGTCAAAAATAATTAATAATTACAACTAAATAAACAAAAAGTTGAATATGGAGAAACATTAAAGAAAATATGGATTATGATGAAAAATTGAATAAAACAAATTAAATATAAATATTTGTATGAATTAAAACATTTCAGTAAAAATGTAGCATTTTTATAGAGGAGCTCCATATTTGGCATTTCACAATATTATAATAATAATAATATAATTATTACTGTTTAAATGAGGGACTTTATTGCATGATTATTTAACTGCATTTGATCTTTAATTAATAATTTCTTGCAGCAGAATAAATCTTCTTCTCCTGTAGAAGTTGAACTCTTTAAACCAGCTGATTTCTGCTTCCATCATGAAGCTGCAATGATTCCTGCCTCCAAACCGGAAGCTTAAAACCGACTAAATGATTGAGATCTGAATTCTGTCCGACCTTCAGCGCGTCCTGCAGCCTCTGGACTCCATCCAGGACGCCAAACACAGACTCCCTCAGTGCAGAGACATCGCTGATGAAAGGACACAGAGACCAGTCTCATC
>NW_015150518.1:1345610-1346294 GCF_000732505.1 Cyprinodon variegatus | reverse complement strand
GTAGAGCTGAAGCAGAGTCAGACAGCTGAAGCAGAGTCAGACAGTAGAGCTGAAGCAGAGTCAGACAGCTGAAGCAGAGTCAGACAGCAGAGCTGAAGCAGAGTCAGACAGCAGAGCGTCCTGCTGACAGAGACCCACCAGCCATTGCTGAACCTGTTCCAGCGTTTCTTCCTTCTGCTCCATAAAAACCTAAAAGCTGTTTGGTTTCAGGCCTGATGTGTAAATCTGGATGTAGAGCCGCCTGAACGTCTCTGCTTCCTCATTCTGTGTGTCTCTGTTGATGCAATCAGAGGTGGAGGGAAGGTTGAAGGAGAGAAACGGATCTACGATCCTGACGTGATGTTTGGGTTATTTATAAGCTGAGCCTCTCAGTTATTTTTACCCTGCAGATGATTCTGTTGTCCTGCTACTGTTCTGAGGACCAGCAGCTGTTTCAGAGCGGAGATGAAGCCCTGCTGCTCCAAACGCTTTAATGAGCAAATCCCCCCTTAAATAAAGCCTCTTTTAGTTCTTTCTTTGTCACACTTTCATTTTTCCTGTCCCCATCCAGGCCTGAATCATGCAGGTTCTAAGACAAAGAAGCTTCATTCATGAATGGAGAAAAGACGGAACAGAGGAGCTTCCTATAGCAGTTAGCCCAGCGTTATTTCATCCAGATCCCCCCCACGTTCCTCCCCACCTTCT
>NW_015150518.1:1343591-1344335 GCF_000732505.1 Cyprinodon variegatus | reverse complement strand
TCCATGAGCTGAGGGTGGAGGATGGCGACACATCAGTTTTTACACTGCAAAAAATGTACATCTAAATAAATAATTTTTTCCTAAAATAAGTGAAATTTTTCTTAAACTGAGGCGGTAATTGAGACACTTATATTATCTAATTATTTTCAGAGTAAAAATTCTCATTCCATTGGCAATTAATTGTATTTACCTACTCAAATTAAGGGTAAATACACAAAATTTAAGACATTATAACTTATTTCTTGATCGTTTTTGGAGTGTAGTTTATAGTACAAAAAAAAAAGAAAAGAAAAGAGGTTTAAGCATGAATCTTATTTTTATTATCATCATTTTATTTTTAAAGAAATAAAATCATGAAAACTAAAGGAGACATCCTCTCTATCCTCTCCTGAAACTCCTCCACCTGCAGGGCACCTCCTCCTCCTCCTCCACCTGCAGGGCACCTCCTCCTCCACCTGCAGGGCGCCTCCTCCTCCACCTGCAGGGCGCCTCCTCCTCCACCTTCAGGGCGCCTCCTCCTCCACCTGCAGGGCGCCTCCTCCTCAACCTGTCCTCCTCTGAAACATGAAGCCTGCTGAGATCTGCAGCTTTCTGATATGATCTCATCATGACCCCCCCCCCCCCCCACTGCAATCCTCCCCCCTGACATCAGCGTTTCAGAGCTGAAGCAGAGTCAGACAGCAGAGCTGAAGCAGAGTCAGACAGCAGAGCTGAAGCAGAGTCAGACAGCAGAGCTGAAGCAGA
>NW_015150518.1:1336969-1338874 GCF_000732505.1 Cyprinodon variegatus | reverse complement strand
GACATCTATGAGATACATCTAAAAGGGGCCAGAAGATAAACAAGTCCCCACCTTCTCCAGAAGCTCCATAGAGAGCGTTCTGAGCAGCTGTCTCACTGTGTGGTGTGGAGGCTGCAGCGCCTCAGACTGGAAGAAGGTGAGAACAGCAGAGAGGATCATGGGGGCTCCTCTTCCCTCCATTAAAGACATTTCATCCCAGCGCTGCGTGCCCCGTGACATCATCAATGACCCCTCACCCCCCACCATGGACTGTTCCTGTTCATAAATAATGGCAGAAAAAAAATTGTGCAAAGATTAATGTTTAAAAAGGGAATTATAGGGTCTACATGAAAGTGGGGACATTTCCAATGGTTCCTACTGTAGCATTGCTGCATTAGGAGGAACCCAGGGCCAACCACACCAGCATAAAGTCTCCCAGGGGCTCTGAGGCTCTCATGTCGGTACCTTACAGCAGTCACGCTCCCTCTGACCTTCTCATGTAGGGCTGTGGGTTCCTCCCACACCAGCCACGCTGGAGGATGTTGCCGGCAGCAGATCTCTCTCCATGGTGTCAACCTGCTGTCATCTTTGAAGATGAGGATGAAGAGCATCATATTATTTCATTCCAATGCTTTCATCTGTGTATTTTTTATATTATTTTCAGTAAATCTGTCATAACTCTGCACTTTTTGGTTCTGCGTTCGGTTTAAGTTTTCGGTTATACTTTTTATTCTTGTCTTTTTGTGTTTTCTCGTTTATTTGGTTCATTTCCATTTTGTGTTGTTCTAGATGTTTTTGGTTATATTTTTGAGTTCTTTTGCATTTCTTGAGTTGCCCCCTTGTGTTCGTTTCCTTCCCCTTGGCTTTCTTCCAGATGCTTCCATCCACACCTGCTCCCAATCAGCTCATCAGTCCAGTCTTTGGTCAGTCTCCCATATATACTCTCCCTGTGCTGTTCCTCAGTGCCGGTTCCTGGTCTTTCCTTGGCTCCTCTGTGTTTTCCCTGATCTCCACTAGATCCTGGCTTTCTGTATTTGTTATTTTGGATTTTTGGATTTCTGCCTCATTAAACTTGCAAGATTCGCCTCTGCCTCCTGGTCTCTGCATCTGGGTTCTCAGAAACCTCCACCAACCACCAACACCTCAGTTTGTTGTGTTTTTAGTTTTTAAAGGATTTTCTTGTTTTAACAGTAAATAAGTTGTTTATTTAATTCTATAACACCTGAATCTATAAAAGGTTTGCCGCCACAGTCAGTGATGTTCGGCGCTGCCCAATCAGCACGCGGCTCCTCTCTGGTGGTCGCTTTCAGGGAATGTGCACTTGAAGCTGGTGACTCATAAAGATGCCAAAGCAGTGATAGTGTGAGTGCAGACAGGCTGCAGGTCAAAGGTCATTGTGATTTACAGGCGGGGTTAACAGGAGCTCAATGTGACTTCTGAACGATCACACTCAAGATGGTTCTTTGATTCTTTTCTTACTAATTCATCTTAACTTCTGAACCTCATTCAGTTTTTTTAAATAGCAGTTTATAAATTAAAAAACAATCATTTTACTGTAATTTTCTTATCTTGACTCCTGTAAACTTTAAAGCATGCTGACATCATCAGCATGAGGAGATGTTCATCATACACACACATAGCTGAGAGACAGTCCGTTTGGGCTGTAAAATGATCCAACATGGACGCCCCCTACAGGCCACGATACCGTAAATGATGAACCAGTAACTGCTGGGAATATGTCAGGGAATTTATTCAAAAACAACAGAGCTTTGGTAAAACAGTGACTCAAAATTACTGTAGAAAAATAGAAAAGAGACTGTTTTATTTTTAAAGAATAGATCTATGAGCACAGACGTGGGATGAAGAGGACAAACAACCATTCACGCACACACTCACACCTAAGGAGAATTTAGAGAAGCCAGTTAG
>NW_015150518.1:1335530-1336642 GCF_000732505.1 Cyprinodon variegatus | reverse complement strand
GGTGGACCCCCCCTGGAGAGAGACACCAGCACCCCTCGCAGCCCCAGCAGGGATAAGCTAACGGAAAACGGATGGATGCATGAGTTTTTTCCCTCCAGTTAGAGTCCAGTTGTGGCTAAATTGGGACCAGTTCTTCAGTTACTGAAATGTTTTACTCATCACATGATTTACAGACCATCACAGCAGAACTAGAATCCTATTAGGGGAGAATAACCCAACACACCTCCTGCCTCTCAGATGAAGCCATGCAAACCTTCTGCATATTTTACATTTGTTCTTCATGTTGTCACACAAACACCTGCTGCCATGAAATAAAGTCATGTATAAACGAACAGACGCACACGAAAAGACGCACACCAACAGACGCACACGAACAGACGCACACGAACAGACGCACACCAACAGACGCACACCAACAGACGCACACCAACAGACGCACCCCAACAGACGCGCACGAACAGACGCACACCAACAGACGCCGTGCACAGATTTCTATTTCTGCCTCTATGGGGACTTTCAGGCTGCTGTCCAACAGTTGTCCTAAAGCCTTCCCAGTATATTTCTCACCCTAATCTGAACCAAATCAAGTAGTTATGAGGCGAAACCAGCATTTTATGCAGGCTTTGGATCCTATAAGGTTCACTGGCTCTGAGAAGATCAGAATAAAAAAAGAAACATAATAGAAAAAAAACAATGCAAATTTGCATAAAGATAATTAATTAACAGACCTGAAATGATAAAGTGATCAAATAATAAAAAATGAAAGATGTTAGGATAAATTGCTACAAACATAGAGGGAGAGCAGGTTAAAGATATCCTATGAAGATCACAGATCAAATGAAACCAACGCAGAGGAAGCTGACATCAGATCCCAGTCTTATGGCAGGTTTACTAGATTCCAGCTTAGCCATAAACCTGCGGCTCAGTGAACCCCATTAATGACACGTTACCCCAGAGGATTCATTAGCATTAGAGTACTGATAGCAGGAATGAAGAACCACGGGATTGATCTAGGATTGATCATGGAGAGAAGCTGCAATGTTTAAATATTTAAAAACACCTTTATTTATAAAATGTTGCATAACTGGTTTTCATAATCAGCAGCTCTACCC
>NW_015150518.1:1331541-1334878 GCF_000732505.1 Cyprinodon variegatus | reverse complement strand
TTAATTTGAGCAGGTAAATGAGATAGTTTGCCAATGGAATGAGTATTTTTGCTCTTATAATAAGTTAATTATATAAAATGTATAAATAAGACAATGCATTTGTGTTTTCTTATTTTAAGCGTAAATAGTCGTGTTCCATTGGCAAAATGTTTATTTTACCTCCTCAATACAAGAACAAATGCACTTATTTTAAGAAAAAACAACTTGTCTAGATTTAGATTTTTTCCAGTGTTAAATCAGTGAGGACGATTCATCCAGCTGATAAAAAAACAACAACCTAACCCAGCAGGGAGCATTCAGGCCCTGATTATAAGCATCATCTCGTAGAAATGTTGGTTCTAAGGTCATCTGGATGCAGCGAACACAAAAAACAAGATCTGAAAACATGTCGCATATCAGCATCACTTCTCTGACAGAGAGGATTTTAGAAAAAAGAAATTCAACAAAATGCAGATTTGGAAGCTATGGGCATGTGGAGAGCAAACAGAAAGGAGGAGCAGATGAACTAACAATTATCCAGCAGCGTTTAATCAAACCCTGCAGTGAAAAAAACACTGAGATCAGATTCAGAGCAAAGGTCACCAGGAAGCCTCAGTAGGCCAGGGGAACTTACTGCCGCTGCCACCAGTGCAGAGCCTGCTCAGCACCGACAGCAGGTGGATTCTACCTGCATATACAGCAGGAGTCTTCACTAACAGCAACATTCATTAGATCGTTAATTTAAGTGGAAGTTAATGTTGAACTTTAATGGATAATCAGGAATTTCTCAGTTTTTTTCATTTGTGGAAAATTAGCGCCACCTGCTGCTGATTTAAATGAACAAACATTTTAATTGATTACATGAATGGAGACGTGAAAACAAACACATACGAGATAAATGGGGGTCTTGGATCTTGGAATATTTGACGGAGTGTGATTAAGGGGTTTTTAAGTTTTTAGATTATCTTTTTATTGCTTTTTATGTAACGTAAATGTTCTGATTTCCACCTTCATCTACAGCAGTTTTTAAAAAAAATTTTTTTTATCCCTAACTGAGATTAATTTGTATTCAAGCAGGTTTTGATTTGTTCTCATGTTGTTGGTTTGGTTTTTTTTGGCCCCATGATGAACAGGAAACTCCCTCTGATGTCATTTTATGCTTGTTTTTAATGCTGCTGTTTGTGTCTCTCCTTCACGGCCATCCTACCAGTTAGACAAGCTTTAAAAACCTGTAAGTCACAAACAGCCGTGGCCCAAATCCTCCAACCAGAGGTACAGGAATTACTGGTTTCCAGCTCGGTTAGCATTTGAGGGATGAGCGTGTGAGAAACAAACATGTGGAGTTTGTTACCTGTAGAAAACAAACTGATTCCTGACTCCTTTTACCATTTTATTAAGCAACTGTTTGACTTTGATGTTTTTATGTAGGTAAAATAAGTATTTTTATAAATTTTATTTGAATATCACACAATGAGCAGCTATCTGAAGCTCAGTCCTCAGATGTAAAGCACTGCTGCAGCCCAGTGTGTTAGTTCCTTATATGCAACTATCAAACTAAACTTCATGTAACAAGGACTTATGATGGGGTCAGAGGTCGAGGCTCTAAAGGGAGGGGCATAAATCTCACCTTTTCTGCATCCCGCCCAGGTTTTAATATCCTTCAGCACGGTGACATCACCATACAGGCTGAAAACTTGGGGAGCAGGTATGAAATCACCTGTTTCAGGGGTTTATATGGACCCAAATGCATGACTGAAGGAGGCCGGTTCAGGAGGACATTTAATGCAATCAGCAGTATGAAGTGTGCTGATGGCAGATGAGGGACAGGTGAGGAGAGCAGGAGGAGGTTTGGGGGAACTTACCGTCATAAAAACAGGACAGATGGACCCAGAATGCAGGAGAGTCAGACGGTGGGAAGTTTCAAATGTCATGATCTGGCCTTGTAGCTCATTTTAATTGTTCATTTCACTCACCTGCCTGGTTTTCTAACTAACACTCATCTCATCCACCTGCATCTGTTGCTTTATATCCGGTTCAGCCCGAGCGTTCGGGGCCAGATCATTATTTGTTTTCCGTTTGTCTGTTTGGTTTTTGGTTTATTCCCTGGTTCATGTCCTGGTTCCTGGCAGCCCTCAGGGTTTTGCCTCGGAACGCGTGGTGTGTCGGTTTTATTCCCGTGAGCCTGGCTCCTGGGAGGAGACCAGTTTAAAGTCCTGCATAAATCCTGGAACAAAGTCTCGTCTCTGCTTCCCTCTACCACTGAGCCTGCCTGTCTGCTTCTGTGTGTGTCTGTGTGGGCAGGCTTCTGGACTCTGAACCTGCCTGAAGGCTCTGTGGATTCCTGGAAGTCTGATCCTGCTGTTCCTGTTTAGGTAGAAACCTCTGGATTGGAGCTTTTCAGGATTCCTGAACTGTTCCTGCCTGCTGTGTCTTCCCCTGACCTGGATCGGCCTCCTACAACTTCTTCGGGGCTGCAGCATCTGGGACAATTTGGGCGACGCACACCGCGTCTGGTGGTCAGCCCATTGGCTGGATCGCACCCATTTCTAGAGAGATGGACTGAACTGTGAAACCAGGTTAGTGACTCACTGAGATTATCATCTTCTGTCAGAGGATAGTGGTCACTTATCTGTGTTTCTTTCCCCAGAGAATGGGAGGTGCCCCCTCCCCCTCCTGCAGCTGCTGCGAGCCGCAGATCCACAGCAGCGCGCATCACTTCTGTTTAATGTTTTTATCTTAATAAATGTTTTGAACTTTCCTACTGGCTGTCTCACCTTGAATACTGGATCTATCTATCCTGCCGTTTATGACATCAAAATGTTTAATGACAAAAATTAAATAAAACACAACAGAACGGAAAAGGAAAGGCAGGCTGCTGTGGATGAGCGGACCACAGAGTGGTACCACCCAATCACTGACACTCTGGAGGGAGAAACACAGGTAAGTGACCGGGATCATCTGACAGGAGAGGATTGTCCATGCGAGTCACTTGCGTGGTTTAACTGTTCAGTCCATCCTCTCTGTGGAAGGCAGGATCCAGCCGATGGACTGCAAAACGAGCTGCGGCACTAGGAGCTGCCCAGAGTTTCGCTGACGCAGCAAAACCCGGCGAAAAAGCAGGAATCCAATCCAGATCAGGGAAACTGATCAGACAGGAACAGTTCTGGAATGCAGGAGTCTGTAACTCGGTCAAGGGTTTTGATCCGGACAGGAACAGACAGATCCAGGGTTCCAGAAATCCACAGAGCGTGAAGGCAGGTTCAGAGCTCCATATTTCCTCTCATATATATATATATATATATATATATATATATATATATATATATATATATATATATATATATATATATATATATAT
>NW_015150518.1:1328635-1330981 GCF_000732505.1 Cyprinodon variegatus | reverse complement strand
CCTCCTCCTCCTCCTCCTCCTCCTCCAGACTGAACTATAGTAACCTCTCTCTCCTGCTCCAAACCTTTTCAGAGGGAGGCCTCTGTCTGTGTGTGATTTGCTGTCAAACGGCCTGAAAAAGAAGATCCTGCCTCTCCGGGCTTTCCAGATGTTGGTCCTGCTTTCTTTCTTTCTCCAACAGTTTTGAGACGTTGCTATGATTCCAACCAAATATTCCTCCTGACAACCAGCGCCTCTCCACCCTCTCAGCTCGTCTGTTTTCACATCCACACAAACTATCAGAGAGGATGAGGCAGCCCATGAATCAGAACCCAAACCAGACAGAAAGTCCTGAAAAATCTTTCTGGGTTAAATTAGTTTTTTTTTATATATATATTTTTTTATCCCAGTTCATTTAATAATACGACATGGACACTGCAGTGCTGGCTTCCTTGCAAACATTATCTTAACATGTTTTTCTTCAAGGCTTTGAGAAGCAGATTTCATGCTTTAGAGGTTTAAAAACATTTAATTTCCTCTTTGCCAGCTCAGATGAAACATTGGAAGCTACTGTGGAAAAAAATAAAACCACATTTAATGAATTTTATATAAAGGAAAATGCAAAGAAATATATAGGTTGTTTGCAGCATCAAGCATCAAAGCTGTTTGCAAATGTGTTAAAGAAAGATGCAGAAAACTGCAGCGATTGAAAAGATTTTAGAAGAGGAATAATAAGGAGATGCTGTCGGATATGAAGGCCCAGCAGTCAGAGAGTCTGTGGAAACGTTTGCAACGAGACAACCTGAGGAACCGTCACATGGATCGGTGTTTCCAGCAGTGAAACAGCAGCGCTCCACACAGCCTGGGACGACGCCACAAATAAGGGAAAATATAACAAAGTGAAGAGGAGAAGATTCAAATTAATGGTAATCTTGATTTCAAATGAAAACACTTCCCGATCCTACAGCAGCGACTTGGCCTCAGCGGAGCAGCTGCTCTGCAACAACCTGAAACATGCTGCCAGACGCCATCCAGCCCAGAGCTTCTCAGTTCCCAGTAAAACCTAACAGGCTCCCACTGCAGGATCCAAAGCTACAGCAGGAGGAATCCCACAGCACCACTCCGTTTCTCCAGAAAAATGCTGACTCACTGGTTGCTATGGAGATCCCCTCCTTTCCTTGGAGCAGCAGGATGAGCTCACAGCTGCATTTTTTAGCAGGAATTTAGGCCTGAAACAAACAGGCAGTGTTGCTACAGTAGATGTTCCTGTGAGCTGAGTGGGAGAAGCTTCCCGTGGAAACGCAGGTGGATTTTTATGCCTTTACTGACTTATGTAGGAGATTTGACAGGTCGAAGACAGATCTGAGATATAATGGGAGTGAATGAGTCTGGGTGTGTCTCTCTGGACTCTTGGGCTGATTTACCAGAAAACCATAAATCCTGCAGCAGAGCAAAGCAGACAAAAATACCAACTTTCTGATGTCTAAATTCAACATGTGCAGCGAGCTGCTTGAATCTGAGAGTTTCTGCCTGTTTTAAAGGCCTGGAAACCAGTGAGACAACATCAGACTGAGCAGGAAAATCTGCAAGAATCATTAAATATAATCTGTGTTTTATAAAAAGTGTAAAATGGATTGAAAAAGCAGATTAAAGTCAGGTAGTCTGTTTTTTTCTAGGA
Source organism: Cyprinodon variegatus (assembly GCF_000732505.1). Taxonomy (NCBI): domain Eukaryota; kingdom Metazoa; phylum Chordata; class Actinopteri; order Cyprinodontiformes; family Cyprinodontidae; genus Cyprinodon; species Cyprinodon variegatus. The sequence goes on along the minus strand of NW_015150518.1, from coordinate 1,329,324 downwards.
TACGTTTTAACTTTGAAAGGCGTTTCAGCAGCAAAGTGCGGCTGAGAGGTGAAGTTCAGAAGACAGCTGAGATTTGTCCTCCAGTCGCTTCCAAGGCGAGGTGATCAGGGACATCCTGGTGTAACTCATGGGATCCATCGCTACCAAACACCTCTTCTGCTTCAGAGAGTTGAATCTCAAAAACTCAAAAGACTATTAGAAACGTATTGATACGATTACTTTAGTCTTTGGCGCTCAGACATCGGCAGGAAACATAGCAATTAATTTTGCTTTGATATAAATGAACAGGAGTAAAGAACAGGCCTGAAACTGGTGGTGGAGTGGAGATAGATGGAGTTGGTCAGTCTGTAGACTGCTGGTTGGAGAGGCGGTCTGCTGAGCTTTATGGGGAGATCCAGTGGAGCTGATGCTAGAGCTTCACTCAGGGACCTGGAAGATGGAAGCCCAGCTTAGATAACAGGCTGCATGTGGTGGGATGGTGTTCCACCCTCCCCACTCTGTGCACCAGGTGCGGCAAGAAGCAAGTTTTAATTGGTGGGCGGGGCAGATGGCTTTATAGCTGAGCAGGCCTCTGTGAGGTGCATGTGTCTTTCTTTTTTCATTTATTTGTTTATTTGTAACGGACCGTGTACGTTAAAAAGCATTCCTGCAAATGCACCAGAATTAGCCAAGAGGCTATTTTTCATCTG
>NW_015150518.1:1326231-1328397 GCF_000732505.1 Cyprinodon variegatus | reverse complement strand
GACATCCTGGTGTAACTCATGGGATCCATCGCTACCAAACACCTCTTCTGCTTCAGAGAGTTGAATCTGAAAAACTAAAAAAGACAATTAGAAACGTATTGATACGATTACTTTAGTCTTTGGCGCTCAGACCTCGGCAGGAAACATAGCAATGAATTTTGCTTTGATATGCATGAACAGGAGTAAAGAACAGGCCTGAAACTGGTGGTGGAGTGGAGATAGATGGAGTTGGTCAGTCTGTAGACTGCTGGATGGAGAGACGGTCTGCTGAGCTTTATGGGGAGATCCAGTGGACTGTGTGAGCTGATGCTAGAGCTTCACTCAGGGACCTGGAAGATGGAAGTCCAGCTTAGATAACAGGCTGCATGTGGTGGGATGGTGTAACTTCCACCCTCCCCACTCTGTGCAGCAGGTGCGGCAAGAAGCAAGTTTTAATTGGTGGGCGGGGCAGATGGCTTTATAGCTGAGCAGGCCTCAGTGAGGTGCATGTGTCTTCCTTTTTCATTTATTTGTTTATTTGTAAAGGACCGTGTACGTTAAAAAGCATTCCTGCAAATGCACCAGAATTAGCCAAGAGGCTATTTTTCATCTGTTTTTCCTGAACAGACCTTAAAATAAAAAAAACACAACAGTAATCATGCTACAATGTAAAATACAAATATAAAAATAAATAAAAACAGCTATAACTCCTCAAAACTGATTTAAAAATACTGAATAAGTGTTCGCTGGACTACAGAGGTTCATAAAATAGAATAAAACATTTAAACTATGTACATATAAATATATAGACATACACAAAGCAGAGACACAGGCGGCAGCTTGGCTTGTTAATGACAGACATTCAACTAATGCTGACATGACTGATGTGTTCTCAGCCATTTTTTAGATGCTTTTTGAACTTAGTGAATGTTGTAAGTTCTCTGTTTTCTTCCCCTACATGTCGGCAGCCTGAGCGGCTGGTCTGCTTGATCCGCTCTGAAATCCTAACTGCCATTTGTACCATCCGTGGCTGGGATGTTAGCTTCAAACAATTGTGAGTTCATATAGGACAACAAATGAATCTGACACACCAAGGGATTTTCTTCCTGGGTAATCTACCTGTTTAGATCTTAATTCAGGCCTTAATCTACATGTTTTCTGATGAGTTTTCTGGTTTATGTTTGCCTTGCAGCTGCAGCGCTTTGGACGCTCTGCTGCTTTGTTTTCCCGGTGTTTGTTTGGGCCGCGTTTAATGAAAGCTGTTGCTGCTTGGACAGGCTGAGCGAGCGGCCATGACTCCTCTGGACCCGTTGAAGGGAGAGAAAATTGGACAATGACAATTTGTTCCAATGTTTAAACTGCTTGCTTTTATTCTTTTAATGTTTGTTTTGGTTATTATTCAAATTACTAAAGTGTTTGCTTCTATTTTGATTTACTAATTTGTTTCCTTTTGCATTGCATGTTTTTTTTTATAATTTAAATTGCCCTTGTTTCCTATGTTTCCTTTTCTTTCCAAGGACCGAATAGTAAACCTGAATCCATGTTTTAACATAAATGTTTTAAAGAAATTGTTTAATAGAATATTATGTCCAAGATATTCTGGTGCATCTTGTTTTAAAATTTCCCCCCTTTGTGGGTCACACATAAACCTGTCCTTGATGAGCAAGCATGAAGCGACAGTGAGGAGGAAAAGCTCCCCATTGGGAAGAAACCTCTGGCAGAACCAGGCTCAACATGGCCGTCCTCTATCGGACCGGTTGAAACGAGACGTGGAACGCAGTAGGAGTCCAGGAGGAATGAAACTCTAACAGCTAGGATGGTGGAGGGGCTGGAGGTGGGCTGAAACGAGGTCATCTGAATGAAGTCACATGGTGCAACCCTGCCTGCGCAGTAGGAGCAGACAAGCTGCAGATCAGAGGCCTTTTAAGATGAACTCTGGATGCTGATTGGTCCATGATGGAGGTGAACTAGGGTAATAACAGAAGCTGAAATGATCTTAGTAAGAACATCTCCTCCAAAGGTTTTTGCTTTAATTATAAAAGAATCCAAAATGTGGATTTTAATTCACATTCAGTTCATCTTTAATTAACTCAGATTTCTCTGAATTTATTGTAAATGTTTTTATAGCCACCTTCTGTTCACGTCCTCCTTTGAAATAAAACATACCAAACATAGTAAATTAATTAT
>NW_015150518.1:1319921-1325779 GCF_000732505.1 Cyprinodon variegatus | reverse complement strand
CAGGATGCAAACCAGCAACTCCTCTGCTCATAAACAGCAGGACAATAATAAATCAGAAAGGATGAAAACCTCTCAGAAGCTGAGCAGACTGAGACTGAAAAATCAGAAGTTTGTCCTAAAATAAAAGTTATTTGTTGGCCCCTAAAGGAAGCTGCATTAACAGGGACTCTCACAAACTCTTACATAACAGCCAATAATGCAGCAGCGCTTCAGTCCTGCAGCAGAAACCAAGAACCAGCAGGTTTAAATCACCTTTAGCTTGCATTAATGCAGCCTGACAGCTCGCAGGGTTCTGTTCTGCCGGGTCCGATTCATGAAGGCTCCCCGCAGGGTCAGTGTTGCTTCACTGGGGGAACCATACTGCAAAAGAGAGAGAGAGGAAAAAAGGGAACGTTTGAGCTCCAGAAGCCATAAAAAGTCTCAGAACTGATGAAAAACACATCTGGGGTTAGAACAACACCACGTGTCTGCTGCTGAACCGGGCCTCAGCTCCAAAAACAAACGGAGCTTAACCTGACGGCAGCCGGGCTGGACCGGGCTGGACCAAGCAGCAGAATCAGATCAGAGGGTCCAACTGGGAGCCGCTTCACACTGACTGCTTTAATAAATGGATCTTTAACTGAATCAGGACAGAAAAACAGGTTTAAGGTGTTTTATTGATAATAGCTGAGCTGTTGTATGATAAAGTGTTTTTTAATATTTCTGGACTTTTGTCTCTGCAGGTTCTTAGATATTTTTAACTTTCCTGAGCCTAGTGATTCAGTCCAGCTTCCTGAGATTAAACATTCAGTCTGACTCTTTAAACCTTTGAAGAGATTTGATTCTTCCCCAGAATTTGACGGCTTTTTTTCTTTGCTTTCGAGCTCATTCAGTTTGGAAACTCCAAACCCTGCAAAGCTGCACGCTGGAAAATAATTAAAATCTAGATAAGTCTTTATTTATTCAAATAGGTGCATTTGTTCTTGGATTGAGGAGGAAAGTGAGACGCTTTGCCAATGGAACAAGAAAATTTACACTTAAAATAAGAAAACACAACTGAATTGTCTTATTTCAAGTGCATTTGATCTAATTATCTTATTTCAAGAGTAAAAATACTCATTCCATTGGCAAACGTTTTAATTTAATTACTCTAATTAAGGTTAAATACACTTAATTTAACACATTTTTACTTATTTCTAGATTGTTTTTCCAGTGTGGAACCAGTAAATCACTGCAGAGGAAGAATGATGCAGAGCCAAAAGGACCAAAATGATTAAACGGGGACATTTATAACGGATCCATTAGTCTGTAGATGATTCCAACCAGAGAACAGGTGAGCGTCCCACCTGACTCTTCCCTAATATGCATCCATCTATTTTCTATCATGCTTATCCCAAGCGGGGTGGCGAGGAGTGCTGGTGTCTGTCTCCAGCTTCTACAGGCGGGAGGTGGGGTCTATCCTGGACAGGTTGCCAGGGCAACACAGAGACAAACAGGACAAACAACCATTCACACCTGAGGAGAATTTAGAGAAGCCAGTTAACCTAACAGTCATGTTTTTGGACTGTAGGAGGAAGCTGGAGTACCCAGAGAGAGCTGTTCTCCCTGTGCATGTGTGGGTTCTCTCTGGGTATTCCGTCTTCCTCCTACAGTCCAGAAAAATAACTGTTAGCTTAATTTATATTAAACTGGCCTTAGGCTTAATTTATATTAAACTGGCCTTAGGTATGAGTGTTTGTCTCTGTGTTGCTAGGCGACAGACTAGGAACCGGTCCAGGGAGGATCCTGCCTCTCGCCCAAACACTGCTGGAGATAGAAGACTCTATCGGATGCTTTCTAAGAATCTACAGACACCACTAAGCCCTTTATACTTTCATCTGCAGATTTTTATTAATCCTGTTTGGGTTTAACCAAAACTACATCATGACAGCTTTAGGATTTTTACTTTTTAGAGTTTTTGCATCAGTATTTATGAGGTAGATTAGTCTCTAGCGGACGGGATCCCCAGAGTCCAGATTAAATGTGTTTGTGTTTGTTTCTGGGAAATGGTGAGCAATGGTGAAGCCGTATTTCTATATTCTGAGCAGGTAGGGACGTCTTTAAGCCGCTCCACGGGGAACCTTTCCCTCTGCTCGGTTAAAGCAGGTAGTTTGATTATAGAAGAGTATTTGTCCAGGTCCTCCTTGGTAGAAGCGGCTTCAGATCCAAACAGGAATTAGTTCAAAAACAGAAAACTAATTGTGTGTCTGTGAAACTGTCTTGTCTCTTTAGAAACTCTATTTGCTCCAATGCATCGGTTAGTTTCTTTCTGGTTAAAGAAGCACGCAAGATATTTACTGGGCCTGTTGCCACATTCATGCAAACGCTGCTTCTGAACATGATTTAGAGGCTTTCTTTGAATTTAATTTATAGACGCTCTAAGTGCTTGCGTGTTAATCTAATTTTTCTTATTGGGTTTAGGTTTATGATTCGCTCTGCCTTCTTTAGATGTTTTCCATTTCTGCCTGATCAAAAGTCAGTTTTTTCTATCTCAAATGAAAGAGGGAATCTCTTTATGTGGAACTAATCAGACTTTAATGCAAACTCTCCTTGTTTCCCTTTCTTATCAAAGTCATAATCTTAATTCCTCCTCCATCTTTTATCTTAATTGTTTGTCACTAAGGATTGTGAGGGGAAAGCATCATCTTGATGCTAGCGGCTGTGTTTGAACGTCCAACCTTAATCGCTCATCAGTATAAAGAGTGGGGACTATATAGTGAAGTCAGTTAACTGACCATGTAGACAGAGGATCACTACTTTTCGCTGCCCATTGGTTGCGCTTCAGACGTCATTGATTTTGGCTCCTCCCCTAAATGAATCACGTCTCAGCACTTCGTGGAAACACCCCCACCAGTACTAGACACGCCTCGAAGCCTCCGCTCACCTTATAACATCACTACTTGTTAATGCTGATTTACATAGACGTTATCAACGTCGTCTCTTTCTCCTATCATCCACATCTTTGCCTCCAACTGTTGAGTTTTAAATTTGGATGCAAACCGACTTTTTTAGCAAATATTTTGCAATGCATTAAATATTCTGCAGAACGAAGAGCCTGTTGACTCACTCCTACTCTCCTCGCATTACGCACCCTCCAAACTGGATTAGTTTTAAACATCTGAACATATTTTAATCAGGCCTTTCCTGATTTCCTTTCCTCTGGTTTTAGAGGCTATTGGGACCCAAAGGGGCCATTAGCAACACAATCACCTATATTCCAGATTATTATTGTCAGAAATGGACACATTTTGCTTTTAAAGCCACAGACGTCTGCAGAGATATCGGTGCATTTGTCCTCCTAAAAGGAAGCTGAGGAAGAGGAGGGTTCTGATGCCAGCTTGGCATGTCTGCAGTCATATGTCGGCATCTATTAGCTTGTATTATAATACCATTATTTTAATAGAGTAAAAAATATATATATCTATTCTACTGGTCAGTTGTAGGCCTGGTCAGGACTCGGAACTGGTTCAAGGAACGAAAACGAAAACCAGAAAAATAGGGACAAAAAAACAGAAACGAAAACGAAATGGTCTTCAACTGTTCTGGAACAAAAACGTTATTCTGAAATCCACAAAACCGGTTAATAAAATTTACTATATATTTTTATAACGTTTTACAAAAGCATAGCCAATGTCAGCGGGGGTTCGTTCACTTCGCCGCCGCCGCTGCCGCCGGGCTCAATCCAGGCAGATGTCACTATTTCCTGTTCCTTTTCCACTACCAACCCAACGAGACGCTGAGACACAAGTGAGCTATCATCAAACATAAACAAAGGTAACTGAGGTGAATTAACAGAGTCCACAGTAATAACATTAAATTAGTAATTCCCTATAAAGGTTGCAGTTTTATCTCTCTAATTAGACATTTTTAGCAACGCAAAAACGAATCATCATCTACACTGTTCATGTGAGCTAACTACCCAACATCTGCTATAGCTAACTGACCTTAATGTTAGCTGGATAGTTTGGTTGTTAAAGATTAAATGCTGCAATTTATTTTGGCTTTTACATGTTTAGATGAAACGGAACCTGGAAAACCTGATAAGGAAACATTTTGTCATTTAATGCAGCGTCCAACAAATCTACCTGCCAAGTCGAGGGCTGATAGACAGAAATCGTTGGGAATCACAGCGGCAGCCTGCAGAGACAGACTCAAAGACGACATCCAGAGTTGTTTGAGAAGTCGCTACCAGAACACCAAAACCATAACAAGAGGCCAGATGTGGATGAGCAAAGTACTTTGGACTCGGTCAAACAGGTCCAAGTGGCATTAACCTTCGAAACCCCTCAGAGGCGTGCTTAGAGCTAGTCACGGTTAAAGATAGACCTTTTTCAGCCAAAACGATAAGAACGAACGATATTTTGAGTTGCAAAACGTTCAGGACCGATATGTTGGTGGTGAAGAATGAAAACGTTAAACATACCTGAACCGCTCGGAACAAAACGATTGAAAAATGATTTCATTTTCAAGCCCGGGGCCTAATAAACAACTTTTATGAGAAGCTGAATTGTAGATTTTCATTAAAAAGAGTCAAAGTTTCCCTGTTATCAGTCACATTTGCATGTTTTTTATTCCATGTAATAAAGCAGAACTCAAATCTTTTCAGCTTCGCTTTCTCGTTTCTGAGCTGAAGCTGTTTATCTAGAAGCTGGTTTGGAAAAAATAAAGTTTCTTTCTCTTCATGTAAAGACTTAGAATATGTAAGTTTTAATAAATGTACAGAAATATTTAGGTTGATTTCGGGGAAGCTGCTCCAGACGATCCCAACATTACAGGGACACCCCTAGTGAGTCCCCCCCACCCACACAACCACAGAGAAGTGCAACAACAGCAGCCCTTCAGTTTCCTGGTGTTCAGTCAAGGCTTGGCCCGAAGCCCGGGTCCTGTTTCTCACTAATTACAGACAGAAGTTAAATTGTTAGAGTGACGCAGAACCCGAAAGGAAACAAAGGTCCCACCTTCCTCTGGCAACTACCAAAAGAAAGGCCTGAGATGCAACTCAGCCAAGAACTGCTGGAAGGAACCAAAGATTTAAAACAATATAAATGATCCTTTCATGCTTCTGTTGGGATTTTATTTTATTTGTTTGTTTTTTAAATCAAAAATAAGGCTGAATGTTGTGAAATACCAAACAAAGGTAAGCAGACCTGGTCTAAGAGGCTGGGATGGACTTTATCCTGCATTATATATCATTTCATCTCTGCACCATGGACAGCAGGGAGCTGCTAGTATAAGCAGCTTCATGCTGGGTCATATGGTTACAACCAGAACATCCAGTTAGATCTGCTGCAGACTCCAACTGGGTTCTGGCTGGGGAACACGGCTGCATGGGGGGAGGGAGCCTGCTGAACCTGAAGCTTCTGCTCTGATGAGCTTCGTTTTAATCTACATTGTTTTAATAAAAACAATGAAAGAATGAGGAAACCAAGCCCTCTGTGGAGCGCAGCTGGACTATAGACCACAACCCTCATTCAGAGCGTGAACTAGACTCTGGAATTTGGATTTTTTTTACCTGAATGATCATTTTGAATCATTTTGCAGTTTTTGCTCAATTAGAGTTTTAATTTGTTTTTGTTTTTTTTTGTACTGTTGTACTGTAATGTACTCTTTATAAGTCTATTTGTCCCAAAAATGTCCTTAAAATCTGTGTTTTTTCCGTTATCTTCTGCAGGCCAGTTAGTTCTACGTCAGCCTGAACACCTAAATTCGGCCAATCATATATCAACGGTCATCTGTCAATCAAATGTTTTCGGTCATAGCATCTTGATTCATGTGTCGCAGCTAATATACGCAACGGTTGAAATAAGAATCATTTCCTTTCCCACTGAGTTCCTACCCAG
>NW_015150518.1:1315716-1317405 GCF_000732505.1 Cyprinodon variegatus | reverse complement strand
TTTATTAAAAACATAATTAATGTGAATAAATAAGGAATAGTTGTATTAACCATACATGGAAACAGAGTTTTTTTGGGGGCCCTAAGCAACTGCCTAGTATTGCCTAATGGTAAATCCCCCCCCCGGCCTGATCTGCTCTTCAAGCTGTGATTCTTGTTCCTGTACGGTTTGACCTTTTAGTGGAAACCTGTCAGTTAAATCTGCTTTCAGTTGGAAAAGTGTTGCTGCTGAGTCAGAGCCGTTTTCCTGCTGTTTAGCGGAAAAAGTCTGGGTTTTACGTAACGCCTGGTAACATCAGCCCTGCGGGGCCCTGTCAGTGATGTAATCGCCCTGCTCCATGCTTTCTGGTCATCCATCTCACTTTGGAGCAGAGGTGGGTTGGATCTGCAGGCCGGTGGGCTGAAGTCATCTCCATTGTGTCAGGGAGCTGGAATGTTCACGTCGGATGGTTCTGACCCAGAAACGGTCTGCTGCTGCTCAGGCTCTCTCTGCTGGAGTCTGGAAACACCAAAAGGTGTCTGTCTGCACGCCGTCAGCCCTTCTGATCCGGATCACGCTGCACAAGGTTTCTGGTTAAATACGGTTTGAGAGAGAAAGAGCAAACCTCAATCTAACAGTGGTGGAAAGTTGGTGTTAAGACCTCAAAAAAAGGATTTTATGGGGTTCTGATTGTCGGTTAAAGAAAACTAATCCGCTTGTTGTCAAAGAAAAGCCAGTTAATCTACAAGCATCAGTTTTGATCCAGAGAGGCAGACTTGGTGGTATTATTTCCATCTACATGGTTCTCCAGTCGCTACCCGCCTGTTCACTCAGGTTTCCGCCGTTTTCAGAAGGATCCTGATCTTATGTTTGAAACGCATGACTGCTGAGGAAACCAGGGATTAAAGTTTAAACATTTCTGAATTGTTCAGCTGCAGGAGAAACGTTTCTTCTCCGCTTGTAGCAGAGAACGTCTCCTTATATGAAGAGGAGAAACCGACTATTCTGACTGAAATCCAGTCTCCTTCTCATGTCGACTGGCTCCCGTTTAAACTGCAGTCTGTGCCGACGGAGCTTCTACAGCCTGCAGGGATTCTCCTGGATAAAGGATCCTTCAATCTCATGTTTACAAAAGCAAGAAAAAAAAAGCTTTATCCAGTCCCATTATAACTCTGATCATAAACTGCTGGACTGTTATTTTTTTAATCCTTCTAATCCTCCATTCCCTCCTGAAAACATTGTTTTTCACAATCTGTCTATAAATCAACACCATCCATTGATCCACTTAATTTCATCAATACACTTGGCCCTGGAAATGCCAAACATTGCCACATCATCATACTGCCACCACCGTGGTGATAGTGAGGTTAGAGGTCGTCTTTTGGCAGAACTTTTAACCTCTAGTTGTTGACCTCACTTTACCGAATCGGTCTTAGTCTATGAGATTCCAGAGTCTCGTATTAATCTCTGGTAATCTGGATTATATTCTGTTTTTCTTTTGACTTTGTTTAGTTTTTCTACAATAGAGAATTAAATTCTAACTGAGCATAAAATTCTATTCAGTTTATTTCTATAGCTCCAATTCACATCATGTTATTTCAGGTCACTTTATAGATCCAGACCAACCAGATCATCCAGTCAGATTGATTCAAAGTTTTCTATCTAAGGAAAACCAGCTGATTGCATCGACTCATTGACTCTTCAGCAATC
>NW_015150518.1:1298429-1313221 GCF_000732505.1 Cyprinodon variegatus | reverse complement strand
CTGCTGATTGAGGGTCGTTTTTAACCTGATTAGGGACCGCACAAAAATAAAATTAATATTAAATATCTTGTTTTACCCAGTAGATCCTGGTTTATGCTCAGAAACCAGGTCGTCTGGGTGTGTGTCGCAGTTAACGAAGATATGACCCCCCGTTCCGCAGACACTTTGGTGGACCTACCAAAAATTGTAGGTGATCGCAGACAGGAGGCCTCTGATTGGTCAATTCTAAATCCGCTCTACTCTATGCATATTTCCCATTTGATACCTAATGGCAGAAACTGGCTGTAGTGCTTTCCACCATGCTTGGCTCACCTCGGACTTTATCCCAGACACTGTGCAGGACGCTAGTTTGTAGCTCTGTGCGACGGTCTGTCGGTTTGCACCAGAGGCCAAAACATGCAGCGCTGCGGCCAGTCTTTGGAGAACGCTCACAGGGGAACTGCGTGTCGTCCACCGTTGGATGAGGGGTTGTAGACGGCGAACAAGCTCGTCAAACCGACACACAGACACCCTCAATCCTAGCTAGTTCCTGATTGTCCCTCTTGCGTTGTGGCGTAGAATACCATAGCGGAGACCACGCCTCAATATTGGGTATAAATCAAAAATATCTGTATCAAACCTGCGACAGGCTAACTGCGACACACTGCTGCGACCTATAGGCTGCAGATATTTCATCTGAAGTTAAAAAGGAAAAGAGAAAGAAGACCTTATGTTAGTTAACTGATCTCAGCTGGAGGAAAAACTATCCGTAAAACAGATAATTACGACACCAGAGCTGAATATTGCCAGGATGAACTTCAGCATCTGACATAGAAATGCCCAGATTACGGCCACTGAGGGCAATAAAAGCCAAATGCTACTGATATGCAGGATCTGCACATTTCTATACTGAATCCAAGAAGTTATTTGAAATATTCCAAACATGTAAATTACGATTGTTGCTGCTGTTTAAAACATTAGATTAACTGTAGTGATAAACTGAAAAAAATCAAAGTCTAGATAAGTCTTTTTTTTTTTTTAAATAAGTGCATTTGTTCTTGGATTGAGGAGGTAAAAGATAAATTTTGCCAATAAAACAAGATAATTTACACTTAAAATAAGAAAACACAATTGCATTGTCTTATTTCAAGTGCATATTATCTAATTATCTTATTTTAAGAGTAAAAATACTCATTCTATTGGCAAACTTACTCAGATTAAGGATAAATGCACTTAATTTAAGAAAAGTTTACTTATTTCTAGATAATTTTTCCAGTGAATTCTCCCAGATTTTAAATTGCTTTGGCATCTGTTTGATTATTTCAGAATACCTAATAAGATATTTATTTATTTTTTAAATTAATTATAATAGGAGGTTGAATGATAATGTTGAAATATGAGCAGCTTTCTGTAATTTACTCCCAGTCAGTTTTAAGTCAGCTGATGATAATTAACGTGATGCTTCTCTGCAGACGTGTTGTAAACTACAGCTGCAGGTTTTATGAGGCTCAGAGGGCTTCATTACCATCAGCAAAAACATAAAGTTTTAACTGTTATATAAGCAAAGGTTAATGCAGAAGCTTTAAATAGTTGGATATTGTTATATTTTTTCATAAAAATAGCATTAGAAGTTACTGCTGTAATGATTACCATCCTTCCACCAGGATTTTATTTCACGATTTGAAAAAAAATATATCCTGCATTTTATCCTGACCTGATTGTGTTTTCAATGCTTTTTATTAGATTTTCCTGATTTTTGATCCATTCTATCGTTTAGCTAATCGTTGTTTTCATTACATTCATAAATCTCTGATCAGAGGTGCTCTGATGCATCAGCTCTGACCAGTGGTGGAAAAAGTACTCAGAAACGGAACTTAAGTACAAGTAAAAATAAATAAATACTCTTGTTCAGGTATCACACTGACATTTGTACTTCAGTAAAAGTAACAAAGTACTTCCTTTTAAAAATACTTCGAGTATTTAAAGTACTTTCTGAATGAACTGCAATGTTTCACTATGATTATTAAGTTTACCTACTATATGTATATTTTCTTTAATACATCATCAATGTTATTTTAATGAACAATGATGCGGATAATGACTTTTGTTTTTCCTTCTGTCATATAGTTCACATTTGGGATTTATAATTTTGGAATTTCAGGGACGATCTGCTAAGTGAGAAATCATAAAGTGCAACAAAGACGAAAAATGACACCTTAGAAAGTGTTTAGTTCAACAAAAATAAACCACGTTTTATTATTTTTGAGTTTTTAAGGCGCTAGCAGCTCGTTTTACGGACAGTAGGCTGGCAGGAAAGGAGGTATGAGGGGGGGGGAGAGACATGCAGGATTAGATTAGATTAGATTAAATTTATTCATCTCACAGCATAGAAATTCACTGGTTACTTATTGGCATAGTAATTAACCCTGTAATGCCAAATGTATCGTATTTGATACATACGGTTTCTGAAATGTTTTGCGTCTGACACCTTTTGCATAATTTAATAGTAAAAACTTTGCTCCAAATCCTATTGCACACAATCAGATATACCTGATAACAGAGGGCAGAAGACTACACAAAAAATAATCTTGACTTATCGCAAAGTAATAAATTATTAATATCAAAAATGTATTTTTACATATTTTGTTAAAAGGTCAAATAAGGAATTCAAACCAAAAAAAAAGTAATTTTCTGTTTTGTTTTATTCTTGGATCGGGCTTTAAAGGGTTAAAGAAGGTGCAAACAAGGAGGAAAAGCTGCATTAGGAATAAACAAGCAAGCACTGTATATACAGTATATCAAGATAAGAATAATTAAGGTGCAATTGTACATGTATCACACACAATGAAAATAAAAATAAGAAATTAAAAATAAAAGGGAGTAACAGAGATGTGAGGTGACCAGATTAGGACTGGCCCACCAGGCAAATGCCTGATATCTCTGAAATCAGGCTTTTGCCCGGTGGGCCGGTCCTAATTTCAGCGTGCGAGGGCTGCTCCTCCTAAAATCATACCGGCCCCAACTCTCTCCAACTAGAGATGGGGGATCTGGGGTCAACAAGTCATCTCTCTGTCATGTGTTTGTTCTACTCAGCCGCTGAACCAGGTGAGTCCAATCTGCACCAGATTGGACTCACCTGGTCAGAACAAATACATGACATAGAGATGACTCCAGATCCCCCATCTCTGTCTCCAGCCGAAGCTCCTACCTGTGACAGTAAATAACTGAAGGAGCTGAAGCAGTGATCCAATGTTAACTCCCTAAATGATGCATTCAGCATCTATAGCCCTTCCTTTATGCTCATCCTAGAGACGGTTGGCATATGCTGTCATTTTCTATTTCTTCTGTAAAATCCTTGCAATAAATTATAATAAAACTAAAATGCTTGCTTTAAACCAAGGTACGATGTTTCTCTTATATTTGGTGAATTTATGTTTGATTATTTTACAAAAATATGTTGCGGTGAATGATGGGGTTTTGCTTTTAAAGGCTAATGTTTACTGTCTTACGGCCATTGTTGCCAGGTTGGGATGTTTCCCAGTCTGGAAGGTCAGGACGGCCGTCTATGGATAAAAATGTTTTTCTTTAGATTTATGGCCTAAGAGATCAATAGACTTTGGTCCAAATTGGGCAAGATTTCGTATCTCCAGGTGGTTTATGGACATTTTTGGGGCTGGTGTAGATGGAAAATCATTACCAGGCCGAGTGATCTCTTTTCAGGAAAAAGAACCGGAGAGATAGAGCTTCATGGTGCATAAACAGAGATTATCTTTAACACAACTTCATTTTTTAACTCCAGTTTAACCATGAACTCCACAGTTTAACAATACTGTAGAAGAGACTTTAGATGAGGTCCAGTGTCCTGCGGCTTTACCATTTGTCTCTATTTTAACGCACCAGAATCAAATCATTTGATCATATTAAATCATTTGATCACTGAAAGAACTCTGAAAACTTCTGGCATCATTCAGAAATATAAAACTTGCAGGAAAGCGGACCTCAGGGTCGAAGTTCCCCTTCTCTGGATCCAGGTTCCTTCATTTTGGTGGCCGTTCCAGTGAGAGCGACGTATTGTTGGAGATGAGAGCTGTGCTTTCTCTAAAATGAATTTTAGTCAGAATTTATACAAATTGGACAAGAATAATAACGGATCAAATTAAGCATTGACATATATATATCTATTTGAGAATGTTTTAACAAGAATTTTTTCTAAGAGCGGTTCACTGGCAGGTGATTTCGTTTATTTAGATTCTTCCAAATTAACCAATCTATCCATTTCTTTCTTTGCTAAGAATATCCGACTCAAAACATGATCAATATGACTTTTTTATTTTTAGCTCGATGAATGGAGGCCTGCTTAGTCTGACTTTTTTGATCTGTAATGTAATGAAAGAAGCTGAACTGGGTTATTATCTATCATCACATCAATTCTCTGTGCTGATTGGCTGATTTAATAAGTTATGATTAAATGCATATTCAGGATTATATACGATATTCAGCCTGTGTCTTTCTAATTCAGGGCACTATATATAGCAACTTTGCACATGTGGTTTTTATTTGCAATAATGGGAAGTGAAAACGTTCCTTTTCTCCATAAGTTCAGGCAGGTGGTAGTAGAGGAAGCAGCATCTGCACAGCTTCCCCAGCTGATAATGGCATGGTTCTTCTCCACTAACACGGAGGGATAAATGCTAGATTCATAGTGTCTTTTCTTTTTAAAGAAGCCACTAAGTGGGTCTGGACTAGGGCTGCCAACCGTCCCTTGAAAAACGAAAAAACGTTCCATATTTAGAAATAGAAGTATCTGTCCCGTATTTAGTGGAAAAGGAAGGCATTTTGTCCCGTATTACTGTGAGAGTAAATTAATAGTCAGTAAAAAGCAAATGGAAAATGAAGAACAAGGGAACGTTAGATACAAAACTTACGGTGAACTTGTTCCAGTCCCTGTCCTGCGTTGTGACCAATGAGCTGACAGCATATATGTAACCATCCAGAATCTCCTCATCCTCATAATGATTTTTTTCTGTTTTCCAACTGCAGCCTTCAGTGATTGCATTTATGGCACAAATATGTTTCCAAATTTGCACAAGTTCGCCAAATATTTATTTATTGTTTTATATTCATTTTTACAGTTTGAAGTTAAGCAGGACAGGCTTATGATTAAGATGCTTATTTTATGCAGCAAAGTTTGTTATTTTGTATCAAACAACTGCTGGACAATAAGTTGTTTTCAAATGTGTTCATGTTGCTCACAAATATGCATCTAATTCAATGCAGAGTTGAGTCAAATAGTTACAAAAAATCTTTTCACAACGACAGGTTTCTTCCTTTTATGGTTTGATCATGAATATTTAGATGAGCTGTGCTCTGATTGGTTGGTTTACAGCGAGCGAAGCTGCTGAGCAAAGACGCATCATAGCAACAAGCACTCACTCACTGAAACATCAGGTTGTTGATATGGTAGGGGGACCAGACGTCCTCTTTTTCCCGGACATGTCCTACTTTACAGAC
The DNA here is from genome assembly GCF_000732505.1 of Cyprinodon variegatus. NCBI lineage: Eukaryota > Metazoa > Chordata > Actinopteri > Cyprinodontiformes > Cyprinodontidae > Cyprinodon > Cyprinodon variegatus. The sequence continues at coordinate 1,307,731 of NW_015150518.1, read as the reverse complement.
CTAAAAAAAAAACGTCCAGGTTCTTGTGGGAGGCGGTTCTAATGTTACCTGCTGGATTTGCAGTTGTTCAGCAGACCGATCCCCAAACTCTCAAACAAAACTAAACAAATAAATGAAAATCACAAAGTGACGTTAAATGAGAAGCATTATAATTAGTTGTGGAGTTGAAAGTACAGGTGCTTAATATAAATTTTAGTGGAGTTAAAGTAGAAAAATATCCAAAGTCTGATCAGCTGATCGATTTTATTTTTTCTGACTTCAGTTTGGGTTTCTGTGCTCCGCTCCAGTTGAACACAAAGGTTCTGGAGAAATTTCTCCACATTGACCTCCTGATGCATTTATGTTTGAGGGAACAAAATGTCAGCAGTGTGGCAAAGAGGATCCTCTCCACAAAACAAGGAGAGGAGTTTAAATAGTGATATAAATATTTTAAAATGTTTGTCTCAGCATTGTTTAGGAGGATGCGTAGAGGATGCTTAACGTATTCACCACACTGAAGCGTTTCGCTGCTCTCTATGCTGAACGGTCAAAGTTCCCCTCAGTTAGGACTCTAGGGGGCGTGTGCAGTTTTCATGTCAGATTTCGGTATTTACAATAATTACGATGACACATGAAAGCACCATGAAGGATTCCTGATTCTGCCAGCAGATCAGAAACCGGCAGCTAATTAGGAAAGATTGGTTGATTTTCTCCTTCCTCCTGTGCAGAGGTGGGCACCAACGACTTCTATTGTTTGAGGACTTTTTGGAGTATTTGTTTTTTATCCTACTTTCAGTGGCGGTTCTAGTCCAAATGTACCAGGGGGCCAGGAGGGGGTTTTATGGGGGCACAGAAAAGCATGAAACAAAACAACAGGCCAATATATTAAGAGAGCTGCATAAAGTAAAATTTCCATTCAATTAGGTTTAATTAAAATGATATGTCTTCCAACTGAAAATATTTATTTTTGGCTTGAAAATGTTCATTTGGAGTATCGTTAAAATCAAAATAAAAATCCTGTATAAATATCTAAAAGATCAAATAAAGCTATCATTGGAATATTAGGTCAATATACATTCATAATTTAGGAATTATACATATTTCTAATTTAATTTTAGGTAAAATTACATACAGAGTTTTTGTTTTGAAAAACAGTTAGCAGATGAAAACTAGGATCCTAGCTCAATACCACTGCAGCTATCGCGTTACTGTTTTTAAATAATTAATAAAACAGAATATTTTAAAGAAAAAAAGTGAAATAGATCCAAAGGAGCTATCAGTAACCAGTCTGTTAGTATAATGTCTTCAGTAGAGGGGCCATAACAGGGGCCAGGACTCAATCTGCAGGGGCACTGGCCCCCGTTGGCCCCTGTCTAGAACCGCCCATGCCTCCTTTTTTTTTAAGTATTGCTATGAAAATGTTGCTACTCTCACTTCACTCAGTTTTCTGATTCCTTTACCCACCGTGAGTAACTTTCAGATATCAGGCGATAAGGCGGTAAACCGTAAATATTGAGGTTATTTTTTTATCTTAACAGAAAATTGTAAAAAAATAAACTCTGGCTTAAAAAAGCAGCTTTTCTGCTTTGAGGCCAGTCTGCCCTGGTTGTTTCTTAGATCTTTGGACACTCTGCTGTCCTTGAACGCAGCGCTGCAGGTTTCTTTGTGCACATATGTGGGATTACGGCTGTGGGAGTGCCTGTTCTCCATCTGTTCGGGTCTGAACCTTTTCTTCCTTCCTTTGGTCTTTGCCCTCCATATTTCCTTTCATTTCCACTGCTGCCTCTGGCCTCTGAATTGCTCCTTCTTTCTCATATCCTTCCCTTCCTGTCTCTTATTTTGGGTTTTCTTCTCCTTTATCCTCTCATCTTCAGCTCATCCTGCTTTTCTTCCCTCGCTCCTTGTTCGTCCTGTAATTGCCACCTTTCCCTCCTGCTGCCCTCGTGGCTCTTCTACTGAAAGCCGTCTGATATGAAGGAGCAGAGCGTGATTAATGGAGGAGAACATTGGCTAAATGTTGGGATTGTGTGTTTAGTTTGGTTATGTTCTCACTGTCTGTTCATGCAGCCCAGAGTCTGGACCTGTTTAGGAAGTCACCGTTCGGCTGAGAAACCTCAACATGTGGGAATGCAGAGTCACTTTACCGACTTTATTACTTCACTAAAGAGCTGAGAGACGGCAGCTACTTCAACGTTTTTCGGAACTACCCATTAAATGACGTATTTTTTTCCATCAGACTGGTTATAAACCAGCTTTTTATTTGTAGATTTCCATCAACATTGGATGGTGGAGCAGTTTTAGCGCTGCTGCTTTGCAGTGGGATGTTCCTTTCTGCATGTTACTGTTTTCCACAGCCTGCAAACATCCTGATGGATTCTGCCAGGATGGATGGTATAGGTCACAGATGTCAAAGTCAAGGCCTAAAAAATAAAGGATGGATGATACTTAATTACCATTAGAACCAGCCCACAGGCCACGGCTGCTTGTGCGCTGCTGTGAGTTAGTGGGCCACCGTTGCATTGTGGGGAATGGAGTGTTTGTGTGGTTATGTTGCACAGAGCAACACTACATTCCCACAGGAAAACATGATTTTGTTTTTCTTTTATTTAAATATTTTTGTTGTGCTTTGGATGTTTGGATTGTTTTGATTTTTGCTTTCCCCCCTTTAACAATCTGGGCTGAAGTCTGTTGTCTGAGGAAGCGGAGCTCACTAACCGTGCTGCTCAAATGCTGGGCGCAGGTGTCAGCAGAGGCTGATTGAAGCCAAAATAAAAGGAGCCTGGATGGAGGGAGGAACAGAGCTGATCCTGCAGGTGATAGAGACGGACACGCTGCTGAGCGAGGGGTAGGTGGGATCCGCCCGATATTCTGATTGAGACGGAGACCTCGTCCCTGACTGTGCCGTCTGTTCACCTCCCGGTATTCTGTGCCTGGAGTGCGGATCCCACCTGCCCCTCGCTCGGCAGCGTGTCCGCCTCTATTAGGGGTGGAACGGTTCACAAAATCCACGGTTCGGTTCACGGTTTCATGGTCACGGTTTTCGGTTCGGTTTATGTTGATTGTTAGCATGACATGTTGGTCGTGTTGCTGTTAGCATAAACCAAACGTGTTCCACAATGCTTGCACACTGTTGCACTTTTATCCACAGCTTCCTTCCCGCCGTCATCGTAGGTCACTCTAAATGCAAAGTGGTCCCATACAGCAGACCTATAAAGTGCTGCTGGCGCGTCTTCCAACTCCTGTTCTTTCCCACTCGCCATACCCACACAATTCTCCACAACAACTGATTTTTTTCTGCTACACCCGGCTACGCTGCTTCGCTTCTTCTTCTTCTTGTTTACTACTGGTGGTTGGCTTTGGTCGCAGTACCGCCACCTTCTGCTCTGGAGTGTAAACGCTTTGCCTATGAGAAAAAGGAGCAGCGCATGAACCGAACGAAACACACGCGAACCGAACCGAGACAGTCGAACCGAACGGTTCGGACGGTTTTCATAAACCGTTCCATCCCTAATCTCTATCACCTGCAGGATCAGCTCTGCCCCTCCCTCCATCCAGGCTCCTTTTATTTTTGCTTCAATCAGCCTCTGCTGACACCTGCAGGCAGCATTTGAGCATCGCGGTTAGTGAGCTCCGCCTCCTTAGACAAGTGCGCTTGGATTGTTGAAGGGGGAAATTAAAAACCAAAACAATCCAAACATGATTTATAATTGAGTTCTACCAGGAAAAAACGCATTTATAAATAGAAAATAAATCCAGAAATGAAACTTTTAAAGAATTCTTAATAAAAAAGGTTGTTTTTTTTAGATTTTTTTCTGCACGGCTGCTCCGTGCTCAGAGTAAGAAGGTGCATGGCGCCAAACAGTGGTGAATATTGTGAGTGCAGTTTAATATAATACAAGTATGTGAATAGTTGCATCTGAAATGAATAAAAATAGTTATTTTAAATGGTCATCGAGTTAGATATGTGATGGTAATGTTTGATTTATTGAAAGGGTTTTATCTGTCCCTGTGTAAATGGGTTTGGCTGATATTTAACCTTAGAGTTTGGACTATAAATCTGATATCTGAGACGACGTTACTGCTGCTGAAGCTCCTTAGAAATGTTATTGACACCCAGAAAGGTAATGAGGCGGTCGCTAGGTGACAGAGAATACGGGCGATAACACCTGGAGAAGGCTGGACCTGTTTGAATCCATGGCCAAACTCTTCCGGCCTCCTTATTTTTATGGACCTCGAAGGATCTAGTCGAGACGGACCGGTTCTTTGGAGGATGCACTTTCTGTCAGTTCATCCTCCTGCACACATTTAATATCAGCTGCTAATCAAATAGCTACCCCTTGTTTTTCTGGATTGTTGGAGCCTTTTGTTGTGGATGGGCTCTGTGATTGGTCAGTTGAATCCTAATGGAGTGCTTATGTAATCTCTTTGGGAAGACTTCCAAGCATTTCCAATTGAGCTGATGTCATGAACCTCATTATTTGTTCTGATCCTCCTGTTACAGCTTCTGGGACGAGGACCTAAGCAGCCGTTTCCATCTCTGGGAACCTTCATCTCCTCGCTAAGCCAGAGGAGGGATGCAGGAGGGCGGGGCTTTGCTGTGGGCATCGGGGGAACCATGACCGGCTCGCTGGGGATCAGGCACAGTGAGTCCACTACTGCATGTTTTACCCTTTGGTTTACAGATTTCTTAGGTTCCAGTTGCCTTAATTTGAAAAAAAAAAATGCATCAGGAAATGAGTTTGAGAGAGGAGGAAAGATCTGCAGCAAAGATCAACTAATGCTGATTTGAACCTTTTGGATCAAAGTAACCGAGATGTTAGAATGAAAATATTCCTCATACCTGCATAAAATGCAGCAAACTCAAAGGTGATTTTTCTCATTGCATATGGGAGTGTGAACATATGTCTTCCTGGAAAAGGGTGAGGGACATGATCAATAAAATGACTAGTATTAATCTACCATTATCAGTAAAAACATTTGTCCTTAAATTCCTTTTGCAAAGAAGGGAATACATTTTCCTTAACATGTTTGTTACAAGCTAAGCATCTTATAACTTAAAAGTCCAAGCACCACATGTAAATAAATGGCTGAAAGAAATGGCATCTAACATGTTCATGGAAGGGAAGGCCTGATTGTAACTCTACTGTATTTGCTGCCCTTTGACCTCCTCTGATTGTCCTCCAGTCGGTGTTCAACAGATGTTCCCAGTAAAGCAGCTCCTCACCTCCAGCCTGACATGCTCTCCGTCTGGTTTGGTACTCTCAGGGATGACCTGATCTGCGTCTCGTCTGGGATGTAATGATGTGTTACTTCCTCTGTTTACAGCAGGCCTGATATACGCGCTCAGACTGCAACCAGCACGGGAGGGAGAGGAGGGAGACGCTGTGTGTGAATGACTGCTGATTCTATCAGGATAAGACCCGTCGCTCAGATTTCTGCTGATTTAAACGCTGGTTTCTGGGTTGAAATGAGCAGCGAGGTTCTGTTTGAAGAAGTAAAATAGAGACGTCTGCTTGGTTCTGATCCGGTGTTTTTACATGAAGGAGGATGCTGGTTCTCGTAAAAGGCGAGGTTATTTCTGACTGCCATGAGAACAGAGACCCAGCGGAGCGCTCATCAGCCAGCTTTGTCACCACGGCTACTGATGCCAGAATAATTACGCCAACCTCCACCCCAAATGAAAACCATATGAAAGCGAAACGCTGAACACACACACATACAAGATGCTGCAGCATTCCTCCACCAGCCGTCGAGTCTGCTGGATAATCACAGTTTCAGGAGGTTTGTGTTTCCCTTTTCATTTTCTCAACTAAGACTTTGTGTTCTGAGGCCGAGCTAATCAGAGGTTCATTTTGAGGTTCGGGTCAGAATCAGCAAACCCTGACACTTTGGTTTTGGAGCTAGTAGCACCAGAGGATAATAAAGTATTATCTCTCCCATCGTGGCGGCTGTTGCATCTACGCTGCACGCAAACAGGAGAGAAATCACAGGCGTCCTATGAGGCCTGCATGGCGGCGCAGTCGGCCGCACTGATGCCTCGGAGCTACAAGGTCTGGGGTTCACATCCCGGCTTTATTTGCACAGTTTGCATGTTTTCACCATGGATGAGTGGCTTCCTCCCACAGTCCTAAAACATAAATCTCTCTCTATAAGAGACATTCTCCATGCTGTGTGGAGAAGGGGGATGCGTCCTCTGAAGTTTTTCAAAAGTCATTTTTATCCACTCTACGGTACACAGACAATCGTCGAGCACTAGGACCAAGCGGAACCCCGCAGCTCCAGCTGAAGCCACTGATCTTTCTTTATTTACTGGATTGCTGATTGTCCGTTGGTAGCACGGGGTTGAAGTGAAGCCACCGGCTGCCATATTGGTACTCCCTAGTTGGACCGGTCCCAATGTAAACAATCTGTGAGCTTCAACATTGAACAACGACGATGCTGTTTTCATTTTCAGATGGACTTAAGTCTTTTAAAACAAAGATAAATTCATCACTTTAACACAGACTGGCTGTTTCATAGCATCAGTAGATTACTGTAATTTATGATTTAAAAAGAATAGGCCCACCACATTAAATAGTCATTATGAAGTCAATGAAGTCTATAAATCATGTAATATTACATATTATACAAATCCATCACAATAAAATCAATGTGTTAGTGGAGCAGAATAATACAGATGAGCTAAAAGTGCTAAATGGATGATTTACATGTAATATACGTGCATTGATTACATATTATTAGTAATTACATATTACATAGAATTTTAAGACTTAACATCAAGACCGAATTAAAAGTACATGTATGTTAATGACACATTTTATTACAATGTGTAATTTCTATTTCTATTTCTAAAACCGAAGTAGCTAAAATACCAGGACTTGATAGAGTACCAAATTGCAGTATTCATGTTCAAAGTAAGAAAATATCCAAAAGATGTTCTCTGAAAGGGAGGGAGGCTACGATTTAAGGGGAAAGTTTAAGACTAATAGATGTAGAACAACAAGGAAAGAAATCTAGATAGGTCATTTTTTTCTTAAAATAAGTGCATTTGTTCTTGGATTGAGGAGGTAAAAGAGACATTTTGCCAATGGAACAAGACAATTTACACTTAAAATAAGAAAACACAGTTGAATGGTCTTATTTTAAGAGCATATTATCTAATTATCTTATTTTAAGAATAAAACTATTCACTCCATTGGCAAACTATCTCATTTACCTGCTCAAATTAAGGGTAAATACACTTAATTTAAGAAATTTTGACTTATTTGTAGATCTTTTTTCCACTGTATTCATCAATTTGCGGAGTTAAATTGTGGAACAAACTAAATGAGAACCTAAAGCAATGCCCAAATATATTCCTTTTCAGAAAATGTACACATAATTTATTTTCAATAGGTTGGCTTATAATTTATTTTCAAAATGCTTCTCGCATTGTAGAAAGTTTTGTTTGTGTTTTTTGTTTTGTTTATTTGTATATATGTATGAAGGTATATGCGTATACATATTTATGTATGTATATGTGTAGGTAGGGATGTATTTATATGGATATATATAGCAACATAATTATAAATATTGTAAATTGAAGAAATACAAGAATTAAACATTGTTTTATTGTTTTTTTGTTTTTCTCTTGCATGTAAATAAAGAATAAAAAAATAAAAAAAAACATAAAAAATAACAGCATCATCCAATTTATAAAGAATAACTACATTGAGATTTCACAGTAAATGACTTTCTATTTATTCTACTTTCTATTTTCTAATGTTAGACATAATGTCACTGACTAACTCAGTCAATATCGGTCCCAGAGCCAGACTGTTACTCCACATACTATAAGGATACATCATATATATTCATTATATAAACTGATTTTCTTGGTTATTCATCCACTGACTGTGAAATTACCTGTGAAACTTCTTCCTAACTGCTTGTTTTTGCAGCCAGATGCTGCACAGGGAGGCATAGTTATGGCGCGTCTCTGTGGGAGTAGGGAGTACCAATATGGCGGACGGTGGCTTTACTTCTTTCTGGCAAAGTGTTTCATTTTCTTCTTCAATTCAAGAAAAAAAAATCCCTTGTTTTAGGAAAAAATAGCTTATTTAAATTTCAGTTTTTGCCGTTTACTCCTGTTGTTCAGTAACTGAGGTGATGGAGGTTTAACCCAGCATCAATATTTGGAAAGCTGTGATTAGACATTGGAACTTGTTTGATGACAGATTCATATACAACCGCATTATGTTCCCAACTTCCCTCATCACAATAATAAAAGCTTAATCAGATGCAACATTCGGTGGAAAATACTGCAACCTGCTTTCATGTTCTGCATAATTATGACGGAACGCTGAATAATTTCTGGGTGTTTCTTTATGACCACAGCAGGGCTGTTATGGACGGTGGGGGACTCACTGCAACAAGAAAGAAAAAAGAGAACAATGCAAAGAGTGTCCCTTATTGCACCTATTTTGAGTAAAATTATATGAAAATAGGATAAATAATCTAAGTTTTTATGTGGAAATTAATCTCAAAACATCAAAAAGATTCCTGAGATAGATCTGAGATCATAAGACTTGGTTAGACAACGCTTTTTTGAGTAAATCCAGAGAACAAGAAGTCCTCTTTGTTCTCATCACAATTATTGGGAAGTGTTGCATTGAGATCTTCTCTTTAACTGATAGTTCTAGATCATTATGAGACAGAGGAAGGTGGGTCCAGGTGTTTATTTGTCCATTTCCTACTTTAGATCCAAGAAGACACACAGGGAAAGTGGAATAATTAGACATCCAAACTCTACATGTTTGGATGAAAGTGTGAAGATCTCCATGATGGGACTAAATATAGACCAATAAATTGAACAGAGGCTAATTTGGACTAAAGAAAGAGGCTCTATCAGAGGCACCGTAACACTGAAACAGGAAAACGATCAAAGGCCTTAGCGTGTCGCTCCTCCAGGGTTTCTAATGATGAAAAGTTGCCATGACGACCGGAGTTGTTGCCATGAGGAGTGACCCGGACGACGTGCCGGTCCAGTCCCAGTCTCCACCCAGCCACGGCGCAGCGAACCCTGGGCTGACATCATCTGTGTGTGCAGCTGCTGCGTTTGCATGAGAGTTCAGGAAGGTTCACGATGATTTATGGAGGAGAACTCAGGCTGAAAACGAGACATCAGAGTTCTGGACAGACGGGATGAAGAGACACAGAAAGAAACCAAACAACAAACTAGATATGGATAAAAATCAAACAGGCGGTTCAAAGAGCTGAAAGTATCTGATGGTGGGATTAGATTCTTCTGTCTTTTAGCCGACTCTCTCACACTCAGGGGCGGA
>NW_015150518.1:1289725-1296486 GCF_000732505.1 Cyprinodon variegatus | reverse complement strand
TATAAATTGTAATGTTAAAAATCTAAAAGAAACTTGAGAGGTTAAAAACTTACACTACTACTACTCACCAATCTAACATGTTTAGCTCTATAACATTTAAATGCACCACTCCAATGTCTAAGAGAAAAAAATGTAATGAACATTTTTAATGTATGACCGACATCACTGTACAGAAAGCTGCCATGATAGAAATATTTACACTGTGCGCATACAGGTATTATTTTCCTAATCCCTGACTGATCATTTTTAATCTAGCGTGTATTATAGTACAGATTAAATTCATCATCCAGCTGCTGCTCTACAGAATTCTCTCCCCAAGAGCTGAATCACGCCATCTAGTGGAAAATCACGTGGCTTTTTCAGATCACGCGAGAATGTGTACAAAACAACAAAAATGGCGTCGGCAACGCTTGTGGGTCGTTTTCAGCGAATGTCAGTGATTTTAAAGTAATTTTGAGTGATAAATGTATATATTTTTTGCAATCATTGCACTTGCCCGGCGGGCAAATGCAATGCAATGAAATTTGTACTCTCCCAACAATAAAAACTACTTGCCCCGGGCGATTGGGCGATGGTTAACTTCGAGCCCTGCAGTTAGTCACAGCCAGAGAAACAGGACTACACTGGAAAACAGGCTGGCAGGGAGACTGTGCTGTGTCGGTCTCCCTGCCAGCTCCCAGATCAGCTTCTCTGATTGGTTGATGAGGCGCGTCCAGCAGCTAAGGTTACATTTTTCTAACTCCGGCAGCTGCTTCTGCTGCTAGAAACGTGGTGTGGGACCTTTTCTTGCACCTTGTCGGCATCAACCATTGACTTTGCATGTAAAGTAGCTGCTTCTGCTGCCTCAGCTGCTTGCGGTCTGAACGTAGCATCAGAAGTTATATAAAAGTAAGACAATGAAATGGATGTTGGCTTATAAATATATTTATATTTGAGATCTATTCAGCTATTTTTGGAATCAATATAATCTAATAAAATATTGCGATATTTGACAGAATAGATTTCTTTTCTTATCCTGGAGCATCAGACAGGCAGGAACAATAAAATCAGTCACTATGCAATAATTTTCCTGAGTCAGCTGATGTGTTGGCGTGGAAAGCAGCTCTATTATAGACCCTCTAGCAGAGCTGATTGTTTCAAACCTTATTTCTGCCGCGCTGCAGCAGTGAGGGAGCTGCCGCCCATCTGCAACGACGTCCGCCAGAAGCATCGGCTCTCCATCGACACCCTGCCTCCTGAAGTCAAAGCCCCGTTCCCCTCCGACCCCATCATCCCCCTCCGTACCAAGACCACCAGGGAGTTCCAGTGAGTCTCCTCTGGACGATCAGCGAAGCATCCCAGAATGCTCCTCACTCTACAGCTTTGCTGTGTTTCCAACAGGGAGGACGTGGAGCGCGCCGTTCACTCAGGTGACTGGAGGGAGGTCAGAGAGTTCTACCTGACCACCTTCGACTCCTTCATAGAAATCAACGCCGCCTTCAAGGTAAACACCTGACAGAAATCTCTCCCCCTGCTTACGTCTGCTTCCGTTTTCCTCACCGTGCGTCCTTCTTTTCCCAGCGGGAGGCCAACGGATTGTTTAACACTATCGAGGACTCAGGGGTCAACGCCAAGTTCGTCAACGCCGTTTACGACTCGCTCCTCGGCACAGTAAGTGAGACAGAACCGCTAAAGCCCGCTTCTTCTCTGCAGACTTTTCTCTTTCTAGTTTACTTTCTTTTTATGTCTTATGATTCTGATGTTTCTATTTAAACCTGATATTAAAATAAAACCAAAACAAACAGTAAATGGTTGATAGGGTAAACCGTTACTGATTTATTTTATTTATTTCATTCAGACAGAAAACAAAGACTGTGTTTACATTACCAATATTAGTACTAATATATTACTGAAAGGCTGAAGCAAAGCAGGTGAATTCCTGCCTTCTTATAATAAAATGAAGCTACGTTTCACCTGACAGGAAGAAGCTCCGACATAAAACAAGAAAATAAACTTTACTGAGGATCATTTTTTAATAAATAATGTTTTAAACAGCTTTTTAGAAAACTAAGAAGGATGTACATGACTTTTGATTTCCTTTATGACTTTCTGTAAGATGAATTAATGTTTAACTCTTTTTTTTTAGGTCTCATATGTTAAATAGTTAAATTTATAACAAGGCAACTTACTTCCAGTTTCTTAATAATAAATAAAAATCATCAGTTAACCTAAGAAAAAATAATAGTAAGTCTGTTTTGAGTGTCAGAATATCAGCGTTTTTAGAGTTCTCACATTTTTTTTAAGTTAGTAAAATTATTTTTTTTAATCAACTGTATAAGGTAAGTATTAAATAATATCCAAATAAGAGGCAGGTTTACAGACTTTTTGTTAAAGATAAAACAACATGAGACTTAATGAGATGAAGTTAAGTCATGTTGAACGTTTAATGTTTGGATAGTGGGATCTATGACACTCTGGGCAGATTAGTTTTTTACATCTGAAGAGAGAACATCTAACCTTAACCCTTTAAAGCCAAGCGTATCATATTAGATACAGGAGATTTTCAAACCTCTGCATCATCAGTGGGATGTTTTTGTTCTTGAAACCCTGACTTACATAATCAGACACATGTAGTGAACAGAAAACATAGAAAAGATTATATAGAAATGCATAATATGTCAAAATTGATGCAAATAAATGATGTAATTTTATGTTTTTACAGATTTTATATAGTTATTTCATTTGTCACAAAGTTCAATTACAATTCTAATTTTGGAAAATTAGAATCTTCTGTCAATAATTTCCTGGTTCACGCTTTAAAGGGTTAAACTGGGGGGGGTGGGGGTTTACAACGCAGCGATAGAGTTGATTCCTTCCTCCTATCAGAATCATCATCTCCATGACAACTCGCCTGGTCATCCAAGCCAACAATGCCCCTAACGACCCCCCATTCAGAGCCATAGACCAGTATCGGGGTATTGCAGGCTAACAAAGACCTTAACGACTCTTGTTTCATTAGGGGCGGACCTGTTCTTGCGGTTCAATTTCCATGTTTTGTAAGCCAAACCAGGCTTTGTTGGGCTGCTGGATAAAACCTGGAAACAAAATCCAGTGGACTGATTTTTAACTTTTTTGGGAAATCTGAAGAGACATTAGCTTCCCCTGACCACTAGGGGCGCACTGTACGATTTAGTCTCTGCTGCTTCCTTGTCATATTCAGTTATAGGTTTAGTTTTCAGTAGATGTTTATATGACTTTATTTCTTTAATTAAAGAGGGACAATCTGGACCATCAGCTGCAGAGGGTTTGCCCTTGTGAGTCGCTGACTTGTTGATTGAAGAGTTTGTTTTTCTGTTCAGCCTCAGGACATCCAGAAGTCTGTTTTAAAAGGGATCATCAACAGCCTGCTGAGAGAGTGGAAAGGGTGAGAGAACCGCACATGTTTCCTTTTCTTTCTCGATTAAAAATGCTCCCTTTTTAGCCTTTTCCTTGAGATTTGTTTCTAAATTTAACAAGTTTCCCTTTTTTTGCAGCCCTCGGACAAAAGACGACCTGCGAGCATATTTTGTTCTAATTCAGGTGAGACTGAAAGCTGCTTTGATGGATTGGAAATCTTTTCATGTTCCCATTTAAAGGAAAAGTTTGGTCAGCAAAGAATAATCAATGAGTCATTATTTCTACCTAAAACTAATACGTTCGCAGTGATTTAAGGAATTTAGCGTTAATCAGTAAAAAATTAAAAACAATAATTTTCGTCGCGATCACGGTGCGGTAAGCCTAGCGCCATTCCACCTTTCTGATTCCTGATCCTCCACGGACGGGTTGGTCGTTGGATCGCCAACTTGAAGAGGGAGGATTTGCCATCGAACTTCTGGCCAGAGAAAAAACCCGTAATATGTAGCCAACATTTGGAAGAAGAATGTTTTCAAGATGACTTGGATAATAGCGCGTTGTGACAAACACCAGATACAGCACTGGGACTTGATCAACAGCCGATACCGCACCGTGACAATGTCACTAACCAGTAGGTGGCAGTAGTGTTCTTTGACAAACATGGATGCCTCCAGTAAAGCACATTCACATGAAAATTACTCTGAATTAAAAACACTGATCATTTATTGAACAGGATGGAATCATTTCAGATTTAAAGAACTTTAAGAAGTTTGGATTCTGAATATGAGCGACTTTTCCTTTAAAGATGTTGTCATAAAAAAAAAACTGTGATTTCTTCTGTTTAATCCGTCTTAAGATCAATAACACCAAAATCTAGACGCTGCAATATGACATCATTGGCTGATTTGGTCATGGTTTGATCAACGTGGAGGGCAGAAAGTGATTAAAGAAAAAAACTGAATAATGTTTAAAACTACAAATGACCTCTATGACACTAAGAAACGTAATTATTAATTAATACTTTGTTTGAACCCAGACTACAAAAGTTTATAAATTCTCCAACAAAGTCACCAAGTTGGCAACAACAATCAGGGAGTCATTTTAGCGGTTGCTATGGTGATTCCCGTGTTTCCTAGTGAGCAGCACAGACCTTACGTATTTAGACGCCTCATTGGACGCTGCCCGATGTGCCTAGAGGGCGGCCATCTTGGATCAGACTATAGTTCAGATAGCTGCTGTGAGAATGAATTGGAGGCGCGTCAGATCTCATTTTATTGCATGAAAGACGATACCAAACAATTATTATTAACCCTAAAAACTACATATGCTGAATCCTGAAGTTCTTGCTAACAGAGTTGAGGATTTTTTTTTCCATCAGTCTGGCCTGCTCTTTATTCCTGCTCTCTTTCTGTTTGGATCCGGTTTTCCGGTTTTCCATTTTTCCATCTCTGCAGCCTGACAGCCATATATGGGAGTCCCATTAAAGCAGGAAACCCTAGCTAATGGTGCCAATGGAACCGTATTCAGACTGTGTTCGGCTCCTTCCTTCTTTTTATTGGTCAGTTGTGCTGCTTCATCTCAAATATGACTTTAGGATTAGCAGCTTAATCATAGACGATTTTCAGCAACGATGCGCCGTAAAGCATCCAACCCAGAGCCGCTTTATATCTGAAGGAGATCCGATAGGTTCTGTTAAAATGTGTGAGTAAACCAGCCTGCTGCTCAGAACAACAGCAGAAACATTAAAGTTTCAACAGATGACAAGAAGCTGGACTTTGACTGAATTGGTTTGTTGATGCCTCTCACAGTTTTTGCACAATCCCGTTTATTTCCACTGAAGGTTCTGGTCAGTGTGGGATGATGTCAGACTCCAGATTCTGACACAGTTAATATTTAGACACTTTCTGGCCCCAGTTTCATTCTGATGTTTATGGTTTGCACAATAAATCTTGGCTGTTTTTTTCTTATAGCCTGTAAATAGATGTTAATGTCTCTATTTCCTGCTACATTAAATGAGGTCATCCTAGATTTAGTATAATATTCCTGTTTCTACCCTCTATTTGGGATCAATTTGTATAGAAACAGGCTAATTTTCAAACCTTACATGTACCTTTAAAAATAAAGGTGGATCATAACTGAGAAATCAATAAGACAGTTTTAAATTCTTTTTTCTTTTGTCCAGAGGTCTCAGACTAAACCGTCTTTACATCTTGCTTTGAATCATGTTTATATTTATTTATAATAAGAGCTTAATTACAGAGTTATCACCAATTTCACGGATGCATCCTTTGAAATTTTGGTCAAATAAAAGGAAAAAGAATGAAAATTCTACCAAAACATAGAAAAGTTTAACTCATTACAGTGTTATTCGTTGTTCTAATTATATCTTTTACCAAACAGACTATCCGATATATTTCCGTTAGGCAAAATATCCATTCAGGTCTTTATTCTTAACACCCACCTCATATGAAGTAATCCTCGCTTATTCTGCATACCCAAATGGAAAAGCTAATAACTGAGGAACCTTAAGCCCAAACTACATGTGTGATTCATCATCTGAAAGCTAAAACCTTCTAGTTTCTGAAAATATAAATGTATATTAGTTGAGTAAAACACAGACTAAGCTGCATCAGTTCAAACATGAATCAAAGTTGTTTTTACTTCTCAAAAATATGAGGTCTTTTTTGAACAGCAGTAATAGGCGTGTTTTATTATATTTAGTTTGTTCTGCATCAGGTCGGGAAAGTTTTCCAGCATGTGATGATTGATTATCAAACATGAAGTTTTTATCCCTGATGTTTGCAGAATCCGCAGTATTCCAGTACCAGCACCTACGTGATTTTCGCTCACCTACTGAGGCAGATCGCAGCGTTGTCTGAGGCCGACCACCACTACCTGGTCCACTGGCTCAAGAGGCAAGTCTCTTAACTGGGAACAGATTTTTATATTTTTAACCAAATATTCAAGGAATTTATTGAACCGAATGAAAGAATATTTGTAGAAAACATGTACTTTGTAGTTCACTGAAGGCGACTTGGTCTTCTGGTCAATTCACAGTAACTCAATGGCTTCATTGAGTGAAAAAACAAATCTAAGAGTCGTCAGGAGAGAAAAATCCACTTTTATGAAGTTATCAGCTAGCATTTTATCTTGGTTTTCTAAAAGCTTAGAAAATAGTTTCTATTCTATAACTTTTCTATATTCCTGCTGCTATAAGGAGGTCAGGTGTGGTAAAGAACTGAGAGGATTGGGGTGGTGGAAATTCAAGGGCCGTGAGGTGTGTGTTAGGAAAGGACCGATGGACTCAAACCGGGAAGGAGAGATGGAAGCAGGAGGAAGGAGAGGTGGAAGCGGGAGGAAGGAGAGGTGGGAGCAGGAGGAAGGAGAGG